>NC_041385.1:640116849-640191353 GCF_002162155.2 Triticum dicoccoides | reverse complement strand
CGATGGGCTCGGCGGGCCGCGACGGCGCGGGAGGAGAGAGAGAAGGCGCGGGCTGACGTGGTGGCTCCTGGTTCGCCGGTGGGCGGCGGCTGGATGGACATGTCCCGTGTGCGGAGAGGGGAAAAAGCTAGGGTTAGGGGGATTCATCCGCGAATTTCGGGGGAGAGGGCATAGTTATAGATTCTGGGAGCTAGGAGAGTCCAAATGAGGAGCGGTTTTCACCCACACGATCGTGATCGAACGACCGAGAGCATGGAGGGGGTTAGGATGGGTTTTGG
The DNA here is from genome assembly GCF_002162155.2 of Triticum dicoccoides. Lineage (NCBI taxonomy): Eukaryota > Viridiplantae > Streptophyta > Magnoliopsida > Poales > Poaceae > Triticum > Triticum dicoccoides. The sequence continues at coordinate 640,191,075 of NC_041385.1, read as the reverse complement.
GCCAGTTTGGAGGGGTGTTGAGCTGCAAGACAAAGGAGGCTTTTGCGGTTACCCGGTTAACCGTTGGAGTATCAAACAACCTCCAAATGGCACGAAGCTTGACAGACGGTCTACCGGTGGTCTACTAAGGCCGCTTGGCAAACCTAGGGCCATTCCGATAAAGTTTAACACCCGCTCACAATGAGAGACAAAAAGGGGGACGCCGGAGGACATAGGAGTGCCAGATTGCAAGACGGACAACGGGGAAAATGCTCGGATGCATGAGACGAACACGTATGCAATGCAATGCAATGCACATGATGACACAATGCAAATGATGACATGGCAAAATGCAACACGCAAGCAAATGACATGGCAAAGAAGGCGAATAACTATCAGACACCTGGCGCATCGAATCCGGGGCGTTACAAGGTGCTAGTATATGTGATGTACCCTTTTCTATATACCATTTCACCGCTTGGGATTGTTAGAGATGTTGAAGTCTTGTGTGATATTCTATTGATTTCTTAGTGCTTGGATCACACCAAGATATTTTTGTCCCATTATATTTGGTAGACCTTTCTTGAACATTGTTAATGCTGAAATTGATTGTGTTAAAGAAAAGGTTAAGTTCGGTGATGTATCTCATGAATTTAACTTCTCTAAGTTTAATAGACAACCTAATGATAAACAATTGCCTAGAACAGATGATATTATTGGTCTTCCTTCTATTGTTATGCCTCCTACTGATCCATTATAACAATATTTGCTGACCACGAAAATGATATGCATATGAAAGAAAGAAATGAAATAGATGAAATATTCTTTAGGCAAGCACCTACCCTTAAGCATAATTTGCTTGTTCAAACTTTGGGAGGCCCTCTTCCACTTAAGAGTGACCATGTGTTTGAATTAGAAAAACTCCCAGACACATTGAAATATGCTTATCTTGATGAAAATAAGATATATCCTGTTATTATCAATGCTAACCTTTAGTGCATGAAGAAAAGTCATTATTGGAAACTTTGAGAAAGCATCATGCTCCAATTGTATATACTCTTGATTAAGGGCATTAGCCCCACTCTGTGTCAACATACGATTAATATGGAGCCTGATGCTAAACTAGTGGTTGATCATCAACTTTGCTTGAATCATAAAAGAAGGATGTGGTAAGAAGGAAAATATTAAAGCTTCTAGAGGTATGTATAATTTATCATGTAGCTGATAGTAGATGGGTAACTCATGTTCATTGTGTCCCTAATAAAGGTGGCATCACTATTGTTCCTAATGATAAAAATGAACTTATCCCACAAATAATCGTAATCGGTTATAGGATGGTAATTGATTTTCGAAAATTGAATAAAGCTACTAGGAAAGATCATTATACTTTCCGTTTCATTAAACAAATGTTAGAAAGACTATCTAAGCACACCCACTTCTACTTCCCAGACATATATTCTGGTTTCTCTCAAATACCAGTGTCAAGAAGATCAAGAGAAAACTACTTTTAGTTGTCCTTTTGGAACTTATCTATACCACTATATAGTGTGCCAATAGCTTCAAATATTAGTCATTGGATATGCCCATCCAACGGTCAAGAGATGGCAAATCGGAGCATTATCATCCGTTGGATATAGTTTTTAACTCATAGGATACTATCACATGGCCTTCTAATTGAAAACCCAACTCTACCATCTCATGTGTTCTAGAAGTATCTATCCACATGCTTATCTGATACTCTAATGAAAAGAGTCTAGAACAATCTGAATTCTAGAGAGGTAAGAGCCAAGTTGGATCTTGTTTAGTACGATTCTAGAAAAGGAAATACATATTCAAATGTATTTTTCCATGCTTTTTATATATATTTAAATGACGTGCAAAGCACGTACCATTTACTAGTGATTATAGACGCATGCCTTTTGGTTTATGGAGTGAATCTGGTACCTTTCACAGATGTATGACTGCTATATTCTCTGATTTCCGTGAGAGAATTTTTGAGGTATTCATGGATGCTTTCTACGTCTACGGAACTTCTCTGGATGACTGCTTGAGCAATCTTGATAAAGTTCTGCAGAGATGTGAAGAGACTAATCTTGTCTTAAATTGGGAGAAGTGCCACTTTATGGTGAATGAAGGTATAGTCCTTGGTCATAAAATTTCCGAAAGAGCCATGGAAGTAGATAAAGCTAAAGTCGATGCAATTGAGAAAATAACATGTCCTAAAGATATTAAAGGTATAAGAAGTTTCCTTGGTCATGGTCGTTTCTATAGAAGGTTTATTAAGGACTTCCCTAAAATTTCTAGGTCTTACCAATCTTTTACAAAAATATGGCCCATTTGTTTTTAATGATGATTGTGTAGAAGCTTTTGAAATACTTAAGAAGGCCCTAATAATTGCACCTATTATTCAACCACCTGATTGGAACCTACCCTTTGAAATTATGTGTGATACTATTGATTATGTTATTGGTGCTATTCTAGGTTAAAGAGTCGATAAGAAATTGAATGTTATTCATTATGCTATTAAGACCTTGGATAGTGCTCAAAGAAATTATGCTACTACTAGGAAAGAAATTTTAGCAGTTGTGTTTGCATGTGATAAGTTCACACCTTATACCGTTGATTCTAAAGTTACTATTCATACTGATCATGCTATTAAATATCTTATGGATAAGAAAGATGCTAAACCTAGATTGATTAGGTGGGTTCTTTTATTGCAAGAGTTTGATTTGCATATTATTGATAGAAAGGGACCTAAAAATCCTGTTGTAGATAATTTGTTTAGGATGGAAAATATTATTGATGACCCAATACCCGTCAATGATAGTTTTCCTGATGAGCAATTAGCTGTTATAAATGCTTCTACTTCTCATGGTAATCCTTGGTATGCAGATTATGCTAATTGCATTGTTGCTAAATATATACCACCTAATTACACATATCAACAAAAGAAAAAGTTCTTTGATTTAAGACATTACTTATAGGATGACCCACATCTATATAAAGAAGGAGTGGATGGTGTTATTAGACATTGTGTACCTGAGTATGAGAAGGAACTGATCATAAAGAAGTGTCACTCTGATGCATAAGGAGGGCACCATGCTGGAGATAGAACTACACATAAGGTATTGCAACTAGGTTTCTCGCCAAAGATGCACAGAAGTTTGTCCTCTCTTGTGAATGTCAAAGAATTGGTAATATTGGTAGACATCAGGAAATGCCTATGAATTATTCACTTGCCATTGAACCTTTTGATGTCTGGGGCTTTGATTATATGGGACCTTTTCCTTCCTCTAATGGTTATACTCATATTTTAGTTTCTGTTGATTATGTTACTAAGTGGGTGGAAGCTATTCCAACTAGTAGTACTGATCATAAGACCTCTATTAAAATGCTTAAAGAAGTTATCTTTCTGAGGTTTGGAGTCCCTAGATATTTAATGGCTGATGGTGGTTCACTTTTTATCCGTGTGGCGCATTCCGTAAAACCTTAGCCAAATATAATGTAAACCATAGAATTGCATTACCTTATCATCCTCAGTCTAGTGGTCAAGTAGAACTAAGCAATATAGAAACAAAATTAATTTTATAGAAGACTATTAATAGATCTAGAAAGAATTGGTCTAAGAAACTTGATGGTGCATTGTGGGCATATATAACTGCTTATAAAAATCCTATGGGTATGTCCCCGTATAAGATGGTTTATGGAAAAGCATGTCATTTACCTCTTAAGTTAGAACATAAGGCGAGAACTTAATTATGATTCTAAGCTTGGTGGTGAAAAGAGGTTATTTGATATTAGTTCTCTAGATGAGTGGAGAACGCAAGCTTACAAGAATTATTTAAAGAGAAAGTTAAAAGATGGCATGATAAAAGAATTTAGAAACAATAATTCAATATTGGTGACAAAGTTCTATTGTATAATTCTCATTTTATATATTTTGCACGAAAACTTCATCCAAATAGGAAGGTCCCTATATCATCGAAGAAGTTTACCGTTTCGAAGCCATCAAGATCAATAATGCATAAGGAACTTTTGAAGGTTGTTAATGGGCAAAGAATTTAACATTATATTGCAGGTACCCCCATTAACATTGAAACCAATATTATTTAAGTAATTACACCAAAAGAATATCTAAAAGAGGCCTTTCAAAATGCTCCAGAATCATGAAAAAGGAATAGGTATGTGATACGGTAAGTAAACCGAGTCCAAAAATTCCATAAAAATATTTTCTATTGGTTTTGGAATATTAGAAAAAATAGCAAAATAAGAAACAATCGAGAAGGTTCACAAGAAGACCACAAGGTAGGGGGCACACACTACCCCCGGGGCGCGCCTTGGTGCCTTGTGGGCCCCTCGTGCACTTTACCGACTCTGTATTCCTCTCGTATACTTCTCATGCAAGATAAAAATTCATTATATATACTCCTCATTGTATTGACCACCATATCACAAGTTTCTCCTTTGTTCTTGTTTCTAGCTATTTTCTGTCAGGATTTTGAGCTCTCAAGTATCATGTCTTCCTCCTCCTCCAACAATGTGGGAGATGATGCTTGGTTGCTTAAGGTGGAGTTAGAACGGGAGCTGGAGGAGGAGGTCATGATGGAGGACGAGTTGGGAGATTCGATGGAGGTCCATGCTCCTGCTTCAGAGTGAGGTACTTTAGCTGGCATCTCTACCTCTCCAAACCCTTGTCAAGCCATGAGGACGACAGAAAACCAGCAAGGTTGTGAGGTATTTGAGGGGTTTGTCTTGGAAAGACCCCTAGGCAGGTTACATGGAAATAATTTACAGAATTTTATTCATAACTACGGGGTGGAAAATACTTCCCGTGTGCATATACCTTCAAACTGGGACATCTCCCGTCCAAGTGAAAGTGATGCACACAAAAAATCTTGGGGGTCGGAGAACAAGCATATAATGGCCAAAGTTCAAAACAATGTCGCCATGATTCAACACTTGCTTTGAGGGATCCAGAGTTTGAAGGAGATTTTGATAAGCATTATTGAGTACAAGCCCAACACTTCATCACCGTTATCATCGAAGAAGGAAACTTGAGTAGACGGGTATGGTCACCACCATTGGCTTGTTCCAAGCTTGGAGGAGGTTCCCAAGTATCATTTCACCATCACTTTTATCATCATTATCTATCTTAGTTCTATCCTTAGTTATTTTGTGATATAGAAGAATAAAGTATTAGTATGAAGTAGTTTTTGAGTGCTTGTTTCGTGATCATTCTATCTATGTAATAGTGTGTAATAAAGAGTACTTCAAGTTTTGTTTCTTTACTTTCCCATTTCAATCTTAGCAATAATAAGAGTTCATATGCTAATCCCATGGGGATTAATGACTTCACATATAAGAAGTATAGTTGATAAAATTTATTGGAAGTTAACAAACATAGCATTGGTCGTTGATGCAATTCATGAAAGAATAATAAAGGAAGAGAGATTTCACATATAAATATACCATCTTGGACATCTTCTATGATTGTGAGCCCCCATTAATTATTTTCAAGCTTGATCAAATAGTTGATGTTAGAAAATAAGACAACATAATGGGTTATGTTTGCTTATATTCACATAGAATTTATATTGTCAAGGATCCTCTAACATGTGGTGCTTGCTCATAATCTTTTGCTAGCCAAAATTTCGTACTAAGTAGAGATACTACTTGTGCATCCAAAAACCCTTAAACCCAGTTTCTTGTCATGAGAGTCCACCATATCTAACTATGGATTGAATAAGATCCTTCAATTAAGTTGTCATCGGTACAAAACAATAAAAATTGCTCCTAAATATGTATCATCTTTTATTGTAAGGGAAAATAAGCTTTGTAAGACCTTGTGATGGTAACACAATAAAAACAATGGACTGCATAATAAAGGTTGCTCTCATAAGGGGCAATATAAAGTGGCCTTCCTTTGCATTAAGAGCTTGCACATCCAAATGAAAAGGTGCATGACAACCTCTGCGAAGGGCTTATATTTTGCTTTTCAGTCTTTACTTTTATGCAAGAGTCAATAATATTCATTCCCTTTCTGACATCAGTTATTCTCCACTTGGAAAGCATCATGTGGTAGGGAAAGATCCAGGCACATATATCCAGTTGGATATGGGTGGTCATGAGTTATTATTGTTGATTTTATCCTTGAGATAAATAAGTTGGGAGGTGAAACATTAAACCCCCATTTTCCTCTATGTCTGACTGAAACGTTAGTTCTAAAAATATATTTTGAGTGTCAACAATCATGGAAGACTATATGCTAGTTGAGTATGTAAAGTTTGCTAAACCAAAAGCTCTTACATAGACTCTTCTTGGAAATACAATTAATTGTAATTGTTTTGATGATTGATTCTCAAGAAAGTTAATTGTTTATACTTTAGCGTGTGAATGAATTGTTACTTGATCATGAGAAGTTTTATGATGAATAATTTTTCTTGCAATAATGATCATGATGCTACCATGTCCGTATTTTGTTTTATTGACACCTCTCTCTATGAATATGTGGTCATAATTATCGAGTTCAGCATTCACTTGAGGGCAAGCGAGGTCTAAGCTTGGGGGAGTTGATACGTCCATTTTGCATCATGTTTTCCTATTGTTATTTATAGTGTTTTTGATCAATATTTCACTTTATGATGCAATTCTAATGCCTTTTATCTCTTAATATGCAAGATATACATGAAGAGGGAAATTGTCGGGAGCTAGAATTCTCGACCTAAAAGAGCTACCACAGAGATGGCTATTCTCCGAAGCTCCAAATGACATAAAAATTTATGGAGAATTATTTTGGTATATATAAAAATACTAGAAGGAAGAAGTACCATGGGAGATCAACCGTGGAACCACAAGGCAGGGGCGTGCCCTACCCCCCTTGGTGCACCCTAGCCCCTTGTGGGGCCCATAGAAGCCTTCTAGTGCCCATCTTCTACTATATGAGGCCATTTTCCCTAGAAAAACAATAAGAAAATACATTCGAGAGGAAGCACCACCGTCTCGAGGCGGAACCTGGGCAGGAACACTTTTGCTCTCCAGCGGAGCGATTCGGTCGGGGATACTCCCCTCTGGGAGGGGGAAATCGAAGCCTTCGTCATCACCAACATTCCTCTCATCGTGGGAGGTCTCGTCTCCATCAATATCTTCACCAGCACCATATCATCTCAAACCCTAGTTTATCTCTTGTATTCAATCTTTGTCTTAAAACCTCAGATTGGTACCTATGGGTTGCTAGTAGTGTTGACTACATCTTGTAGTTGATGCTAGTTGGTTTATTTGGTGGAATATCATATGTTTAGATTGTTAATCACATATTATCTCCTCTGATCATGAACATGAATATTATTTGTGGGTAGTTCCGTTTGTTCTTGAGGACATGGGAGAAGTCTTGTTATAAGTAATCATGTGAAGTTGGTATTTGTTCTATATTTTGATGAAGTGTTTGTTATTCTTCCTCTAGTGGTGTCATGTGAACGTCGACTACAAGACACATACCATGCTTGGGCCTAGGGCAGGCATTGTGGAGTAGTAAGTAGATGATGGGTTGTGAGAGTGAAAGAAGCTTAAACCCTAGTTTATATGCTACTCCCTCCATTCCTAAATATAGGGTGTATAGTTTTTGGCACGGAAATTAAAGAATGCACGTGGAGGGAAAATTTCACATGTTTTGGGCGAGATTTCACCTAACTAATTGACATGAGAAAATAGAGGAGCTTACCTGATATAAGGAAATGTAACAAATCCCTAAGAAATTATCCAAATGAGTGGTGCAATGCAATACACCTTATATTTCGGATTTTTTTCTCAAAAATCTATACACCTTATATCAAGGAATGGAGGGAGTATTTTGTAAGGGGCTAATTTAGATCCATATGTTTCGTGCCATGGTTAGATTTATCTTAATTCTTATTTCGTACTTGCAGATGCTTGCGAGAGGGGATAATCATAAGTGGGTTGGTTTTTCATGTAAGAACAACACCCTAGCACCAGTCTACCCACATAAAAAATTTACCAAAGTAGTGAACACGAACCAACTAAACACGATGAACATGACTAGAAGAAATTACCATGTGTCCTCGAGAACGCTTTTATTAATATAAGAAGTACTTCCAGCTTGTCCTTTGCAATAAAAGGATTGGGCCACTTTGCTGCACCTTGTTACTTTGGTTACTTGTTACTTGCTATCAAACTATCTATTACTGCTACTTTATAGCACTTGCAGAGATTACCTTGTTGAAACCGCTTATCAATTCCTTCTGCTCCTCATTGGGTTCAACACTCTTACTTATTGAAAGTACTATGATTCATCCCCTATACTTGTGGGTCATCACACAACTTCTCCCTGCAACACAATGCCGAAGGCGGTCAAGAGTGGTTTCTCGACACCAGCACCACTTCCCGGGTGACTAGAATGACACCCGCTCTTAGTGTTCTTCCTCATCTTTGTGTCATTCTTCGGGCATTTTTGTTGGTGATGGTTCTCGCTCGCCTATTACTATTGTCGACTCCACAAAACTCTCTTGTTTCTCCCTTAATGATGTCCTAGTTTCCCCTACTATCATCAATAATCTTATTTTCATATGTCGCTTTACCATTGACAATTCCTGCAGTATAGAGTTTGACCAGTTTGGTTTTTCCGTGAAGGAACTAGCCACCCGCAAGATCATCACGAGGTCCAATAGTCACGGGGACCTCTACCCTTTCTTCACCAACTCTGACGTCCAAGCTCTTGTCTCCGTGGTTGGTGGCGACATGTGGCACCGGCACTTTGGGCATCCTAGTGACAGGACAATTTCCATTTTAGCTTGTCTTTCCTTCTAACATGTAATAATGGTGTGTCCCAAACTTTCCTTGGTACGACATGCCAATTGGGCAAGCAGCCAAGACTTCCATTCCCTAGTTGTAAGGGCATATTTATCCCCAAGATGTTTTGGTGATTGATGACAATGCTTGTGCGGACTAATCATGTGCGTTAAGTTCTTTCAAAGATTCATCCTTTGGCACGAGACGATTATCTCCCCTCGGTGTTTTATTCAAGACGGTGTAGCTCCTTCGTCTCGTTGTTGGTGGACTAGTTTCGTAGGGTCACCGTACTATCAAGAGGGGATTCGCTTTGGTAAGGCTAGGGTGGAATCAACACGTACACATCCATATCACACCCGTCGTTTTCCTTCCGCTTCATTGGAGCTGCCCTTTTTCCCCTGAGTATGCCTTGTCCTGCCCCAGCAGTAGTACCGCGGTCCACAGCGGTAGTACCGCTCCCAAGCGCTAGTTACGCTCTCCGAGCGGTAGTACCGCTTGTGGTCTTTGGCCGTAGTACCACAGTGCTTCCGGGCTACTGCCGCCTCGATTCGAGAACAAAGTTTTTCATGTCGGGTTTTACGGTACTAAGGGCGGTAGTAGTGGCAGTAGTACCGCTCCAAGCGGTAGTACCGTGCCTACCCCCACGGTAGTACCGCCCTGGGGACAGGACCCTGTCAGCACGGCAGTACCGCTGGGTATGAGCGGTAGTACCACCCTAAGCGGTAGTACCGCCCTGCCCAAGTGGTAGTACCGCTCTGTGCGGGGCTGCTTAGTGGAAATACGGTTGGATTGGTTCCCCCACTATATAAAGGGGTCTTCTTCCCCAAAGTTGACCTACCTCTTTCCCCCAAAGCTCCATTGTTGCTCCAAGTTCCATTTTCGCCCGATCTCTCTCCCTAGCTAATCAAGCTTGTTGATTTGCTCGGGATTGGTTGAGAAGGCCCAGATCTACACTTCCACCAAGAGAAATTTGATTCCCCCCACTTATCCCTAGCGGATCTTGTTACTCTTGGGTGTTGAGCACCCTAGACGGTTGAGGTCACCTCGAAGCCATACTCCATTGTGGTGAAGCTTCATGGTGTTGTTGGGAGCCTCCAAGTGTTGTGGAGATAGCCCCAATCTTGTTTGTAAAGGTTCGGTCGCCGCATTCAAGGGCACCAATAGTGGAATCACGGCATCTCGCATTGTGTGAGGGCGTGAGGAGATTACGGTGGCCCTAGTGGCTTATTGGGGAGCATTGTGCCTCCACACCGCTCTAACGGAGACGTACTTCCCCTTAAAAGGAAGGAACTTCGGTAACACATCCTTGTCTCCACTGGCTCCACTCTTGGTTATCTTGTGCTTTTACTTTTGCAAGCTTACTTGTGTTGTATCTGTTGCTTGCTAGTATGCTAGTTGTCTTTGCATCATATAGGTTGTCCACGTAGTTGCACATCTAGACAACCTATTTCGTTGCAAGCTTTAAATTGTTAAAGAAAAGTCTAAAAATTGTTAGTTACCTATTCACCCCCCCCCTCTAGTCAACCATATCGATCCTTTCAATTGGTATCAGAGCCTCGTCTCTATATTAAGGACTTTGCCGTCCGAAGAGTATGGTTGACACCCATGACGGTGCGGAGGAGCACTCCGGTGTGAATCCCATCTCGTCTTCGGCCGAAGGGGGAACCTCGGTCTCACGTGAGGAATTCAATGTGGCTTTAGACACATTGAAAACTTCCAAGACGACCGAGGTTAAAAGCATGTTTTCTGAATTCCTAGACGGACTTAAACTATCTACCTCGCCAATGAAAGTGGGTGATCCCACTAACAAGGTGACGGATGCTACCTCCGACAAGGGGGAAGCTAACAGTGAAAAGAGTCCTTCTACTAGTGGTAGAAATGGCACTGGCATCTTTGCCAATGTGGAACCCCCAGTGTATAAAGGACCGATCCCCTCTACTCATTTGAATCATGCCGGTCCTCCTCCTAAATATGTGAAAAATGAAGATTTTGATTCTTGGGTTTATCGCTTCAAGCGTCATTTAAAACATGTGAATACTAACCTGTGGAGAATCATTGAAGAAGGTTTCTATCCTCATGACCCAAGCAACTTCACCCCTCGAGAAGAAGTGGACAATCAATTCAATGAGAGTGCTCTCTTCATCATCCAAGATGCAATCCTTCCCGAAGATCTCCCTCATCTTCGACCTCATGTCATGGCTAAAGAAGCATGGAAATGTGTTGAGTCTCTCTATCGAGGAAGTGCTAGCATTCAACGCTCCAACTATGAAGTGGTGCAAGATGAAGTCGATGAGTTTGCAATGAAAGAGGATGAAGAACCTCGTGAGCTCTTCCGAAGAGTGACCAAACTCGCGGTCGCACTCCAAGATCATGGGAGCAAGGACACAGATGACAATTGGATCAAGCGCAAGTTCCTCAAGGCCATGATACCCTACAACAAGGCCATGTCCTCCGTCATTCGTCAAACACCGGACTTCCACTCCATGACCTCAAGTGAAGTGTTGGATGAGTTTGTTGCAATGAGCATCTTGGACAAGACTGCCGACAATGCGGTGCTCCGTTCTCAAAGGGCAAAGAAGCCCAATCTTGCCTTGAAGGCCAAGTTTAGTGTGGAAGAAGAAGAAGAAGAGGAAGATGAGGAGAGCAACCCCGAAGACACGAAGTATGATTATCATGAGCACATGGCTCTTGCCTCAAGACAATTTTGGAGTAAGAAGAATACAAGACCCAACTTCAACAAGAACAACTCAAGTGGCCTCAAGGGCAAGCAACGAGTTAGAACTTGTTTCAACTGTGGCAATGTGAGCCATTTCGTTGCGGATTGTCCTTACGAGAAGCAGGAAGACAATGGTGGCAAGTTCATCCGAAAAGACAAAGCCAAGTCCTTCCCCAACAAGAACAACTTCACCAAGAAGACTCCTACTCGTGGGTTGGTGGTTCAAGAAGAATACCGTGAGGATGACGATGATGATGAAGATAGTGAAACAATGGCCATGGCATCCGTTGCCATTGTCACAACTCCCCGGGTGTCTCTCTTCGATTCACCTAACGAGAACATCACCGCCAAGTGCCTCATGGCTAAGGCCACCAACAAGGTAACCCCCAACATCAAAACCACCATTATTCCTAACCCTCCGTCTATGGATGACTTTGATAATGGTAAGGGGTCTAATGAGGAGGTAAATGAATTTGAGTCCTTCATGAGTAAGCTCAAGGGCAAATCCAAGAAGCACTTCGTTGCTCTCTTGGAACAAGTTGGTGAAGCCAATGACATGATTGAGGCTCACGAAGAAACCATCTCTAAGATGGAAGGTCATAGTCGTGATTATGCCGATGAGATATCGGATCTATCTAATGCTCTTGAGGAAGAGCGTGGGCATTGTTTGGCTCTTAAGGAGTCACACAATGATGACCATGCCAAATTAAAGAAAGATCTTGATCATGCTCTTGTTGTGTCTCGTGTTCTAACTTCCGAGAAGGCTAAACTTGGGGTTGATCATGCTAGACTCAAGGAGGAGTTTGATGTACTTGAAAAGGCCCATAAGGTCTTGAAAGGTGCTCATGCAAACCTCAAGGAGTCTCATGCTCAACTCCAAGTTAAGCTTACCAAGGAAAAGGCCACATTTCCTCACATGGTCTTAATTGATAATGCAAATGCTACTAACCCATGTTGTGAGCATGTGCATCTTGTGGAGGAGAATGCCAAGTTGAAGGAACAACTCGAGAAAGGTCATGTGTCATGCATACAAGGCGAGAAGAACCTAAATGACCTTTTGAGCAATCAAAAGGAAGTTGTGGGCAAGGAGGGAGTTGGGTTCACGCCCAAGTCCAAGAACAAGAAGAAAAACAAGGAGAAGAATAACAAGACCAATCGACCTCCCTTGCTCAAGCAAACCTTTGTGAAGGAGCGAGAGGGTGCTCCTAAGAAGAAGAATAACAATGTGAAGAGTGGTGATGCCAACGAGCACAAGGCCATCTCTCCCAACAAAGCCGGCGACTTTAACCCCTCTTATGTGTTGTGCCGTGCTAGTGATGGGCATGTTTATGCTAAATTTGTTGGTTCTTCTTATGAGTACATTGAATGGTCTATTTGGGTTCCTAAGACCCTTGTTACTAACATCAAAGGACCCATTACTCAATGGGTACCTAAAACCAAGCATTCATATCTTGTAGGTGTTTGCTTCCGGTGGGGGATCATGGTTGCTCGATAGTGGAGCAACAAATCATATGAGCGGGAGCAAGGACTTGGTGGTGGACGTGCACAAGATCCCATCTATGTCCACCAATGTCAAATGGGGTGATGCATCACATTCTAAGGTATTCGGTCTTGGCAAGGTTGTCATTTCCCATGATCTAACGATCGAGAAAGTCATGCTTGTTGAGTCCCTTGCATTCAATTTACTTTCCGTTCGTCAACTCGCACTCATGGGCTTTGCCACCTTCTTTGATATTGATACCGTGGCCCTCTTGTGGAGCAAGACTCTTAAAGTAGCCTTTGTTGGGCATGTCGAGAATGGTCTCTATGTGATTAACTTTTCGGAGCAACCCACTAAGACCGCGACATGCCTAATGGCTAAAGTTGATGTGGGATGGCTTTGGCATCGCCGTTTAGCCCACGTCAATATGAGATCTTTGCAAAGTCTTCTCAAGGGGTACCATGTTCATGGACTAACAAATGTTAGTTTTGCCAAAGATCGTGTTTGCAGTGCTTGTATTGAAGGAAAGCTTCATGAGACGGCTCACCCTCCCACGACTATCATCTACACGAAGAGACCCTTGGAGCTCCTGCACATGGACCTCTTCGGGCCTCCATCCTTTGATAGTCTTGCGGGTAGAAAGTATTGCTTGGTGATTGTGGATGATTATTCAAGATACACTTGGGTATACTTCTTCAAGAGGAAGAGTGAGACTCAACAAACCGTCATCAACTTTGCAAATGAAGCTCAACGTCAACATAATGCAAAGATCTTGACAATAAGAAGTGACAACGGCACCGAATTGAAGAACTACACCTTGGATGAGTTTCTTAGTGATGAGGGGATCAAGCACCAATACTCTGCACCATACACCCCTCAACAAAATGGTGTTGCGGAGAGGAAGAACCGGACGTTCATGGATGCGGCAAGGACCATGATGGCGGAGTTCAAGTCTCCATACAACTTTTGGGCCGAAGCCATCAACACTGCATGTCATGCATCCAATCGGCTCTATCTCCGCAAAGGCTTGAACAAGACTCCATATGAGATACTCACCGGGAACAAGCCCAATCTCAAGTACTTTCGGGTGTTCAGGTGTAAGTGTTTCATTCTCAAGAAAGGTGTTCGTTTGTCTAAATTTGAGGCTAGAGCTCATGAGGGCATATTTGTTGGCTATGCTACAAACTCTCATGCTTACCGTGTTCTCAACAAGTCCAATGGACTCATTGAGGAGACGTGTAACGTGGAGTTTGACAAAAATAACAGCTCCCAAATGGAGCAAAGTGGTACTTGTGATGTAGGTGATGAAATTCCTCCCCAAGACATAAGAAGAATGGGTATCGGTCATATTCTACCCATTGAGGAACCCCTTGTGGGCGAAGGAGAAGGACAATGCTCCACTCCAGTGGAGCCTTCACCTACGCAAGACCCACATGCTTCCGAAGAACAAAGTGTAGGCCCTCAACCTCAGGAACAAGACCAAGGGCAAGATCAATCTCAAGATGGTGGTGAACCTCCACATGATGCCCAAGGTCAAGTTCTCCCCTTCGAGCAAGTTCAAGATCACGAGCAAGCTCAAGATCAAGAACAAGCTCTTGACGACGCTCAAGATGATCAAATGAACCCTCCTCCTTCCACAACCGAGGAGGAATTAGAGCATCGTGCCACGAAGATTGATTCCAAACTCACCACCAAAGGTCATCTCATGGAGAATGTGGTTGGAAGCCTAAGAAAGGGGGTAAGCACTCGTAGACAATTAGCAAACTATTGTGAACATCACGCGTTTGTCTCTTGTGTTGAACCCCATAAGGTCTATGAGGTGCTCGAAGACTCGGATTGGCTCAATGCCATGCATGAAGAACTCAACAACTTCGAGTACAACAAGGTGTGGAGATTGGTGCCAAGGCCTTCGGGGAACCATAACATCATTGGAACCAAGTGGATCTTCAAGAACAAGCAAGATGCTCATGGAAACATCATTCGCAACAAGGCAAGATTGGTAGCACAAGGCTACTCCCAAGTCGAGGGTATCGACTATGGTGAAACCTTTGCTCCCGTTGCTCACCTTGAATCCATTCGTTTGTTGATTGCTTATGCTTCCCATCACAACTTTAAGTTGCAACAAATGGATGTGAAAAGTGCTTTTCTTAATGGTCCCATTAATGAGTTGGTTTATGTCAAGCAACCCCCCGGGTTCGAGGATCCTTTCTTCCCGGATCATGTGTACCAACTCGATAAGGCACTCTATGGCCTTAAACAAGCCCCACGTGCGTGGTATGACCACCTTACCGAGTTGTTACAAGATCGTGGATTTGAAGTTGGGCTAATCGATCCCACTCTTTTTACTAAGAAGGTCAAAGGGGAGTTGTTTGTGTGCCAACTATATGTTGATGACATTATCTTTGGTTCTCCTAACAAAGCTTTCAATGAAGAATTTGCCGCTCTCATGACCTCTAAGTTCAAGATGTCTTCGATGGGAGAGTTGAAGTTCTTCCTTGGTTTTGACATCAAACAAAGAAGAGAAGGAACCTTCATCAACCAAGCCAAATACACTCAAGACATGCTAAAAAGATTCAAGCTAAGTGATGTCAAGCCGGCTCCTACTCCAATGCCCACCAAGTGCCAACTTAACGTTGATCCAATGGTAAAGCGGTGGATCAAAAGGTATATCGCTCCATGATTGGTTCCTTGCTTTACCTTTGTGCATCTAGACCGGATATCATGTTGAGTGTGGGGATGTGTGCACGGTTTCAAGCCGCACCAAAGGAAAGTCACTATGTGGCGGTCAAGCGAATCTTTCGATATTTGGCTCATACCCCAAACTTTGGCCTATGGTACCCAAGAGGGGCAAACTTCAAGCTTGAAGGATTTATGAATTCCGATTGGGCGGGAGACAAAGTGGATAGGAAGTCCACTTCCGGAGGGTGCCAGTTTCTTGGGTGCTCTTTGGTGAGTTGGTCTTCCAAAAAGCAAAGTTGTGTATCTCTCTCGTCCACCGAAGCGGAATATGTGGCGGCCGGTAGTTGTTGTGCACAACTTTTATGGATGAGGCAAACTTTAAAGGAATACGGTGTCATTTGTGACAAAGTGCCTCTTTGGTGTGACAACAAAAGTGCCATCAAGATTTCTCTCAACCCGGTGCAACACTTCAAGACGAAGCATATTGAGATTCGGTATCATTTCATCCGGGATCACATTAGGCGAGGGGAGATCGAGCTCAAATATGTCAAAACTCATGATAACCTTGCAGATATTTTCACGAAGCCCTTGGATGAAGCAAGATTTCGCGAGTTAAGGCATGAGCTAAATATCATTGATTCGAGCAATGTGACTTGAACCCTTGCACACCCCACCTCACTCAACTTGTTGTCTAGCTTAGATGTAGGCATGGACATAGGGGGAGTGTTGTTCTCTCAATGAACTCTCCCTCCCCCCATTATGCATAAATCGATCAACTCTTTCACATTAGCCATTTTTGATGGTACTTGTGCTTCAAAGACGAGTTTTGGTCATGGGCCCAAGTATAATTCTTCGCGGTGCCATACCAATTGACTCAAACATAGGTGGCTCCGGCCACCGCCCTCTCTTGAGAGAGGCCAGAGCTCGCTCTGTTTCGTGTGGTTGTTTTTGTTTGAGTGGTTTCTGGTCCGTTGTTTGTGTGTGTGTTGCCTTGTTGGTCTTCTCTTTCTCTTGGCCTTGCTTTCCGTCTTTTTGGAGCTTTAGCCGTTGGTCTAGAAGCCGTGCGGTTGCTGAAGCAGTACTAACGCTGGTGGCGAGCGGTACTACCGCTCCTAGCGGTACTACCGCCCTCCAGCGTGGTACTACCGCCGTGAGGCGCGGGCAGGGGGTTATATCGGGGGCAGGGGGAGTTTCTTCTCCCCCATACCCATTCGCTCGCCCCCTCACTCTGTTCCTCTCTCTCTTCAGCAACCGGCGCCGCGGGAGGGCTCCGGCGGATCTCCCTCTCTGGGGCGCTCCTCTCCATTTCCTTCGGTGGAGTAGATCCCCACCTTGTCCTCTTGCCATGGATGCAGGTATTGCCCCCGTTCCCTGTTTCCTTTTGTCTAGATTTCCAATCTAGTTTCTTAGGGGCAATAGCAGTTGCATCTCTAGATTTTTTGGCCAGATCTAGGCTTGAGTAGGATGGAGAATGCTTCTAGACAGTTTGGATTAGTGTTTGGTTGGAGTATTTTTGAATTTGGTAGGACGGTAGTACCGGATCTGACCACGGCAGTAGGAAACTATTGTTTCCCCGCCTCGAGCGGTACTACCGCTCCCTCCAGAGCGGTACTACCGCTTGGAGCGGTACTACCGCTCGCGGGTCGCGGTACTACTGTCCTCTACCAGTTTTCACCATATTCCTACCTCTCAGTGATCCTTTTTGCTCGTGTTTTGTGGCTTATGCTCGTTCTTTCTGGTTGTTTGTGTGTTCTTGTGTGTGGTTCCAGGTGATGAGGTTCCTAAGCATCAGGCTCATCGTGTCAACCCCGGTCGTGCCACGTCCAAGCGCTACCGCACCACCGAGCCTGCCGGAGGTTCTTCAAGTGCTCCACCTCCACCTCCACTCCAGAAGAAGCCTGGGGTCAAGCCAAAGCCTGGCAAAACCATGCCAGAAATGCCACCCAAGGAGTTCTGGGCAAGGCGCCGCCGCAACCCGTATGAGGAAGACCAAGATCCCACTTTGGTCAACCATCCGTTCTGGAACAGGATAGTCTGCCATCTTCTTTGATGTTCTCAAAGCCAAGAAGAATCTCTATGTCAACGTGCACTCCATCGACACCGACCATATGGAGAAAGATCCTGAATACTTTGGTGAAGCTCTTCAGATGTGCACTCAACTAAACATTCTTGGGATCATACAATTCAACAAGGATTATGATGCTGATATTGTGGCCCAATTCTATGCCACCGTTCACCTTGGGACTGATGAGGACAGGACACTAACTTGGATGACCAATGGCAAGTTGCTTTCAGTCAAGTGGAAAGCTTTCATGGAGTTGATTGGGGTGCAAGATCTAGGTCTTGAGTCTTCTGTCGGCTTTCGCCCCCACCGCCGCACCAATGCCACTCACAAGCAAGCTCTTTGGCCCTACTACACTTTGAGGATCAACCCTGAGACGAAGAAGGAAACCTATGAGCTGCCTGCCTATCTAGATATCCTTCACCGTATCTTCAGAGAGACTCTTTTCCCTCGTATCGGGAATCTGGACCAGGTTCACTCCTATCTCGTGGACATGCTTCTCTTCTACCAGCGTGAGAAGGGACAGAACACCGAAGAGTCCTTAGATATCTCTCATGTTATGTGGTCTGAGCTGCTTTCTACTATCTCCGAGCGTAAGTGCCCGATTTATGGTCCGTTCATCATGCTGCTCATTGAGAACGCCTGGGATCGTGTCTATCCCCAGGTGTTACTGGAGACTGGAGAGTTGGTCTCTCACGATGTCAAGCATCTGAGGAAGAAGGATAACTGGGGCACTCAGGCCCCTAGGACTGGAGTTCCTTCGTCTGCTTCTGCCATGGAGACCGAGGAGGAGACTGGGGCTGAGGATGATGATGATGACTACGTGCCTTCTGAGGCAAAGCCCTCTTGGGTAAAGAAGCTCAAGCTCAAGATGAAGAAGTTGTTCTGCATGGAGTCTCACGATCAGTACATGACTCATGTGGCTGAGAAGAAGGCCCGAGGTCGCCACAAGGAGCTCATGCGTCAGTTGGGTGCTACAGTTATCAGTGGGTCTGAGGACCAGCTTACCGAGGAGGAGGAGTGGATTCAGCAGCACTGCCCATGGACCGATTCTGATGCCGAGCACTTCCAGACTGACGACGGTGGCGCAGATGATCCCACTGAGCTCTGATGTGTGTGTCCCTCGTTTGCTCTCACCTGGAGCCGTAGCAACACTCCCTCTCCTTTTTGGTGTCTCGATGCCAAAGGGGAGAGAGTTTAGGGATTTGTGCTTTGTGTCTTCCGTCTCTTGTGTTTGTGTTTTCCTCGCTTTTGCTTTGTTTGGTTCGTCCGTGAGACCTTAGTTCGAGT
This sequence comes from Triticum dicoccoides, assembly GCF_002162155.2. NCBI lineage: Eukaryota > Viridiplantae > Streptophyta > Magnoliopsida > Poales > Poaceae > Triticum > Triticum dicoccoides. Next base: position 640,172,067 of record NC_041385.1, on the reverse strand, counting down.
TTTCAGTGAGACCTAAGTTCGAGTCATATGGTGTGAGACATATGCTACCTTATCTTTCCAGTATCATTATCTATGTCAATATCTAGCTTATGAGTTGCATGCTTATCCTGTTAAGTTAGCTTATGAGTTGCATTCTTATCCTGTTAAGTTATCTTTGCTACTCTCCTTTACCCCGCTTAGGTGGTTGGTCTCTAAAATGTAGGGGGAGCGTTGATCCTAGTATGTGTGTCGTGCAGTCCAAAGCACTTATCCTAGATAGCACACATCTAGGGGGAGCTCATCTACATTTTAGGACGTTGGGGTTTTTGCGCGTGTTCTATATCTCTCATATTGTGCAAATCCCTATTGTCATCAATCCACCAAAAAGGGGGAGATTGTAAGGGCATGTTTATCCCCAAGATGTTTTGGTGATTTATGACAATGCTTGTGCGGACTAATCGTGTGCGTTAAGTTCTTTCAGAGATTCATCCTTTGGCATGAGACGATTATCTCCTCTCGATGTTTTATTCAAGACGGTGTAGCTCCTTCGTCTCGTTGTTGGTGGACTAGTTTCGTAGGAGTCACCGTACTATCAAGAGGGGATCCGCTTTGGTAAGGCTAGGGTAGAATCAACACGTACACATCCATATCACACCCGTTGTTTTCCTTCCGCTTCATTGGAGCTGCCCTTTTTCCCCTGAGTATGCCTTGTCCTGCCCCAGCGGTAGTACCGCGGTCCACAGCGGTAGTACCGCTGAAGCACCCCAGCGGTAGTACCGCTCCCAGAGCGGTAGTACCACTCCCAAGCGATAGTACCGCTCTCCGAGCGGTAGTACCGCTTGTGGTCTTCGGCCGTAGTACCGCAGTGCTTCCGGGCTACTGCCGCCCCGATTCGAGAATGAAGTTTTTCGTGCCGGGTTTTGCGGTACTAAGGGCGGTAGTAGTGGCGGTAGTACCGCTCCAAGCGGTAGTACCGCGCCTACCCCCATGATACTACCGCCCTGGGGACAGGACCCTGTCAGCGCGGCAGTACCGCTGGGTATGAGCGGTAGTACCGCCCTGCCCAAGCGGTAGTACCGCTCTATGCGGGGCTGCTCAGTGGAGTAACGATTGGATTGGTTCCTGTCGGTGTCAAAACCGGCGGATCTCGGGTAGGTGGTCCCAAGCAGTGCATCTTAGGATCAATGGTAACAGGAGGCAAGGGACACAATGTTTACCTAGGTTCAGGCCCTCTCGATGGAGGTAAAACCCTACTCCTGCTTGATTAATATTGATGATATGGGTAGTACAAGAGTTGATCTACCACGAGATCAGAGAGGCTAAACCCTAGAAGCTAGCCTATGGTATGATTGTTGTTGTATATCTCTATCGACTAGCCTGGCCTCGGTTTATATAATGCACCAGAGGCCTACTATAACATGAGTCCTAGCCGAATACGCCGGTGGGGGAGGAGTCCTTGTCTTGATCGCCAAGTCTTGTGGATTCTTCCTTGTATGCGGCAGCTGTCTGACTGGCCCATGAGTATACGGCCATGGGGGTCCTCGGCCCAATCCACCTGATCGGGAGACGACGCGTTGAGTACCCCCTAGTCCAGGACACCGTCAGTAGCCCCCTGAACCGGTCTTCAAGTTAGGGACGCTCCTCGATTCTTCTGAACTGTTCTTCATCTTCGGTTGCCGGTCTTGAAAACTAGTTCAACAAATCTTCTCATCTTCTATCTTGAGGATCGCCGAAATGCATTCGACGAGTTTATACGTCGGGTATCCGAGGAGCCCCTTTAAGTTTCCGGCCTTTATCAATGCCTTATTATTTTTATGCCACACCTCGGGTTCGAAGTTGTTCCCGGGAGGCAGTGTCCTCTTGCGTCCGAGCTCTAACGCCGGACTGCATTCAAGGTATCTCTTGCAGCCAAGCACCAATGCCGGACTCCAATGCCGAAATGTATCCGAACTCCAATGCCGGACTGTGCCCAAGCTCCAACACCAGACTATATCCAAGATGTCATAGATCATCTTGGTCCAAAAAAGTTGAAGTAGTTTAGCCGAGCTTAATTCAGGAAATGCCCTCGAAGGATCCAGCCACTTGCTTCCGAGCTATATGCCGAACTGCTTCCGAGGTGGTTAAGCACCTCGGTCATGGGCTGATTTTTGGTCAATGTTTTTTATTGATGCAATTTATTCTCTGACGAGATATATAGCCAGTAGCCCTCAAGGTGTGTATCGGTCTAAAACCCGAGATGCACCTGAAGGATGACATAAGACCGCTGATCCCAGTAACCGCTGAGACTCAGGTTGATTTGCAAAATTGGCCTGAGGATCAAGTCCTAGCTCGGCAGAATACTTCGGGACACAAAAAGCAGCGTGCTTAGTCCTCAAGACACAGGTTGGGTGCGACCGACCAACCTGAGGATCAAAATCTCCTCGGAGACTGTATTACACTTAAAATTTTCTGCATTGGACAGGCAATGCAGTAGCCCCCGAGACACTGGTCGGGTGGTAACACCAGATCAGGGGATCGATGTACCCTTTTAATATTTGTAAGTAATAAGCCCGAAGCCCAGTAGCCCCCAAGCCTTAATGCGGGCACGGGTGGCCGAATTAAGGATTGACATCCATAGTAAAATCACAAATTATGTGTAATGACTCTATGTATCGAAGTACTTTACGTCATTAACGCTCGGATCCGCATTGTATAAAACTTTGTTGACCGACCATCGGCTTCCACCTCCTCGGCCAATAGCCGAGGAGTATTTTTCCTACTTTATAAAGCCTTTATGAGGGCAAAGATTTACAACAAACAAGGCAGTCTGGCCATACGGTTTTATAAACAAAGGTACGCGGAGAGACATGTTATATTACTGTTTAACAGAAGAAATGTCTTCCAAAGAAAATAGTCCCGCTATCGGTTCCTTTCTTTGGGTTGCCATGCTAAGCATGATCATGAAACCTCAGCTCCAATGTAAGAGCAAAATATCAAGGATTTAGTTTGGGAGGCCAGTTAATAGCCCCCGGTAGTGTTCGGCGATAGTCGAGGTCAAGCCGTAAACACTTCGGCCATTGTTATGAATGGCCCGTCATTTAACACCGTCATCGGATCGCCGACCAGTTTACGCTTATTGTGACAGTCAGTTTTCGGCTTTCTCCACTGAGGTGCTTAACCATGTGAGCTGGAAGCACAATCGCAGTGGTTCTCCCTTTGCACACCTAGCCGAACAAAGCGGAACATAGGAGGCAAGCGCAGGAGCCGGGCAACCCAACTATTGACCGAAGACACAATTCGAAACCGATGCATATATAGCAATATCCGAGAATGTTTTTGCCAAATCTCTAAAGGTGTCCGGCGTTGCACTGCGAGACTTGTGCTGGAAACACACAAATAGTTTAAAAGTGCCATGGGCTCGAAAAGCCAAAAAACTTATTCAAAAGGTTAATGTCCGAACTAGATCAAGTGTTCGGTGCCAATCCGAAAATTGGACTTTAGAGAAAAAAAGGTGCTTTTGGCGTGCTTTAACATGACACATCCTATCTCAAAACTTCAAGCGGGTCAGCCTACGGCTTCAACCTTCTATCCCGAAGGCGGAGTACTTCTTACTAGGCCAGTTTAGCAAACTAAACTCTAGCAGCTTTGAGAGAGAAATTAGGCTCCCCGGCTAGTGACCGCACACTTGTGTCGAAAAAAGGAGTGATAAATAATAATAAAAACTTTGCAACGACTAAGAAGAAAAACACTTATCATAAAACGGCTCATATAAATTTAAGAACCCCCAAGTGACTTGGGTAAAAGAATGATTGCATGTACTGAAGTACTTATATCATATCTATGTTCAACCGAACTTTAAACGCATCTTAACCGACTGTCGGCTTCTCCCTCTTTGGTCAAGGACCGAAAAGTGTTATGTACTCCATTTGTCGAGAATATCGGCGGTGTTTCCAATAACCAGGCAATCACGCCATAAGGCTGTAATAGACAAAGCACGCTCAGGGAACTTATGCTATATTACTGCGAAGTGTAAGAAGCATCTTCGAAGAAAATAGTACCCCCACCGATACCTTTCTTCGGTGCTCATTGTTATTATGAGACTTGTGCAATAGATTTTTTGTACTCATGAGTTCCATTGTGTGTCGATCATGATTGAAAACAATAAGAGCGCTAGCGTTCGGCTTCACCCAGTCTGAGGTCCGGCTCGGGTGACCCGATCGTGACAATCGCAGAGGTGCTCCCTTTACTCCCTAGCCGAACAATCGGGAACGTAGGGGTAAGCACAGGAGCCAGGCAACCCAGCTTGTAAATCGCTTAAGTCAATATGGTGCATATTGTGGTGCAATACACGAACAAGGAACGAAGCCGTACAAGTATAACCATATGCAAGAGGAAAAAACTTCATGAAGGAAGCCCCCAAGTAAACGGGGTATTTGAATTTGCGCGTCACAAACAAAGTTTGGACAAGGAAATTTTTACAAGCAACTTTTTTTCAAAAAAGTATAATGCTTGGCCGAGCCGAACACAAGTTAAAAATTTAAAACTTTCAGCATGAAGACAACTTAGCTGGTTAATGTGTTCGGTATTGATGACGCGGTCCGAGCTTGATGCGGGACAAGGTTCCATCCCCGAGCCGGTCTCGAGGTGGCGGAGCAAAGAGCTCGGCACTCCGAAGTGGTGACATAGCACGGTCAATGCAGGACGGCAGGGTGATGCCGAAGTCCCCGGCATGGGGTAATGAAGTGTTGACGAAGCCCCCCGTCCAGCCGAGGTGGCGCCAAAGGATATAGTCCGGCTGGATCATTTTCCTGTGCACAAAAAATAGTGCAAACTGAAGATAATAGTAATAATAAAAATAAAAAAATCGTTGCATAACAAATAATTTATGCAATGTGATTAATAAAAAGAAATATGGCCTGGCGCCGAAGTCGATGTCGATGCAGGGCGGCGGCGTGATGCGGTAAAGGCATGGCAATGCCTGAATTCACAGGTCGGTTCGAGTTCCGGATGCGGCGTTCGGTGGACTATGTACGGAAACTGACCGAACCACCATGCAACCGTCGTTAACACGGCCACCATTTGATAGACCTGCGTACATATGACGGACAAACCAGAGTAATAATTCATTGGGAAAAATGAACCCTAACAAGCAAAAAATACTAGGATTAATAACACATGGCTTATTTGTTGTAGCAATCCGAAGAAAGGTGATTCCCAAAATTGGGACTCGATCCGCACACCTATCGCCTGATGGGCGATAAAGCAACGACATGGCGATGCTGACAAAGGTTAGCTCGCCGAGGCAAAGCCCTCAGTCCAGCTAACATGACGGAGCTGGTCGGCCAGCGACGCCGAAGTCTCCGGAGTAGGTTGATGAAGAGATGATGAAGCCCCTGGTCCAGCGATGCAGGTCGTGACGTGGTCGATGCCGGCTTATGAAGTGACCGTGTGGCGATGCAGGTGTGCCCGCTCCGTGTAATCCGTGGGGCGGCGATGTTGGTGACGATTTATGCTTCGCGATGCCGAACTATTGTTCGGCTGGCCGAGATGATGATCCGAAGAAATTAAGCTCGGCTCAACAAAGTGACGACGTGTCTAACACAGGTCGGCCGCCGTGGAGTGATGTTGTCGGGCTGGTTTGACACCGGCGCGATGGTGAATTTCGTATTGTAAGAATACTTTTAATACTACTGGGATGTGTTTGAGAATAACACACAGCACCCCATACGAAAACTTCCTTCAAAAAGGATGTCCGAGATCCCGTTCATAAAGAAGATGAATTCGGGTCGGATTCGTTCTCACGCAGAAAACAGATCCAAAAAGTGACGCACTAATCGGAAGTTTCCCGGAGTTTGGACGGTCGGATCGAGCTGAATTTTTGGCAGGTGGTAGATATTGGAATTCCTCAGCAAATCAATGGTTGGATCCTCCAAAGGACATCCGAGCTAGATGCTGGATACCACGCCCTAAACTCGTCCGGATTCTCGTCCAGATTCAACAGGGCTCCGGTATATCGGAGATTGCCGGAGATCCCTCCATCGGAACTCGACGAAATTTTTGCAAGGTTGTTGTAGACTTAGTTCCGCATAATTCCACCGAAGTAATCGTTTAAGCGACACTCGAGGAGGTGGTGGCGGCGGATACAAGTTTGCTGTCCAGAAAAACAACACGGTCGCCTGAGGGCAATGTTGACGTTGAGCCCCCGAGCTCCATGGATGACTCCTCCATGATCTTAATAGAGATCGGAGTTGGTGTTTGATGAAGGCCTTCATCCGAACATGACGATCGGAGATAGGGCGCAGTCCTCGGTCAAGCCAAGGTGACCAGTCGAGCTGGTGACGAAGAAGTCAACGTCGCAGTTGACCTACAGTCGAGCCATTGATCCTTTCGCCGATCACACAGCGCAACTCTCAATGAAAGCACCAATGTCGGTGTCAAAACCGGCGGATCTCGGGTAGGTGGTCCCAAGCAGTGGGTCTTAGGATTAATGGTAACAGGAGGCAAGGGACACAATGTTTACCCAGGTTCGGGCCCTCTCGATGTAGGTAAAACCCTACTCCTGCTTGATTAATATTGATGATATAGGTAGTACAAGAGTTGATCTACCACGAGATCAGAGAGGCTAAACCCTAGAAGCTAGCCTATGGTATGATTGTTGTTGTATATCTCTATCGACTAGCCTGACCTTGGTTTATATAATGCACCAGAGGCCTAGGATAACATGAGTCCTAGCCAAATACGCCGGTGGGGGAGGAGTCCTTGTCTTGATCGCCAAGTCTTGTGGATTCTTCCTTGTATGCGGCAGCTTTCCAAACTGGCCCATGAGTATACGGTCATGGGGGTCCTCGGCCCAATCCAACTGATCGGGAGACGACGCGTTGAGTACCCCCTAGTCCAGGACACCGTCAGTTCCCCCACTATATAAAGGGGTCTTCTTCCCCAAAGTTGACCTACCTCTTTCCCCCAAAGCTCCATTGTTGCTCCAAGCTCCATTTTCGCCCGATCTCTCTCCCTAGCCAATCAAACTTGTTGATTTGCTCAGGATTGGTTGAGAAGGCCCAGATCTACACTTCCACCAAGAGAAATTTGATTCCCCCACTTATCCCTAGCGGATCTTGTTACTCTTGGGTGTTGAGCACCCTAGACGGTTGAGGTCACCTCGAAGCCATACTCCATTGTGGTGAAGCTTCATGGTGTTGTTGGGAGCCTCCAAGTGTTGTGGAGATAGCCCCAATCTTGTTTGTAAAGGTTCAGTCGCCGCCTTCAAGGGCACCAATAGTGGAATCACGCCATCTCGCATTGTGTGAGGGCGTGAGGAGATTACGGTGGCCCTAATGGCTTCTTGGGGAGCATTGTGCCTTCACACCACTCTAACGGAGACGTACTTCCCCTTAAAAGGAAGGAACTTCGGTAACACATCCTCGTCTCCACCGGCTCCACTCTTGGTTATCTTGTGCCTTTACTTTTGCAAGCTTACTTATGTTGTATCTGTTGCTTGCTAGTATGCTAGTTGTCTTTGCATCATATAGGTTGTCCACGTAGTTGCACATCTAGACAACCTATTTCGTTGCAAGCTTTAAATTGTTAAAGAAAAGTCTAAAAATTGTTAGTTGCCTATTCACCCCCCCCCTCTAGTCAACCATATCGATCCTTTCACTAGTTCAAACTCATTTACTATTGCACCTTTTAATTGATACACTGTGATTTGTGGACCTCTCCAATTTGTAGTTTTTTAGGTTTCCAGTATTACCTATAATCATCGATGACTAGTTGCATTATTCTTGGACATTCCCTTTGCGGAACAAGTCTGACACCGCTGACCTAATGCATCATTTTTATGCGGACATACTCACTCAATTCCATGTCTCCATCCAGTGTATGTAGTGCGATAATAGGGGCGAATTCCTCACCACATCCCTCCGTGACCTATTCTCTATATATGGCGCGTCATTCCGTCTCTCGCGGCCTCACACTTCACCGCAAAATGTAAAGCGGAACGCCTCATCCGCACCACCAATGACATTCTTTGTGTTCTTCTCATCCATGCCAACCTACCGCCCGTGTTCTGGGTTGAGGCCCTTCACACCGTGACATACATCCTAAACCAACGGCCATCCACCTCCATTGTGTCTGAGACCCCCTACTAACATCTTCTCGGTAAACACCCCACATACGATCACATGTGTGTCTTTGCTTCCCCAACACCATTGCCACTAGCCCGCACAAACTCACCCCTCGCTCCTCGCGCTGTGTTTTTCTTGGCTAACCCTTAGAGCACAAGGGCTATAGGTGTTTGGACCTCTCTACATGCAAGCTCATCATTTCCCGTCATGTTACATTTGATGAAACGTGTTTCCCTACTTCTCTGTTGAACCCACACCCACTCCCACCCAACGCATAGCCACAAAAAATCTCGGGCGTGAGATCTTCCCTGAGTTGCGCGCTACACTAACCTCGTACTGGCCTCCACAAAAATCCACATTGGGATCCCCACCTCCCAAATTCGCGCACCCACGCACCCGCTCTCTAGGATTAGCGCCCCCTAGCTCCTTCCCACTCCGCCCACCCATCCCATTGAATCTTCCTCATCCCCCACGCCTAACCCGCCCAATCCGCCAACCCCTACGCGCCTCCCCTCGACCCCACCTAGCCCGCCACCCAACTCCCATGCACGTACGTTGCATGCCCTCTGGCTTTTCTTCGCCTCCTGCATGTACCCCGCCTGCCAGCCTCGACCTCACGCCATGCACCCTGCATGCACGTTCGCCCGCTGCCCCCGTGCTCCCACCCCGCACTGTTCCTCTGCCTCCTCCCGCTAATCTACATCGCATGAGGTACATGGGCCAAACCGAGTTTGCTCAACCCAAAGTACTTGTCGCTTCCTCAGCCTCTTCTCCTACCATTAGTCACATCCCTTCTTCCTACCGTGTTGCCCTCCAAGACAAAAACTGATACACCGTTGTGCTTGATGAATATAACGCAATGATGCAGAATAACACTTGGAGTTTGGTGTCACGTCCTGCAGGTGCAAATGTTGTCAAAGGGAAGTGGATTTTCAGGCACAAGTTCAATCCCGATGGCTCTCTCGCTTGGTACAAGGTGCGTTGGGTGCTCGCGGGTTCACTCAGTAGGTCGGCATTGACTATGATGAGACGTTTAGCCCCGCCGTCAAGCCGACGACCATTCTAGTTGTCCTCAACCTCGTTGTAGGGAAGAACTGGCCCATTCATCAACTCGATGTCAAGAATGCCTTTCTCCATGGCCACCTCACGGAGACGGTCTACAATGCCCAGTCGTCCCAGCTTCGTCGCCGCCGCCTCGCCTACACATGTGTGCCGGCTGAACCATTCTCTCTACGGTCTCAAGTAGGTGCTGCGTGCGTGGCTCTCTTGCGTCACCAGCTACATGCGCACCCTCGGCTTCATTGCTTCGCAGGCGGACTCGTTGCAGTTCATTCTTCCCGTGGTGACCACCTCACCTACAACCTGTTGTACATGAACGACATCATCCCCACTGTCAGCTCCGTCGACGTGCCCCGCTCCATCATTCAGGCGCTCCACCGCGAGTTCACGATGACCGACCTCGGCACACTTCATCACTTCCTTGGGATCAACATCACCACCACCGCGCGCGCATGTTCCTTTCACATGAGCAGTACGCCTTGGAGATCCTTGATTGGACATCATGTTGAACCGCAAGCCGACCTCTATGCCCATCGACATGCTCGCCAAGCTCTCCACCGACATCGGGCCGCTCTTCCACGACCCGTTGCTCTACCACAACTTGGTCGGCGCGCTGTAGTACCTCACCTTTACGCGCCCTGACCTCTTCTACGCCGTACAATAGTGTTGTTTGTTCATGCATGCGCCGCGGGACTGCCACTTTCAGCTCGTCAAGCGAGTTCTTCGGTATCTGCGAGGGACGGTGCACCTCAGGCTTCAGATTCATCGAGACACCACCACCAAGCTCGTCGCCTACTCTGACGCCAACTGGGCCGACTGCCCCGACACACGCAAGTCCACCTCCGGTTATCACGTCTTCCTCGGCGATAACCTCCTCATGTGGTCGTCCAAGCGACAGAACACCATCTCTCGATCTAGCGCCGAGGCCAAGTATCGCGCGGTTGCCAACACCGTCGCCAAGTCGGTATGGCTACGCCAGCTCCTCGGCGAACTTCATCAACCTCCCTCGCGAGCTACAGTGGTCTACCGCGACAACGTCAACGTCGTCTACATGTCGAGCAACCCGGTGCAACACCAACGTACGAATCACATCTAGATCGATCTACACTTCGTGCGTTAGCGCGCCGCTCTTGGTGAGATCCGTGTTCTCTACTTCTGTTGTAACACAGTACATAAGCCCATCGAGGCTAGGCAATATAGAGTGTGAGAGTTACAAAACCTAACTAAGAATATTAAATCCTTTTGAATTTAAATAAATTTCCAAATCAATAATTGTTTTTATTAGACAATTATGTTAATCCAACTGGCATGGCATGTTTTGAAAATTTTAAATAAGTACTACTCAAAAGTTTCATTTCCTTATGAAAATATTTAATTAACATTCCAAAAACTGAATTTTTTGATGTTACAGAAAGGTAATCAAAGTGACTTTGGCCGAGAGTCGGTACGACGAATTTCAAGAAGGGAGGAAATGTGCGCCCCAACCCCCAAATGCGTGATGATTTAACTCGACCTGCAAAGGCCGCAGCCGTGACGGCTACGCGAGCCAAACCCGGACGCCTCCCCGGCAACCACATGGACCGCACGGCGCCGCACCGCGCTCCGGACGTCCACCTGCCTACCAACCGCAGCCCGCGCCTCACTCGCCGCTATACCGCCTGCCACCATCACATCGCACCCATACCGACCCGGCACGCCCCTTTTCCCCGTCAGACGCCAGCAAGCTGCTTGCTTTGCTTCGGTTAGCTCGCTGCGCGGCGCCGCTCTCGGCTCTCCCGCGGCCAGGCTGCTCGGATGGCGGGGCGGCCGGGCTACGTCACGCTGCCGATAATCTCGGTGTTCGCCGCGATCGGGTACGTCTACTACACCGCGGTGTTCCTCGCGATCCCCGCGTGGCTGGGGCTCGCCACGGCCGCGGGGGTTGCCAACGTCGCGGCCTACACCGCGCTCGCGCTCGCCTGCGTCGCCGCCTACGGCCTCGTCGTCACGCGCGACCCGGGCCGCGTGCCGCCCGCCTTCGTGCCCGACGTAGAGGACGCCGAGACTCCCCTCCATGAGATCAAGCGCAAGGTATGACCGGTCGCCAGCCTCCCTCTTCCCGCACCGGCACCACACCCAGATCCCGCTTCGAAGATGGGATCTCTCCGGTGGCCCCTATGTTCCGGTTGCCGAATTAGGCCTCAGACATTTGGGGTCTTGGATTTAGATGTGGTAGAACATTACCTGGAAGCAAGATTCAGTGAGCTGGTGATTCCGTCTGCGGGGTTCGGATCTTTGAAGCGGAAGGCTGCTTTGCCATTTTTAGCTAAATCAGTCAATCTTGTCTTGGTGATATCTCAGTGGGAGGTGGACTGATGGATGTCCAAGTCCAAGATGGGTCTGACGAGTGTCCTGCTCTGTCACTGACACACTGTACTTAGTGACGGTTCCAGGATTTCAGGATGGAGTACTTTGCAACCTAAAACATACAAGTCCACAAAAACGAAAATAAAAGTACAAACTGTTTACACAATGTCATATACTCCCTCCGTTCCCAAATATAAGTCTTTTTAGAGATTCCAACAAGTGACTACATAGGGAGCAAAATGAGTGAATGTACATTCTAAAATATGTCTACATACATCCATATGTTGTAGTCCATTTGAAATGTCTAAAAAGACATATACGGAGTAATTTATAAGGAAAAAAATTAGTAATCAATAAAAACTACAATTTGACATGGCAAGCAAGATATAATGGCATGGTGTCACCACTCACCATCTTTAACTTGCACAAAGAATTCATAGTGACCAAATGTAACACATCAGTGTTTATATCATTAAACCCCTGTTCTATTTTTAGCCTATCTATCACACAGTTTATTACAACGTATAATATAATCTGTTCACTAATGTAGCACATTTTGGTAGTTCAATTTAAACTGCAAAAATGTCATACATTACTGAACAGAGGGTGTAAGTCTTCAGCTCTAACTATAGCTATGGAAAGAATTAGTGTTAGCACCATTTTAAGAAACCTGCGTTGTTCCGCACCACATGGAAAAACCCAGCATGCCGACAATGAACCGCCGACAATTTCTTGAAGGATGCCGGTAGGATATAAAAATCCATTCATCATAAAGGGGAACACAATACTAAAAAACAAACTAAAAGAATAAACATAGATTTTTGTTCCCCATTTTCAAGAGCAAAGGTGACGCAACTGATCAAAATCCTGAACCAATGTCGCCATCTGCTGCAGTTGTTAGTTCTGCCTCCTACCAGTGGGTCAGCTTGGTTTTTTTTTTATGATTATGTCATGACCGGCACCAGTACCGCCAACGACAAACCCTGAAGAACAAGTGGGTGTCGTTAGTGGCAGACGTCAACGATTTGCCGACGTTTGGGTCTCGTGTGACCTGTAGTGGCAAGCAAGGTAATGATGGCATGGTGTACCACTCACCATCCTTAACTTGCACAAAGAATTCACACTCACTAAATGTAACACAGCAGTCATTATATCATTAAACCCCTGGTCTATTTTAGCTTATTTATCACAGAGTCTATTACGTATAATATAAGTCTCAGCTCTAACTATAGCCATGGAAAGAATTAGTGTTAGCAGTAGCACCATTTTAAGAAGCCTGTGTTGTCCCGCACGAAAGGAAAAAACACAGCATGCCGACAATGAACCGCTACCAATTTCTTGAAGGATGTCAGAAGGATATAAACGTTCATTCATCATAAAGGGGGACAACATACTAAAAAACAAAGTAAAAGAATAAACATAGATTTTATTTTCCATTTTCAAGCACAAAGGTGACGCAACTGATCAAAAACATGAACCGATGTCGCGACCAGCTGCCAGTTGTTAGTTGTGCCTCCTACCAATGGGTCAGCTTGGATTTTATTTATGCTTATGTCATGACCGGCACCAGTACCGCCAATGACAAACCCGAAGAACAAGTGGGTGTCGCTAGTGGCAGAGGTTAACGATTTGCTGACGTTTGTGTTTCATCTGACCTGTAGTGGTGTGTGTTATATCGGATTATTTAGCAGGTGGATCTGAGTCGTAAGGGAAGGATATATAACTCCTGTTGTCTTTGCTCTCAAGAAATGAAAAGAGAAATTTGTTTTTTTTCCTTAGTTGCTCTCTCTTCCCTCTGAACTCTGCTGTTCCTCTGTATTTTATTGCCTTGCTTCTGTATCTTGCGATCTGCGTGGCAAGGATTTTACAGACTACTGTTGTCAACAAATGGCTTTACTCAACAAACTCTTTATCTCTATTGTTGATCTGTATAAATATTAAGATGTGCACATTTTACTGAGATGTGGTTCTTTTGCTTGCTTCAAGCTGTTGCTGTCAGTGCCTTGTTCGGACTGGTCTTATGGGTTGGAGCATTGGATGGTGCACCTTTTCTGTGTGCTTCATCACCAAGAGGGATTTTCCGTTTGTTATGTTTATATAGCAAGCTTTTTGTGTTAGCTTTCTGCTGCACAGAACTTCTAGTCTGTAAGAACTTCTCGGGGTTTCCCATAATGGAAAATGGAGGCCCTCCTATTTCTAAAAATAAGAAAATAAAATACCTATCTTTTTCCAAAACTTCTGTGTGTATGTCTGGTATACCCCTGAACCAACATGGGTCCCTGACTGTAATATTTAATATTTGATTGATGAATAAAAGGAGCCATTTTCAGCTGAAGGGTGGGACAAGAATGCACAAAGTGTGATATTCCTGAATCTCATACAGATTACTTTCGTTACTTATTCGATAATACATATATCTCAACATAAACTATAGGTCCAGTCTTGCATGGAGTGCTTAATGATGTATGGGCGGACTTGTATGCGCATACATACAGTTGATTTGGCAAGCTTAATCTATGTCACCGAAATAGATGTTCATTGCTGTGTACTGAAAGCCATGTGACTGTTTGCCGATGTACAAAGGATACAACTTACCTTGTTGCCTGTATTTAATTCTTATTAATAATATCTTATCAGCCTCCATGTTGTCATTGCAGGGTGGTGATTTGAGATACTGCCAGAAGTGTTCTCATTATAAACCTCCTCGCGCGCATCATTGTCGTGTCTGCAAGAGATGTATTCTGAAAATGGTGCTGATTATTGACAATGATTCGTGTAACACTTTTCTATTGCGTGGTTCTTATTTGCATTTGTGCTACTTTTTTATGCAGGACCACCACTGTATTTGGATTAACAATTGCGTTGGGCATGAGAATTACAAAATTTTCCTCGTATTTGTGCTGTACGCTGCAACCGCAAGCTTCTATTCTTTGGTACTTTAATATCCTTGATTTACTTTAGTGAGTATGCTTGTGCTGTGATTGACCATGAGAAGATTCAAATTTATGTAAGGCTCTGATGATTGGAGGCGCAGTGCATAGTGTGCCTAAAGATGAACAATCAGGAATTGATTCTCCAAGAAAATCGTTAGTAAGTGAATTGAAAAAGTTATTTCAGTTTTCAGCATATAAAATGCTGGCAGATAAAACATTCTTCTAGATAACTAACACAAGAATGTAAAAAATGTGCAGGTTATTTGTGGTGTCTTTGTGTGTGTAATGACTTTGGCATTGTCTATCCTCTTGGTCTGGCATGTTTACCTCATCTTGCATAATAAAACTACTATTGAGGTTTGAAAAATAGGATCCCTTCTCTTTGAGGACTTAATTGTTTGCCTATCTATAATGGTAGCTATGGTTTGCAGTACCATGAAGGAGTTAGGGCAATGTGGTTGGCAGAAAAGGCTGGAAATCTTTACCATCATCCATATGATCTCGGTGTGTATCATAATATTGTTTCGGTAAGAACTCTTTCCATCACTTCTCTTTTACATATACCGCAAACAATTCAGCACTCAAGTATGTTTACCATGCAATGATGCAAATGCCTTGTCAGTAACTTTGTTAATAGCCTCTCTAAGTCCATGACCATGCTTTCTACCTGTCCATTCAAACAGTGTAAATGCAGTATTCCAGAAAAAAAAAGTTAACAAAAATAAAGACAGCATTTATATCTGCAAATTTTGGCAAGAAAAATTCAGACCACTATTACATCTTGCTATCTCTTATGTCCAGCATGGTTTATATGGCATTTTTCATATTAACCTTTTATTTTGCGTGGAATATGCATATTTTTGCACAATTTTTTTGGTACTGCTAATATTCTCATACAGTACATAACTAGGAATATTTCAATCTTTTTCGAAATGTGCAAGTGGACACACTTGATAGTGGGGGCATGCCCGCGCGGGCGCGTTCCTAAAATATGCACTCGGGTTTTTTCTGACTAATCGCCAGTTCAGAGTGCTTCTTAATATGTAAATTTATCTCTTAAAAGTATAACAGGAACCATGAGGCATCAGTTTTCTCAACTCTTTCCCCTATGACAGGTCCTAGGCCCCAACATGCTATGCTGGTTCTGCCCTGTATCGAGGAACATAGGCAACGGCGTTCGTTTCCGCACATCATATGATATTCCGCTATCTACACTACCATCCAAAGCAGAAAAGCATCTGGCAATGTCTTGAGCTCTTGCATTGAGAGCGTATATTGTGGGATCAAATCGGTGAATCATGCTGCAAGTGTAAGGTACATAGTGAGGGCTGAGGAGCTTCAAGAGTATTTCCTCCAGGCCCCAGGGATGTGTCTGGAGTTAGAGATCCTAATCTAGCTAGTTATTCCATTATACTCCCTTCGTCCGGAAATACTTGTCATCAAACTAGATAAAAGGGGGTGTATCTAGATGTATTTTAGTTCTAGATACATCTCTTTTTATCCATTTTGATGACAAGTATTTTCGGACGGAGGGAGTACTTTTTGGCCCGCTTGATGAGAAGAATCACTGGAGTGGCCTGGCCTGCCTGTACTCATACAAAAAAGTCTGAACTGATGAGTCAAAGACCGCTCTGTTGTAAAGTAAGTGCCTGAAGTGTCGTTTACCTGAAGTCCGTATATTGCGTTTTCGTGTCAGAGAGAGTTAGGGACAAATGTCCAGTTTACTCAATATGTATAGAGCTGTTGTGTTATAGATGTTGAATCCGTGAAATCTGTTTACAAAATGTGTGTCCATACGTGCTGCTATGCATGCTTGTGACCTGAAAGCAGGCCATTCTCTGTGAAACTTATGCAGCCTGTGGCGCATGAGAAGCTGCGATGGCTAAATTTGGAGGTTTCAGATTCAATTTAGGGCCTGTTCGGTTGCAAGAGTTTTGAAGAGGATTGGAATGGATTGGGGAGGATTAAGGGTCAGTTTGGTTCATGTCCTGGATGTTTGATGCCTGGCCTGGGGCCTTCCTGAGAGCTGCCTGGCTCCTGTTTGGTTGAGATCCCGGTGATGAGAGAGCCAGCCTGGGCACAAAATCTGACAACGCAATTAGCCTGGCCCCAAAACGAGGCAAGCTGGTTAGCCTCGTCCAGGCATGTGAATTTGGACGCCTGGGCTTATTAATTATAGTGCTCAAGGAACGAGGCAGTAGCGAAGGAATCAAATCGCTGTTTCAGACATCAAATTGACTTTTAAGTGCTCAGCAGGCCAGGTCGTGAACCAAACAGGGTTCCGCTATACTTGCCTGACCAGGCAATATTTTCCAGTTTCCCAGGCTCGTGCCAGGCATCAAAATTTCTCAAGCATGGTGTTGAGGACACCAACCAAACTGACTCTAAATCCCCTATAAGTCAAAATTCACCTCAATCCCGTCCAAACCTCTCCAATCCTCTCCAAGAGAGGTTTAAACGAACATAGCTTTAGGAGTTGTTTGCCTTCTTGGCTGTAGGCTGCTACGAGACGGTGGCACCACCCGCGGCGGCAGCAGGAGGGCAGCAGAACAAGCCGCCTACTATAGTGTAGGACGTCTGGATGTGTAGGTTCAGTGTATGCTTACGCTTTAGCCGTGAATACATTAGCCAACATGATTAAAATTACAGGTTTTTATGAAATACTAATTCCGTCCCAAACTAGTTGTCTTAGATTTGTCCTAAACTAGTTGTCTTAGATTTGTCTAGATATGGATGTATCTAACACTAAAAACATGGATGGATGTGTCTGGTGTGTGTGGCTGCTAATCCTTGCGTTGCAATGGCCGAAAGGCGTTGTACCGAGCTTCTTTGCCGCTTCTTCTCTAACACAATGATACACATGCTTATGTGTATTCAAAAAAAGAAGACGGAAGGAGTATAAGTTACGGAGGTAGTAGTATTGGTCTGAAACCAAGCATAATGCTTATGATTTCTACTCGTCTGTTACAGGAGTAGTAACACTAAATGCGAAAAGAGAAGCACGGCAAGAAAGCTGATGGAGGCTCTGAATCTAGACCAGTATCACGCGTGCTATGATGCTCCTACCTAAACCTGCAAAGCCCAGCACCTAAAACCCTCACCGTGTCCCTTCCTCTCTTGCGACTTGCACTCGCAGTTTGCGTCCCCACCAAACCTGCAAACATCAAAATCAAAACATGAAAATGTGTCAACATATACCCCGTTCGGGCAAGGAAAATGGTGCCTGAAAATTAGCTTCACAACCGTGATTCCAATCATCTCAGTAAAACCAAATCTGCTTCATCTGCTCGTACAACAATTGACTGGCAACCAACCAGACCACGCACTGACTGACCTGCTTGTTGAGGTGCCAAATGGCATTCTCCGATTCCTGCCGCGTCGCCATCGTGACAAAACCGAATGGGGAGCGCCCGGCTTCTCTTCCGCGGTGGTAAACAACTTTGGCACCGACCACTTCACCATAGTAACTGAACAGCTGCTTCAGGTTTGAGTTGCTCACTTTCCAGGGAAGATTGTCCACATAGATCTTGAACGAAGAAGACTCTGATCGACAGGGGTGGGGAGACGGCGTTTCTTCTGTCTGGGCACCTCTGGTAGCAGCTGTCTTGTACACAGTCAGGGGCCTGCCGTCCATCTCCTGCATGTTCAAATTAAAGGTAAATCAGCAAAGCATGAAAACTTCCATTATTACATTCTTAAGCATAGCGATTACACGTGACACTGGCCTCGAGAAGTAATAACAACTAGAAGAAGCAAATCATGTCAAAGAACAGTCTCATATAGATGGCATGTCGTTGCATGATCTAGTAAACAAATTGGCAGAATGAGGATATGTATTGGGTTGGGCTTCAGATTAAGGAGTTCCAAAAATCAGAAACCAAGGGAACTGTCATGAAAATGATTAACTTTGTATGCAAACCAGAAACCAGTACCACAACACATCACCACTGTATCCTATTACATGAAAGGTGTGCAAATACAAACCTGGGGAAGACACTCCATCCGTACTGCGATCATATACTTGCTCAACTCTGAGCACAGTAGCTGCAGCTACGATAGAAGAATAGGCCCTTTTTAACTTACGGAGAGTAGCCGCACCAAGCTACCATTTATAAAACATACTCACACGGCGATTGTACATCTCCACAGCCTTCTTGGCCTCCTCAGCAGTACTCATGGTGACAAACCCATATCCACAGCTCTCGCCTGTTTCCCTGTCATAAATGATCTGCACAGGCACAAAGTAGAAACTGTGTTTCAGAACAAAGAAAAACCATACATGTCTTAATAACTTCATTGTCTAACTGCCTATCAACAACACTGATGAAACAGATATCCATTTAGCGAATGAATTGCCTAGAGAAGGCAAAGAAACAATGCATTCAGTCTTGATAAGAAACATGCTTAAATTATTTGAGAGTTTATTTAGAAGCTAGATATGAAAAGAGTATAATGACCAAACCAAGTGGCTAGAAATGAATACGTAATGATTCTGTAATCAACAGCATCTCCACACAGCACAAGCATCGGTCGAAACAAGATAATACAGGTACAATCTGCAACGTAAAGATATCACACAAGCTCACAAATCAGCTACATACTATTAGATTCGAGCAGCCTCACCCTATGGACTTCAACAATGTACATGACCACAGAAAACAGGGGGAGTACAGAACTGCGTGATCTTGCTACCAGTAGTTGCAGGGCCATATTTAGTTATGCATACACTACTCATTAATCAAGAATTTGGGGCACTATTTTCATATATCGGTTACCGGCAAGGACAATGAAGAGCAAAGAATGCTCACCTCCGAGAACATGACGATGCCAACATCCTTGAAGAGCAGGGCAAGGTCCTTCTTGTCAATGTCATACGGTAGATTCCCAATGCACACCGTGGCCTCCTCGTCCGGCTCGAAGTACTCCTCTGGTGTGTACTCCTCGTAATATTCCTGATGTCTGGGGGATGGCGTTGTTGGGTACACAACACTCGGGCGTTCCTCTGGATAAGATAATGGTGCTGAGAAAATAGGCAATTTTTCAACTAATTTAATCCATAAGTAGATAACTAGCATGGCATTGACAGAACTAACAACATACTGGTACTGATATAAACAAGCACGTACTACGCAAATAGTAGACAAATCTACACATGATGCTAGCACTGCTAATACAGAAATTATCAGGAGAGGGATAAACGCGGTATACCCTCCAGTAGGCCATGCAGAAGCCGCTGCTGCGGTGGCAGCAGCAGAAGCGTCCTCGGCGGCCTTCTTGTCGGCCTCGGTCTTCTCGGCGGCGGCGCGTTCGGCGTCGCTGGACATGGTGATGACGGAGACGACGCGGACGTAGAGGAAGTAGTGGATCGGAGGCGAGCAGTCGCGTAGTCGCTTCCCAAAAACATATTCGTCTCTCTCCCGTACAGGAACCAGAGAGACGGAGTTTTGGAGACCTGCTCTCCCGTCGACCGTGTACGCGGAGGACGGGATGGAGTCATCGGCGGCAGCAGCAGCAAAGGAACGAAGGTGGGCGATTCGCGTGGAGCAGATGTGATCTGATCGTGGCGGCTAGGGTTAGGGGACACAACACACTTATATAGACGCAGCCGCGTGGAGAGACGTGAGCTTGACCCACATCCGAGTCCGTGACAGCCCACGATCTGACGTCTCAGATCGTGGCCCTGCTGTCAGAACCTCTCCGTTAGTGACTGGCAAAAATAAGCGCATAGGTGTGAGCTCGGCTCGGCTCATTCCCGCAACCCGCGGCGCGGCGCGGCGCGTCGTGACGAGGCGAGGCGAGGCGAGGCGTGGCGAGGTGGGCGGCGGAGGAGGAGCGCGCGAGGGCCTCTTCTCTTCTCAAGCTCCAATAGCATGTAGAAGAGCCACCCTTATAAACCACTCCAACTTTCCTTCCACTAGCATGGTGGGACTAAACTTCCCACCACCTTGTCATGCCACCTACATGGGCCCTTAGAGATCAAATCTGAAATTGTCATATGGGTTCTAGGCCCATCTCACATTTCAACAATCCCCCACCAGATCTCAGGGGCCCACTTTGTCCTTTGTTCCAAACGCTATTTTGATATACTAGTGTTTCAGTGAAGACCTGTTAAGGTTGAGCTTCACCTAGAGCAAGTAGCTACACTCCTTCACAACTGAACAATGGACTATGCCTTGAATTGTCAGTTTGGCGTAAAGAAGTTTCACCACATGTCTTACTAGTACTGGGTTGCCGAAGGCTGACTCCTCAGGTGGAGCATATAAGTCACACTCCTGGCCTATTCACGAGCTTACTAGAGATCACCCCAATCTCATAGACTGTGACTAGCAGTCGGGCTCACATAGGTGTGTTCCTCCAAAGATCGCTCTGTAGGACAGCATCTTGCTTATACATATAAGCCTTGGAACACATTAAGACAATAATCATCCTTCCATACAGTTTCCGAGAGTATTGCATCTCCAACGGAGTGGGTTAGTAAAGTTACTCTCCTCAGTTCACCACTGGCTTGTTTTCCCAGGTCCTACTTCACGGGATCTCCGATCACATAGGTTGGGTTACCACCATGGCAACTCATGTGGGTCTCATACCCATCTCCCTCGATGCACTATCTATCACTACACGCGATAGCCCTTTCGTAAAGGGATCTGCCAGATTCTTAGCCGTATGGACATAGTCCAACGCTATCACCCCAGAGTTTCTTAATTTTCTGACAGCTTTTAATCTCATTCTTATGTGTTTGTTGGACTTCATGTTGTCCTTTGAACTCTTCACCTTGGTGATGACAGTTTGATTATCACAGTTCATAAGGATAGCTGGAACTGGTTTATCAACCAATGGCAAGTCCATCAAAAGATCTCGAAGCCATCCTGCTTCAACACCAGAAGTGTCTAATGTTGTTAATTCTGCTT
This sequence comes from Triticum dicoccoides, assembly GCF_002162155.2. NCBI lineage: Eukaryota > Viridiplantae > Streptophyta > Magnoliopsida > Poales > Poaceae > Triticum > Triticum dicoccoides. The sequence goes on along the minus strand of NC_041385.1, from coordinate 640,150,740 downwards.
CCATTGTCGATCTCGTTATGATCGTTTGCTTGCAAGACTTCCAGAAAACAGCGCCACCTCCAAGAGTAAACATATACCCAGTTGTGGCCTTCATCTCATCAGCATCAGAGATCCAATTCGCATCACTATACCCTTCAAGTACCGACGGGTCTCCGGTATAGTGAAGTCCATAGTTCATAGTACCTTTCAGATAGCGCATAACTCTTTCAACAGCATGCCAATGTACATCACCCGGTTGGAAACAAACCGGCTCAGTTTGCTCACAGCAAATGCGATGTCAGGCCTCGTTGCGCTCGCTAGGTACATCAGTGAACCAATGATTTGAGAGTATCTCAATTGATCTTTAGCCATGCCTTTTGACTTCGAATCAACACGCTAGGATCATATGGTGTTTGAGATGGTGTGCAGTCCGAATATCCAAAACGGCTCAACACCTTCTCAACATAATGGGATTGCAGAAGTGTGATCCCACCCTCATTATCTCTTAGTAGCTTGATGTTCAAGATAACATCAGCCACACCAAGGTCCTTCATCTCAAAGTTCTGAGACAGAAACGACTTAACCTCCTCAATGACTTTGAGGTTGGTTCCGAATATCAGTATGTCATCAACATACAAGCATAGTATAACTCCTTCGCCCCCACCATGGCGATAGTATACACACTTGTCAGCTTCATTAACAACGAAGCCAACAGATGTCAGAGTTGTATTAAACTTATCATGCCATTGCTTAGGTGCTTGCTTCAGGCCATATAAAGATTTCAGCAACCTACACACCTTTCTTTCCTGACCATCTATCACAAAGCCATCTGGCTGTTGCATGTAGATTTCCTCGTTTAGCTCTCCATTCAGAAAAGCTGTCTTAACATCCATTTGATGGACGAGAAGACCATGTGAGGCCACCAACGAGAGTAATACTCGAATGGTGGTCAGTCTAGCCACAGGTGAATAAGTATCGAAGAAATCTTCCTCTTCTTTCTTGTCATATCCGTTGGCCACAAGCCTAGCCTTGTACTTTTCAATCGTACCATCGGGCCTAAGCTTTTTCTTGAACACCCACTTACATCCCAATGGTTTACAACCATAGGGACGATTAGTGATCTCCCATGTCCCGTTAGCCATGATGGAATCCATCTCGCTACGGACCGCATCCTTCCAGTAGTCAGCTTCTGGAGAGGCATACACTTCTGAAATAGAAGTGGGAGTATCATCCACGAGGTACACGAAGAAATCATCACCAAAGGTCTTTGCAGTCCTTTGTCTCTTGCCCCTACCAAGGGTTTCCTTGTCATCCTCCTCAGGATTTTCATCATGTGTTCATTCATAATATTCCATAGGAATGGCAGGCTCAGGAGTCTCCTCAGATTCCTGTCTAGAAGTGCTTTGCATATCTCTCATAGGAAAAATATCCTACAAAGAATGTAGGATCCTTAGACTCCATAATTGTACCGACCTTCTGGTCAGGTACCTCAGATTTCACTACTAGAAATCTATAGCCAACACTGTTCTTAGCGTAGCCCAAATTAACGCAGTCCACAGTCTTGGGTCCAAGCTTACGCTTTTTGGGGATCGGCACGTTGACTTTTGCCAAACAGCCCCAAGTATGCAAGTACGAGAGTGTTGTCCTTCTCTTTGCCCATTTCTCATAGGGAGTGATCTCATTATCCTTTGTCGGAACTTTATTCTGGACATGACATGCCGTCAATATAGCCTCCCCCCACCATGCCTTGGATTAACCCGATGTATCTAACATGGCGTTAACCAGATCAGTTAGAGTACGGTTTTTCCGCTCGGCAACCCCGTTTGACTGGGGAGAATACAGAGGCGTCCTCTCATGAATAATGCCGTGTTCCGCACAGAAGGAATCAAACTCACTCGAGAAGTACTCTCCACCACGATCTGACCGGACTCGTTTAATTTTCTTTTCAAGTTGGTTCTCAACTTCTGCCTTATAGATTTTAAAGTAGTGTAGAGCCTCATCTTTAGTATTTAACAGATATACATAGCAATATCTAGTGGAATCATCTATCAATGTCATGAAGTACTTCTTTCCACCTTTAGTCAACACGCCATTCATCTCACAAAGATCAGAATGTATGAGTTCTAACGGTGCCAAGTGTCTCTCCTCCGCAGCCTTGTGAGGCTTGCGAGGTTGCTTAGCTTGCACACATGACAGGCACTTAGAACCTTTGGCTAAAGTGAAACTCGGGATTAAATCCAACTTAGCTAGCCGCGTCATAACACCGAAACTTATGTGACAAAGACGTGAATGCCAAACTTCAGATTCATTAACACTCGAATGAATATGGTTCACGACTTTATTACATAAATATGCGAGGGAAAGGCGGAACATCCCTCTGCTCTCATAACCTTTTCCAACAAATAGTCCATACTTAGTAACAACTAATTTATTAGACTCGAATACCAACTTAAACCCTTCTCTACATAGAAGGGAGCCACTAGCGAGGTTCTTCTTGATGGCGGGGACATGCTGCACGTTCTTCAACTGCACGATCCTTCCCGAAGTAAACTTCAGATCAACTGTGCCAACAGCATGAACAGAAGCACTCGCGCCATTCCCCATCAATACGGACATGTGGCCTATGACCTGGTAAGAAGAGAACAATGAAATGTCAGCACACACATGAACACCTGCACCTGTATCCACCCACCAATTGGTAGGCTGAAACACTGAAAAACAGTAAATAAATTACCGTACCCAGATGCACCATTCTCATTGTTGCCCACAATCATGTTGACAGACTTGAAGTCCTGTCCTGACTTCTTAAACTTGTTTGGGCACTTGTTGGCCCAATGTTCAGTCGAACCACAAGTAAAGCAGCCCTCATCCTTCTTGTTCTTCTTGAAGGTCTTCTTACCCTTTTTCTTGAAGTCGGTATTCTGTTGGACACCGTTCTTTCCCTTGAACTTGTGGGAGTTGAAGTTCCTCTTGGTTACCATGTTGGCAACAGAAGTCCCTTCGGCCCCTTTTCCGTGCGAGTCCTTTGCCCTCGAATTCTGCTCAACATTCAGATGGCCAATGACATCCTCCACAGAGAATTCACGCCTCTGATGTTTCAGAGTGATGGCAAAGTTCCTCCAGGAATTGGGGAGCTTAGCGATTATGCAGCCCGCGACAAACTTGCCCGGTAACTCGCACTTCAGAAGCTCAAGCTCCTTAACAATGCTTATCTCATGAGCCTGCTCCAGTACAGGACGGTTTTCAACCATCTTGTAATCGTGGAACTGCTCTATAATATACATCTCGCTCCCTGCATCGGCGGCCCCGAACTTAGATTCGAGCGCCTCCCACAATTCGTTGGCGACATGCACATGTAAATATGCGTCGACCAGTTTATCTCCGATCACGCTAAGAACTGCTTCGAGAAACACAGTGGTTGCCTCCCTGAACGCCTTCTCCTGATCAGGAGCAATCGTTCCCGTGGACACACCGGTGACCCAGAACACGTTCATAGCCGTGAGCCATAAAGTGGTTTTTGTCCGCCAACGCTTAAAGTACGTACCGGTAAACTTATCCGGTTTCAGTGCCGCGGCAAAGCCACTTGCCGAAAAATTCCTACACATAATAGGTTTTTGGATTGCTGAGAAAATAGGCAATTTTTCGACTAATTTAATCCATAAATAGATAACTAGCATGGCATTGACAGAACTAACAACATACTGGTACTGATCTAAACAAGCACGTACTACGCAAATAGTAGACAAATCTACACATGATGCTAGCACTGCTAATACAGAAATTATCAGGAGAGGGATAAACGCGGTATACCCTCAAGTAGGCCATGCAGAAGCCGCTGCCGCGGTGGCAGCAGGAGAAGCGTCCTCGGCGGCCTTCTTGTCGGCCTCGGTCTTCTCGGCGGCGGCGCGTTCGGCGTCGCTGGACATGGTGATGACGGAGACGACGCGGACGTTGAGGAAGTAGTGGATCGGAGGCGAGCAGTCGCGTAGTCGCTTCCCAAAAACATATTCGTCTCTCTCCCGTACAGGAACCAGAGAGACGGAGTTTTGGAGACCTGCTCTCCCATCGACTGTGTACGCGGAGGACGGGATGGAGTCACCGGCGGCAGCAGCAGCAAAGGAACGAAGGTGGGCGATTCGCGTGGAGCAGATGTGATCTGATCGTGGCGGCTAGGGTTAGAGGACACAACACACTTATACAGACGCAGCTGCGTGGAGAGACGCGGGCTTGACCCACGTCCGAGTCCGTGACAGCCCACGATCTGACGTCTCAGATCGTGGCCCTGCTGTCAGAACCTCTCCGTTAGTGACTGGCAAAAATAAGCGCATAGGTGTGAGCTTGGCTCGGCTCATTCCCGCAACTCGCGACGCGTCGTGACGAGGCAAGGCGTGGCGAGGCGGGCGGCGGAGGAGGAGCAAGCGAGGGCCTCTTCTCTTCTCAAGCTCCAATAGCATGTAGAAGAGCCACCCTTATAAACCACTACAACTTTCCTTCCACTAGCATGGTGGGACTAAACTTCCCACCACCTTGTCATGTCACCTACATGGGCCCTTAGAGGTCAAATCTGAAATTGTCATATGGGCTCTAGGCCCATCTCACATTTCAACAATCCCCCACCAGATCTCAGGGGCCCACTTTGTCCTTTGTTCCAAACGTTGTTTTGATATACTAGTGTTTCAGTGAAGACCTATTAAGGTTGAGCTTCACCTAGAGCAAGTAGCTACACTCCTTCACAACTGAACAATGGACTATGCCTTGAATTGTCAGTTTGGCGTAAAGAAGTTTCACCACATGTCTTACTAGTACTGGGCTGCCGAAGGCTGACCCCTCGGGTGGAGCATATAAGTCACACTCCTGGCCTATTCATGAGCTTACTAGAGATCGCCCCAATCTCATAGACTGTGACTAGCAGTCGGGCTCACATAGGTGTGTTCCTCCAAAGATCGCTCTGTAGGACAGCATCTTGCTTATACATATAAGCCTTGGAACACATTAAGGCAGTAATCATCCTTCCATACAGTTTCCGAGAGTATTGCATCTCCAACGGAGTGGGTTAGTAAAGTTACTCAACTCAGTTCACCACTGGCTTGTTTTCCTAGGTCCTACTTCACGGGATCTCCGATCACATAGGTTGGGTTACCACCATGGCAACTCATGTGGGTCTCATAGCCATCTCCCTCGATGCACTATGCATCACTACACGCGATAGCCCTTTCATAAAGGGATCTGCCAGATTCTTAGCCGTATGGACATAGCCCAACGCTATCACCCCGGAGTTTCTTAATTTTCTGACAGCTTTTAATCTCATTCTTATGTGTTTGTTGGACTTCATGTTGTCCTTTGAACTCTTCACCTTGGTGACGACAGTTTGATTATCACAGTTCACAAGGATAGCTGGAACTGGTTTATCAACCAATGGCAAGTCCATCAAAAGATCTCGAAGCCATCCTGCTTCAACACCAGAAGTGTCTAATGCTGTTAATTCTGCTTCCATTGTCGATCACGTTAAGGTCGTTTGCTTGCAAGACTTCCAAGAAACAGCGCCACCTCCAAGAGTAAACATATACCCAGTTGTGGCCTTCATCTCATCAGCATCAGAGATCCAATTCGCATCACTATACCCTTCAAGTACCGACGGGTCTCTGGTATAGTGAAGTCCATAGTTCATAGTACCTTTCAGATAGCGCATTACTCTTTCAACAGCATGCCAATGTACATCACCCGGTTTGGAAACAAACCGGCTCAGTTTGCTCACAGCAAATGCGATGTCAGGCCTCGTTGCGCTCGCTAGGTACATCAGTGAACCAATGATTTGAGAGTATCTCAATTGATCTTTAGCCATGCCTTTTGACTTTCGAATCAACACGCTAGGATCATATGGTGTTTGAGATGGTGTGCAGTCCGAATATCCAAAACGGCTCAACACCTTCTCAACATAATGGGATTGCAAAAGTGTGATCCCACCCTCATTATCTCTCAGTAGCTTGATGTTCAAGATAACATCAGCCACACCAAGGTCCTTCATCTCAAAGTTCTGAGACAGAAACGACTTAACCTCCTCAATGACTTTGAGGTTGGTTCCGAATATCAGTATGTCATCAACATACAAGCATAGTATAACTCCTTCGCCCCCACCATGGCGATAGTATACACACTTGTCAGCTTCATTAACAACGAAGCCAACAGATGTCAGAGTTGTATTAAACTTATCATGCCATTGCTTAGGTGCTTGCTTCAGGCCATATAAAGATTTCAGCAACCTACACACCTTTCTTTCCTGACCATCTATCACAAAGCCATCTGGCTGTTGCATGTAGATTTCCTCGTTTAGCTCTCCATTCAGAAAAGCTGTCTTAACATCCATTTGATGGATGAGAAGACCATGCGAGGCCGCCAACGAGAGTAATACTCGAATGGTGGTCAGTCTAGCCACAGGTGAATAATTATCGAAGAAATCTTCCTCTTCTTTCTGGTCATATCCCTTGGCCACAAGCCTAGCCTTGTACTTTTCAATCGTACCATCGGGCCTAAGCTTTTTCTTGAACACCCACTTACATCCCAATGGTTTACAACCATAGGAACGATCAGTTGTCTCCCATGTCCCGTTAGCCATGATGGAATCCATCTCGCTACGGACCGCATCCTTCCAGTAGTCAGCTTCTGGAGAGGCATACGATTCTGAAATAGAAGTGGGAGTATCATCCACGATGTACACGAAGAAATCATCACCAAAGGTCTTTGCAGTCCTTTGTCTCTTTCCCCTACCAAGGGTTTCCTCGTCATCCTCCTCAGGATTTTCATCATGTGTTCGTTCATAATATTCCATAGGAATGGCAGGCTCAGGAGTCTCCTCAGATTCCTGTCTAGAAGTGCTTTGCATATCTCTCATAGGAAAAATATCCTCAAAGTATGTAGCATCCTTAGACTCCATAATTGTACCGACCTTCTGGTCGGGTACCTCAGATTTCACTACTAGAAATCTATAGACAACGCTGTTCTTAGCGTAGCCCAAATTAACGCAGTCCACAGTCTTGGGTCCAAGCTTACGCTTTTTGGGGATCGGCACGTTGACTTTCGCCAAACAGCCCCAAGTACGCAAGTACGAGAGTGTTGTCCTTCTCTTTGCCCATTTCTCATAGCGAGTGATCTCATTATCCTTTGTCGGAACTTTATTCAGGACATGACATGCCGTCAATATAGCCTCCCCCCACCATGCCTTGGATAAACCCGATGTATCTAACATGGCGTTAACTAGATCAGTTAGAGTACGGTCTTTCCCCTCGGCAACCCTGTTTGACTGGGGAGAATAGGGAGGCGTCCTCTCATGAATAATACCGTGTTCCGCACAGAAGTAATCAAACTCACTCGAGAAGTACTCTCCACCACGATCTGACCGGACTCGTTTATTTTTCTTTTCAAGTTGGTTCTCAACTTCTGCCTTATAGATTTTAAAGTAGTGTAGAGCCTCATCTTTAGTATTTAACAGATATACACAGCAATATCTAGTGGAATCATCTATCAATGTCATGAAGTACTTATTTCCACCTTTAGTCAACACGCCATTCATCTCACAAAGATCAGAATGTATGAGTTCTAACGGTGCCAAGTGTCTCTCCTCCACAGCCTTGTGAGGTTTGCGAGGTTGCTTAGCTTGCACACATGACATGCACTTAGAACCTTTGGCTAAAGTGAAACTCGGGATTAAATCCAACTTAGCTAGCCGCGTCATAACACCGAAACTTATGTGACAAAGACATGAATGCCAAACTTCATATTCATTAACACTCGAATGAATATGGTTCAGGACTTTATTACAGAAATCTGCGAGGGAAAGGCGGAACATCCCTCCGCTCTCATAACCTTTTCCAACAAATAGTCCATACTTAGTAACAACTAATTTATTAGACTCGAATACCAACTTAAAATCTTCTCTACATAGAAGGGAGCCACTAATGAGGTTCTTCTTGATGGCGGGGACATGCTGCACGTTCTTCAGCTGCACGATCCTTCCCGAAGTAAACTTCAGATCGACCGTGCCAACACCATGAACAGAAGCACTCGCGCCATTCCCCATCAATATGGACCCGTGGCCTGTAACCTGGTAAGAAGAGAACAATGAAATGTCAGCACACACATGAACACCTGCACCTGTATCCACCCACCAATCAGTAGGCTGAAACACTGAAAAAACAGTAAATAAATTACCGTACCCAGATGCACCATTCTCATTGTTGCCCACAATCATGTTGACAGACTTGGAGTCCTGTCCTGACTTCTTAAACTTGTTTGGGCACTTGTTGGCCCAATGTTCAGTTGAACCACAAGTAAAGCAGCCCTCATCCTTCTTGTTCTTCTTGAAGGTCTTCTTACCCTTTTTCTTGAAGTCGGTATTCTGTTGGACACCGTTCTTTCCCTTGAACTTGTGGGAGTTGAAGTTCCTCTTGGTCACCATGTTGGCAACAGAAGTCCCTTCGGCCCCTTTTCCGTGCGAGTCCTTTGCCCTCGAATTCTGCTCAACACTCAGATGGCCAATGACATCCTCCACAGAGAATTCACGCCTCTGATGTTTCAGAGTGGTGGCAAAGTTCCTCCAGGAATTGGGGAGCTTAGCGATTATGCAACCCGCGACAAACTTGCCCGGTAACTCGCCCTTCAGAAGCTCAAGCTCCTTAACAATGCATATTATCTCATGAGCCTGCTCCAGTACAGGACGGTTTTCAACCATCTTCTAATCGTGGAACTGCTCTATAATATACATATCGCTCCCTGCATCGGCGGCCCCGAACTTAGATTCGAGCGCCTCCCACAAGTCCTTGGCGACATGCACATGTAAATATGCGTCGACCAGTTTATCTCCGATCACGCTAAGAACTGCTCCAAGAAACACAGTGGTTGCCTCCCTGAATGCCTTCTCCTGATCAAGAGCAATCGTTCCCGTGGACACACCCGTGACCCAGAACACGTTCATCGCCGTGAGCCATAAAGTGGTTTTTGTCTGCCAACGCTTAAAGTACATACCAGTAAACTTATCCGGTTTCAGTGCCGTGGCAAAGCCACTTGCCGAAAAATTCCTACACATAATAGGTTTTTGGATTGCTGAGAAAATAGGCAATTTTTCGACTAATTTAATCCATAAGTAGATAACTAGCATGTAATTGACAGAACTAACAACATACTGGTACTGATCTAAACAAGCACGTACTACGCAAATAGTAGACAAATCTACACATGATGCTAGCACTGCTAATACAAAAATTATCAGGAGAGGGATAAACGTGGTATACCCTCCAGTAGGCCATGCAGAAGCCGCTGCCGCGGTGGCAGCAGGAGAAGCGTCCTCGGCGGCCTTCTTGTCGGCCTCGGTCTTCTCGGCGGCGGCGCGTTCAGCGTCGCCGTACAGGAACCGGAGAGATGGAGTTTTGGAGACCTGCTCTCCCGTCGACCGTGTACGCGGAGGACGGGATGGAGTCACCGGCGGCAGCAGTAGCAAAGGAATGAAGGTGGGCGATTCGCGTGGAGAAGATGTGATCTGATCGTGGCGGCTAGGGTTAGGGGACACAACACACTTATATACACGCAGCCGCGTGGAGAGACGTGGGCTTGACCCACGTCCGAGTCCGTGACAGCCCACGATCTGACGTCTCAGATCGTGGCCCTGCTGTCAGAACCTCTCCGTTAGTGACTGGCAAAAATAAGCGCATAGGTGTGAGCTCGGCTCAGCTCATTCCCGCAACCCGCGGCGCGGCGCGTCGTGGCGAGGCGGGCGGCGGAGGAGGAGCGTGCGAGGGCCTCTTCTCTTCTCAAGCTCCAATAGCATGTAGAAGAGCCACCCTTATAAACCACTCCAACTTTCCTTCCACTAGCATGGTGGGACTAAACTTCCCACCACCTTGTCATGCCACCTACATGGGCCCTTAGAGATCAAATCTGAAATTGTCATATGGGCTCTAGGCCCATCTCACATTTCAACAATCCCCCACCAAATCTGGGGGGCCCACTTTGTCCTTTGTTCCAAACGCTGTTTTGATATACTAGTGTTTCAGTGAAGACCTGTTAAGGTTGAGCTTCACCTAGAGCAAGTAGCTACACTCCTTCACAACTGAACAATGGACTATGCCTTGAATTGTCAGTTTGGCGTAAAGAAGTTTCACCACATGTCTTACTAGTACTGGGCTGCCGAAGGCTGACCCCTCGCGTGGAGCATATAAGTCACACTCTTGGCCTATTCATGAGCTTACTAGAGATCACCCTAATCTCATAGACTGTGACTAGCAGTCAGGCTCACATAGGTGTGTTCCTCCAAAGATCGCTCTGTAGGACAGCATCTTGCTTATACATATAAGCCTTGGAACACATTAAGACAGTAATCATCCTTCCATACAGTTTCCGAGAGTATTGCATCTCCAACGGAGTGGGTTAGTAAAGTTACTCTCCTCAGTTTACCACTGGCTTGTTTTCCCAGGTCCTACTTCACGGGATCTCCGATCACATAGGTTGGGTTACCACCATGGCAACTCATGTGGGTCTCATACCCATCTCCCTCAATGCACTATCTATCACTACACGCGACAGCCCTTTCGTAAAGGGATCTGCCAGATTCTTAGCCGTATGGACATAGTCCAACGCTATCACCCCAGAGTTTCTTAATTTTCTGACAGCTTTTAGTCTCATTCTTATGTGTTTGTTGGACTTCATGTTGTCCTTTGAAATCTTCACCTTGGTGATGACAGTTTGATTATCACAGTTCATAAGGATAGCTGGAACTGGTTTATCAACCAATGGCAAGTCCATCAAAAGATCTCGAAGCCATCCTGCTTCAACACCAGAAGTGTCTAATGCTGTTAATTCTGCTTCCATAGTCGATCTCGTTAAGATCGTTTGCTTGCAAGACTTCCAGGAAACAGCGCCACCTCCAAGAGTAAACATATACCCAGTTGTGGCCTTCATCTCATCAGCATCAGAGATCCAATTCGCATCACTATACCCTTCAAGTACCGACGGGTCTCCGGTATAGTGAAGTCCATAGTTCATAGTACCTTTCAGATAGCGCATAACTCTTTCAACAGCATGCCAATGTACATCACCCGGTTTGGAAACAAACTGGCTCAGTTTGCTCACAAAAAACGCGATGTCAGGCCTCGTTGCGCTCGCTAGGTACATCAGTGAACCAATGATTTGAGAGTATCTCAATTGATCTTTAGCCATGCCTTTTGACTTTCGAATCAACACACTAGGATCATATGGTGTTTGAGATGGTGTGCAGTCCGAATATCCAAAACGGCTCAACACCTTCTCAACATAATGGGATTGCAGAAGTGTGGTCCCACCCTCATTATCTCTCAGTAGCTTGATGTTCAAGATAACATCAGCCAAAGGTCCTTCATCTCAAAGTTCTGAGACAGAAACGACTTAACCTCCTCAATGACTTTGAGGTTGGTTCCGAATATCAGTATGTCATCAACATACAAGCATAGTATAACTCCTTCGTCCCCACCATGGCAATAGTATACACACTTGTCAGCTTCATGAACAATGAAGCCAACAGATGTCAGAGTTGTATTAAACTTATCATGCCATTGCTTAGGTGCTTTCTTCAGGCCATATAAAGATTTCAACAACCTACACACCTTTCTTTCCTGACCATCTATCACAAAGCCATCTGGCTGTTGCATGTAGATTTCCTCGTTTAGCTCTCCATTCAGAAAAGCTATCTTAACATCCATTTGATGGACGAGAAGACCATGCGAGGCCGCCAACGAGAGTAATACTCGAATGGTGGTCAGTCTAGCCATAGGTGAATAAGGATCAAAGAAATCTTCCTCTTCTTTCTGGTCATATCCCTTGGCCACAAGCCTAGCCTTGTACTTTTCAATCGTACCATCGGGCCTAAGCTTTTTCTTGAACACCCACTTACATCCCAATGGTTTACAACCATAGGGACGATCAGTGATCTCCCATGTCCCGTTAGCCATGATGGAATCCATCTCGCTACGGGCCGCATCCTTCTAGTAGCCAGCTTCTGGAGAGGCATACGCTTCTGAAATAGAAGTGGGAGTATCATCCACGAGGTACACGAAGAAATCATCACCAAAGGTCTTTGCAGTCCTTTGTCTCTTGCCCCTACCAAGGGTTTCCTCGTCATCGTCCTCAGGATTTTCATCATGTGTTCGTTCATAATATTCCATAGGAATGGCAGGCTCAGGAATCTCCTCAGATTCCTGTCTAGAAGAGCTTTGCATATCTCCCATAGGAAAAATATCCTCAAAGAATGTAGGATCCTTAGACTCCATAATTGTACCGACCTTCTGGTCAGGTACCTCAGATTTCGCTACTAGAAATCTATAGCCAACGCTGTTCTTAGCATAGCCCAAATTGACGCAGTCCACAGTCTTGGGTCCAAGCTTACGCTTTTTGGGGATCGGCACGTTGACTTTCGCCAAACAGCCCCAAGTACGCAAGTACGAGAGTGTTGTTCTTATCTTTGCCCATTTCTCATAGGGAGTGATCTCATTATCCTTTGTCGGAACTTTATTCAGGACATGACATGCCGTCAATATAGCCTCCCCCCACCATGCCTTGGATAAACCCGATGTATCTAACATGGGGTTAACCAGATCAGTTAGAGTATGATTTTTCCGCTCGGCAACCCCGTTTGACTAGGGAGAGTAGGGAGGCGTCCTCTCATGAATAATGCCGTGTTCCGCACAGAAGGAATCAAACTCACTCGAGAAGTACTCTCCACCACGATCTGACCGGACTCCTTTAATTTTCTTTTCAAGTTGGTTCTCAACTTCTGCCTTATAGATTTTAAAGTAGTGTAGAGCCTCATCTTTAGTATTTAACAGATATACATAGCAATATCTAGTGGAATCATCTATCAATGTCATGAAGTACTTCTTTCCACCTTTAGTCAACACGCCATTCATCTCACAAAGATCAGAATGTATGAGTTCTAATGGTGCCAAGTGTCTCTCCTCCGCAGCCTTGTGAGGCTTGCGAGGTTGCTTAGCTTGCACACATGACAGGCACTTAGAACCTTTGGCTAGAGTGAAACTCGGGATTAAATCCAACTTAGCTAGCCGCGTCATAACACCGAAACTTATGTGACAAAGACATGAATGCCAAACTTCAGATTCATTAACACTTGAATGAATATGGTTCACGACTTTATTACAGAAATCTGGGAGGGAAAGGCGGAACATCCCTCCGCTCTCATAACCTTTTCCAACAAATAGTCCATACTTAGTAACAACTAATTTATTAGACTCGAATACCAACTTAAACCCTTCTCTACATAGAAGGGAGCCACTAACGAGGTTCTTCTTGATGGCGGGGACATGCTGCACGTTCTTCAGCTGCATGATCCTTCCCGAAGTAAACTTCAGATCGACCATGCCAACACCATGAACAGAAGCACTCGCGCCATTCCCCATCAATACGGACCCGTGGCCTGTGACCTGGTAAGAAGAGAACAATGAAATGTCAGCACACACATGAACACCTGCACCTGTATCCACCCACCAATCGGTAGGCTAAAACACTGAGAAAACAGTAAATAAATTACCGTACCTAGATGCACCATTCTCATTGTTGCCCACAATCATGTTGACAGACTTAGAGTCCTGTCCTGACTTCTTAAACTTGTTTGGGCACTTTTTGGCCCAATGTTCAGTCGAACCACAAGTAAAGCAGCCCTCATCCTTCTTGTTCTTCTTGAAGGTCTTCTTACCCTTTTTCTTGAAGTCGGTATTCTGTTGGACACCGTTCTTTCCCTTGAACTTGTGGGAGTTGAATTTCCTCTGGTTCACCATGTTGGCAACAGAAGTCCCTTCGGCCCCTTTTCCGTGCGAGTCCTTTGCCCTCGAATTCTGCTCAACATTCAGATGGCCAATGACATCCTCCACACAGAATTCACGCCTCTGATGTTTCAGAGTGGTGGCAAAGTTCCTCCAGGAATTGTGGAGCTTAGCGATTATGCAGCCCACAACAAACTTGCCCGGTAACTCGCACTTCAGAAGCTCAAGCTCCTTAACAATGCATATTATCTCATGAGCCTGCTCCAGTACAGGACGGTTTTCAACCATCTTGTAATCGTGGTACTGCTCTATAATATACATCTCGCTCCCTGCATCGGCGGCCCCGAACTTAGATTCAAGCGCCTCCCACAAGTCCTTGGCGACATGCACATGTAAATATGCGTCGACCAGTTTATCTCCGATCATGCTAAGAACTGCTCCGAGAAACACAGTGGTTGCCTCCCTGAACGCCTTCTCCTGATCAGGAGCAATCGTTCCCGTGGACACACCGGTGACCTAGAACACGTTCATAGCCGTGAGCCATAAAGTGGTTTTTGTCTGCCAACGCTTAAAGTACGTACCGGTAAACTTATCCGGTTTCAGTGCCGCGGCAAAGCCACTTGCCGAAAAATTCCTACACATAATATGTTTTTGGATTGCTGAGAAAATAGGCAATTTTTCGACTAATTTAATCCATAAGTAGATAACTAGCATGGCATTGACAGAGCTAACAACATACTGGTACTGATCTAAACAAGCACGTACTACGCAAATAGTAGACAAATCAACACATGATGCTAGCACTGCTAATACAGAAATTATCAAGAGAGGGATAAACGCGGTATACCCTCCAGTAGGCCATGCAGAAGCCGCTGCCACGGTGGCAGCAGCAGAAGCGTCCTCGGCGGCCTTCTTGTCGGCCTCGGTCTTCTCGGCGGCGGCGCGTTCGGCGCCGCCGTACAGGAACCGGAGAGACGGAGTTTTGGAGACCTGCTCTCCCGTCGACCGTGTATGCGGAGGACGGGATGGAGTCACCGGCGGCAGCAGCAGCAAAGGAACGAAGGTGGGCGATTCGCGTGGAGAAGATGTGATCTGATCGTGGCGGCTAGGGTTAGGGGACACAACACACTTATATAGACGCAGCCGCGTGGAGAGACGTGGGCTTGACCCACGTCCGAGTCCGTGACAGCCCACGATCTGACGTCTCAGATCGTGGCCCTGCTGTCAGAACCTCTCCGTTAGTGACTGGCAAAAATAAGTGCATAGGTGTGAACTCGGCTCGGCTCATTCCC
This sequence comes from Triticum dicoccoides, assembly GCF_002162155.2. Lineage (NCBI taxonomy): Eukaryota > Viridiplantae > Streptophyta > Magnoliopsida > Poales > Poaceae > Triticum > Triticum dicoccoides. The sequence continues at coordinate 640,135,673 of NC_041385.1, read as the reverse complement.
GCAACCCGCGGCGCGGCACGTCGTGGCGAGGCGAGGCGGCGGAGGAGCGCGCGAGGGCCTCTTCTCTTCTCAAGCTCCAATAGCATGTAGAAGATCCACCCTTATAAACCACTCCAACTTTCCTTGCACTAGCATGGTGGGACTAAACTTCCCACCACCTTGTCATGCCACCTACATGGGCCCTTAGAGATCAAATCTGAAATTGTCATATGGGCTCTAGGCCGATCTCACATTTCAACAGCTGAGCACTTTTGCACTTAAATGCTTGCCTCAGTATTTTCCACTTTGTTTCCTTGTCAGTGGCATGGCAATGATCATCATTCAAGAGCCCTTGGCCCCAGTACTTGCATGGAGCTGGAGCATCACATACAAAACAGTAGCACTGCATTTGGAAAACAGTAATTTAATCACATTAGGAAGGCTCAACTGTCTAGTCTGCTAGGATAATCTTTGTAACCATATTGCTAACAGAATCAAGGACAGGGAGTAAAAATGCTTGCTACTTACCATGCTGCAATGCTTCACGTGAGAAGTGGTGCTGAAGGGCATCTCAGAACATGAATGGCGCGAGTGAGGGAAGTCCTTGCATGCTATCTGCAGAAGCATATCATGTAAATGTAACTGTATTTGGACTGATAAAGGAATGCTACCACAGGGAAACTGGTGTAGTATAATTCCTTCAGATAAGCTCTAATCCCTCATGTCTGTCGAATACAACATGAACTGAAACCGCAGATATTCATAGACAGTAAGAACAGGTAGTCAAGGAACCATATTGAGTGCTTGATCAGACAATTCATTTCCTATTTACAACTTGAATAGTATAATTTTGGAAAACCCAATGATGAACCTTTGACGAAAAAATATGGTATTTGAATCAAAAAGTATGTTATGGTGCAACTTTAACGAATCAGATATTGTTTGAATCAGAAAGTATGTTCTCAGCTGTAAACCAAATTTCAGGTCCCAACTTTGACGGATTTGACAAAGTTTTCAGCTGTAACCAAAATTTCCAATGGGTTCTAAAGCCTCCAACATAACTACAGCTTGTTTGCTACCCACCAAATGCAAGGAGATGCTCTTGTAAGGATCAAAATTCAAAATGAAAGGGAACAAGCCAATACACACCTCGCCTTTCACCGCAACGATCTCCACCTCGCCCGGCACGCCATCCCTTCTACTCCTCCCCTTCACCCCCGCAACCGCAACCGGCTTATCAGGGTCGCCGTCCAGAACCACGCAGTCATCACCCTCGCAGTCGCCGTCGTTGCCGGCGCGAACGCCGCGGGACCTGCCCTTATGCCTCCGCGGTGCTGGCACCGCCGAGTCCCCGAGCTTCGCGGCCCATCCCAGGGGGGCGGGCGAGCGAACCGACCTTCCGGAGCCCACCTCTTCCTCCTCGTCGGAGCTGCTGATCACCACCACCTCCCGCGGCGCCGGTCCCATCCGCGCGAACTCTGAAAAACCCCGACCCGAGGAACGCAATGCTGCTGGCTCCACCGTGGGTGGATTGGATCGGTCGTAGCTCACGGCCGCCTGCTGTGGGTCTCGGTTCTACCGCTGGGAGGGAGGGATGGAACAGAGTGGGGAGGAGCAGAACATGCACAGCGAGTTCGGCAGCGGCCGGCCTGGCTGGACGGGGAAAGTGAAGGAAGGCGGCGCGGCATCCGTTGGCGATTGCGCAAGATGTGGGTCCCGCTGGCAGTTCGGGGCCGTTTGCTTTCGCCCGCCCGCTCCGGTTTTCGAATTTTTGAATTTTCGAACGTACGCCACATGGTACTAGTACTACGCACGATGTGCTACACGGGCAGAGTGACAGATATCTATGCGTATCTTCGGTGTACATGCATCTCCAAGGCGCACACTATCTGTTTGTGGACCGTGTCCAGATATTTCCGTGGACACGATACGGGAGCCTATCATTCAACCATATACCTCAATGCAGTGGCGGAGTTTTAAGAAAAAAACTAGACTCACACCTCGTTCCATCGATAGCTTAACGAAAATATTCGGTATATTCGAACCAAACAATCACTGACCAAACTAGAAGAAGATGAGAAAGAAAAGAGATTGAGTTGGAGCATTAGTAGAAAACCCATCGTGGATGCTCGCCAAACGAGACATCTAGTACGGGGCAAAAACCTACTAACACCACTCAACATTTACAATACGAGAAGAACCAGGTCTCGGAAAGCAAAAGACCATATAGAATCACCTCAGCAGGCATCGGACCTCTGCATGAAGCAAGGAAACATAAAGCAAGGCATGACAACATCATCCGCGCTACACACCATAGGCCTCGGTGATAAGGAGCCTGCCCCGAGAAGCCAAGCGATCCGCCAAGGGCGAAGCCACCTGCATCCAACCATATACCTCAAATGAAGTGGCCGAGCTACGTAGCCAAAGCTAGGCGGGCCGGTATGAAGGAAGAACATTATTTTTTTCGTCATGACCCAATTTACTTCAATCCTACACTATATTTGCTCTGTGATAGTCAGGCCATGGCCCATTTTCGTCACAAGTAGCTCCGCCAGTGCTCGAATATCCGTCTTTATTGCAACAGTCTTCCATCAAACAACAACAATCTTGCACCAAACATGGCAGCAACTGTCACATACATGGATAACTTTCTATTGGTGCGGCAAGTTGCTCGAAAGATCAATGTCAGGAAGAGTGCAGGAGTGTTCTTGAAGCTTGATATCACTCATGATTCGCTTATAGTGGGTTGCATGAGTGACTGAAACACAAACCCGAGTAAGTAGGTTGTTGCGTATGGGATAAAGAGGACTTGATACTTTAATGCTATGGTTGGGTTTTACCTTAATGATCTTTAGTAGTTGCGGATGCTTGCTAGAGTTCCAATCATAAGTGCATATGGTCCAAGTAGAGAAAATATGTTAGCTTATGCCTCTCCCTCAAATAGAATTGCAATAGTGATTACCGGTCTAGTAACATAGTCAATTGCTTAGGGACAATTTCACTACTCCTACCACCACTTTTCCACACTCGTTATATTTACTTTATTGTTTATTTATCTAAACAGCCCCCACTTTTTATTTACGCGTTCTTTATTATCTTGCAAACCTATCCTATCACACCTACAAAGTACTTCTAGTTTCATACTTGTTGTAGGTAAAGCAAACGTCAAGCGTGCGTAGAGTCGTATCAGTGGCTGATAGGACTTGAGAGAGTATTTGTTCTACCTTTAGCTCCTCGTTGGGTTCGACACTCTTACTTATCGAAAGAGGTTACAACTATCCTGTAGACTTGCGGGTTATCAAGACCTTTTTCTGGCGCCGTTGCCGGTGAGTCATAGCGTGGGGTGAATATTCTCGTGTGTGCTTGTTTGCTTTATCACTAAGTAATTTTTATTTGCTGTTCTTAGTTGTTCTCTATCTTTAGTTATGGATATGGAACACGAAATACCAAAAAATTAGGTGTACTTGCTACTCATGGAGATGGGGAACCTCCTAAAACCCTCGATGCTCGTTATGTTCAGGATATTATGTACTACTTTGATAATCCTGAGAAAACCCCATTCAATTATGTTATGATAGTAACATTGGATCAACGTGAATACTTTAGGGATTATCGCTTGAAAGAAAAAGGGAAACTATTATGGGATCAAATTTCTATGTTGCGTTGGTATGCTCGTCAACTATGCGTTATACATGATTATACTTGTTGCTCTAGGATGAAGGCTCCACACCTTCCCTTTTCATGCAAATTCAATGATAATGAAACCTTAGCTTCTTATGCTAATGGTATCTATGATTACTACGATGTGGAACAAATAGAAGAATTTGTTGCTTTTATGGGTGCTTATGAGGTTGAATCTATGTTTAAAGCGTTTGATGATTTTGATGATTCAGTTTATAAACTAGAAAATCTTGCTATACTTAGATATTGCTATGAAAATTATGAATACAATTACAATATTAATGCATTTATTGAGAAAGTCTCCGCTGTCCAAGAAGGACTAATATTTTGCAGGAAGCTATGGAAGAAGAAATTGATGAAACAATGAGCTCGTTGGATGAAAAAGATGATGAGGAGAGCGAAGAACAAAAGGAGGAAGAGCGGATTGATCACCCGTGCCCACCTTCTAATGAGAGTAACTCTTCAACTCATACGTTGTTTAATTCCCCTTTGTGCTTACCGAAGGATGATTGCTATGATGATTGCTATGATCCCTTGAATTTGTTTGAAATATCCCTTTTTGATGATGCTTGTATGCTTGTGGCCAAGATGCCAATATGAATTATGCTTATGGAGATGAACTTGCTATAGTTCCTTATGTTAAACATGAAATTGTTGCTATTGCACCCACGCATGATAGTCCTATTATCTTTTTGAATTCTCCCGACTACACTATATCGGAGAAGTTTGTGCTTATTAAGGATTATATTGATGGGTTGCCTTTTACCGTTGCACATGATGATTTTGATAGATATAATATGCATGTGCTTGCTGCTCCTACTTGCAATTATTATGAGAAAGGAACTATATCTCCACCTCTCTATGTTTCCAATATGATAAAATTGCAAGAAACTGTTTATACTATGCATTGTCCTTTACTATGTGTGCATGAATTGTTCTTCTATGACATGCCGATGCATAGGAAGAGAGTTAGACTTCGTTGTTGCATGATATATGTTACTTTGTTCTCACTACTAAATTACAAATCATTGTTGAGACAACCCGAAAGTTTTAGAGAGTCATCTATTTCTGTTGAGTGCTTTTATATAGTTTTAAAAAATAAAATAAAATAAAGAGGGGAACCTAAAAACTTTTCAAAAAGGAAAGTGAAAGTGAGAAAGACAAGCATTGTTAAAGTGGGAGAGCTCCTTGAACTTTGTTCATGCTCACCGAAACTTTGTGAATCTTAATTACAGAAACTTTTCATCAAAAATAATTATCCCCTTGTACAATTCCATTGTATTATAAAAATAATGTGCCAAAGTTTGCCTTTAGGATTGTTTACGATGCTTGTTGGTTTGTACGGTGTAGGACAGAAACTTTGTCTGTAGTGCGCGATTTTACATTTTTATCTGGAACGTCAAATGGTTCTGATTTCTTTTGCACTGTCTTTATGTACACCTTGTTTATTTTTCCTAATTTTGGTAGAATTTTTGGGGTACCAGAAGTATTGTGAATGTTCAGATTGCTACAGAATGTTCTGTTTTTGACAGATTCTGTTTTTGATGCATAGTTTGCTTGTTTTGATGAATCTATCAATTTATATCAGTGGATTTAAGCCATGAAAAAGTTATATTACAGTAGACACAATGCAAAAACAAAATATGAATTGGTTTGCAGCAGAACTTAGAGTAGTGATTTGCTTTATTATACTAACGAATCTTACCGAGTTTTCTGTTGAAGTTTTGTGTGGATGAAGTGTCTAATCGAGGATGTTTCGATATGAGGAAAAGGAAGAGAGGCAAGAGCTCAAGCTTGGGGATGCCCGAGGCACACCAAGTTAATATTCAAGGAGACTCAAGCGTCTAAGCTTGGGGATGCCCCGGAAGGCATCCCCTCTTTATTCAACAAGTATCAGTATGTTTTCGGATTCGTTTCGTTCATGCGATATGTGCAAGTCTTGGAGCGTCTTTTGCATTTAGTTTTCACTTTTCTTTTATGCACCATGCTGGTATGAGATAGTCCTTGGTTGATTTATAGAATGCTTCATGTGCTTCACTAATATCGTTTGAAGTTTGGATTGCCTGTTTCTCTTCACATAGAAAACCGCCATTTGTAGAATGCTCTTTTGCTTCATTTATATTTGTTAGAGCGTGGGCTTATCTTTTGTAGAAAGAATTAAACTCTATTGCTTCATTTATATCTATTTAGAGAGATGACAGGAATTGGGCATTCACATGGTTAGTCATAAAATCCTACATAAACTTCTAGATCGCTGAATATGTTATGTTTGATTCCTTACAATAGTTTTGCGATATAAAGATGGTGATATTAGAGCCATGCTAGTGGGTGGTTGTGGATTGTAGAGACACTTGTGTTGAGGTTTGCAAGTCCTGTAGCATGCACGTATGGTAACCGTTGTGTGAAAAATTTGAAGCATGGGGTGTTTCTTTGATTGTCTTCCTTATGAGTGGCGGTCGGGGACGAGCGATGGTCTTTTCCTACCAATCTATCCCCCTAGGGGCATGCGTAGTAGTACTTTGCTTCGAGGGTTAATAAACTTTTGCAATAAGTATATGAGTTCTTTATGACTAATGTGAGTCCATGGATCATACACACTTTTACCTTTCCATCATTGCTAGCCTCTTCGGTACCGTGCATTGCCCTTTCTCACCTCGAGAGTCGGTGCAAACTTCGCCGGTGCATCCAAACCCCGTGATATGATACACTCTATCACACATAAGCCTCATTATATCTTCCTCAAAACAGCCACCATACCTACCTATCATGGAATTTCCATAGCCATTCCGAGATATATTGCCATGCAACTTCCATCATCATCATATACATGACTTGAGCATTCATTGTCATATTGCCTTGCATGATTGTAAGATAGCTAGCATGATGTGATGTCATTGCTACGCTAGATCATTGCACATCCCGGTACACCTCCGGAGGCATTCATATAGAGTCATATCTTTGTTCTAGTATCGAGTTGTAAGTAAATAAAAGTGTGATGATCATCATTATAGAGCATTGCCCCATGAAAAAAATAAAAAAATAAAAAAAATAAAAAAAGGAAAGGCCAAAGAAGCCTAAATAAAAAGAGGGCCAAAGAAGCCCACCCAAAAAAGGAAAAAAAAGAAAGAAAAGGGGCACTCTTACTATCCTTTTTCCACACTTTTGCTTCAAAGTAGCATCATGTTCTTCATATAGAGAGTCTCTTATGTTGTCACTTTCATATACTAGTGAGAATTTTCATTATAGAACTTGGCTTGCATATTCCAGCGATGGGCTTCCTCAAATGACCTAGGTCTTCATTGTTGGGGAACGTAGTAATAATTCAAAATTTTCCTACATATCACCAAGATAAATCTAGGAGATTCTAGCAACGAGAGAGAGAGAGAGGGAGTGCATATTCATACCCTTGAAGTTCGCTAAGCGGAAGCGTTACAAGAACGCGGTTGATGGAGTCGTACTCGCGGCGATTCAAATCGCGGAAGATCCGATCTAGCACCGAACGGATGGCGCCTTCGCGTTCAACACACGCACAACCCGGGGACGTCTCCTGCTTCTTGATCTAGCAAGGGGAGAGGAGAAGTTGAGGGAGAACTCCGACAGCACGACGGCGTGGTGTTGGTGGAGTTCATGGTTCTCCAGCAGGGCTTCGCCAAGCACTACGGAGGAGGAGGACATGTATGAGGAGGGAGAGGCTGCGCCAGGGGGAGGGGTGAGGCTGCCCTCTCTCTCCCTCACTATATATAGGGGGAAGGGGGAGGAGGAGGCGCCCTAGGGTTTCCCTAGGGGAGGAGCGGTGGCCACAGGGGAAACCCTAGATGGGTTTGGGCCTCCCCGCCCATTAGGAAACTTGCCCCCCAAGCCGGGAGGGGTGGCTGCCCTAGGGGTGGCGCCCCCACCTGCCCAGGTTACGTGAGATGGGGTGGGAGGGGCGCTCAGCCCCTTAGTGGGCTGATGTGCCCCCTCCCCTTGGCCCATAAGCCCCCCCAATGCTTGCCGGGCCTCCGAAACCCCTTTCGGACACGCTGGTCATCACCTGGTACCCCCGGAACAATTCCGGACTCCAATACCCTTCGTCCAATATATCGATCTTCACCTCCGGACCATTTCGGAGCTCCTCGTCATGTCCGAGATCTCATCCGAGACTCCGAACAACCTTCGGTAACAACATATTATTTCCCATAACAACTCTAGCGTCACCTAACCTTAAGTGTGTAGACCCTACGGGTTCAGGAACCATGCAGACATGACCGAGACGTTCTTCGGTCAATAACCAACAACGGGATCTGGATACCCATGTTGGCTCCCACATGTTCCACGATGATCTCATCGGATGAACCACAATGTCAAGGATTCAAGCAATCTCGTATGCAATTCCCTTTGTCAATCGGTATGTTACTTGCCCGAGATTCGATCGTTGGTATCCCAATACCTCGTTCAATCTCATTACTGGCAAGTTACTTTACTCGTTCCGTAATGCATGATCCCGTGACTAACTACTTAGTCACATTGAGCTCATAATGATGATGCATTATCAAGTGGGCCCAGAGATACCTCTCCGTCATACGGAGTGACACATCCCAGTCTCGATTCGTGCCAACCCAACAGACACTTTCGGAGATACCTGTAGTGCACCTTTATGGTCACCCAATTACGTTGTGACATTTGGTACACCCAAAGCACTCCTACGGTATCTGGGAGTTACACAATCTCATGGTCTAAGGAAATTATACTTGACATTAGAAAAGCTTTTAGCAAACGAACCACACGATCTTGTGCTATGCTTAGGATTGGGTCTTGTCCATCACATCATTCTCCTAATGATGTGATCACCGTTATCAATGACATCCAATGTCCATGGTCAGGAAACCATAACCATCTATTGATCAATGAGCTAGTCAACTAGAGGCTCACTAGGGAGATGTTGTGGTCTATGTATTCACACATGTATTACGGTTTCCAGTTAATACAATTATAGCATGAACAATAGACAATTATCATGAACAAGGAAATACAATAATAACCATTTTATCATTGCCTCTAGGGCATATTTCCAACAGTCTCCCACTTGCACTAGAGTCAATAATCTAGTTCACATCACTATGTGATTGTAATGAATCCAACACCCATGGGGTTCGATCATATCTCGCTTGTGAGAGAGGTTATTAGTCAACGGGTCTGAACCTTTCAGATCCATGTTTGCTTTACAAATCTCTATGTCATCTTGTAGATGCAGCTACCATGCTTTATTTGGAGCTATTACAAATAACCGTTCTACTATACGAATCTGGTTTACTACTCAGAATCATCCGGATTAGTGTTAATGTTTGCATCGACGTAACCCTTTACGACGAACTCATTTACCACCTCCATAATCGAGAAAAATTCCTTAGTCCACTAGTTACTAAGGATAACTTTGACCGTTGTCCTGTGATCCATTCCTGGATCACTCTTGTACCCCTTGACTGACTCATGGCAAGGCACACTTTAGGTGCGGTACATAGCATAGCATACTATAGAGCCTATGTCTAAAGCATAGGGGACGACCTTCATCCTTTCTCTCTCTTCTGCCGTGGTCAAGTCTTGAGTCTTACTCAATACTCACACCTTATAACACAGCCAAGAACTCCTTCTTTGCCGATCTATTTTGAACTCCTTCAAAATCTTGTCATGGTATGTATTCATTTGAAAGTACTATTAAGCGTTTTTGATCTATCCTTATAGATCTTGATGCTCAATGTTCAAGTAGCTTAATCCAGGGTTTCCATTGAAAAACATTTTTCAAATAACCCTTTATGCTTTCCAGAAATTCTACATCATTTCCGATCAACAATATGTTAACAACATATACTCATCAGAAATTCTATAGTGCTCCCACTCACTTCTTTGGGAATACAAGTTTCTCATAAACTTTGTATAAACCCAAAATCTTTGATCATCTCATCAAAGCGTATATTCCAACTTCGAGATGCTTACTCCAGTCCTTATAAGGATTGCTGGAGCTTTGCATACTTGTTAGCATCTTTCAGGATTGGCAAAACCTTCTGGTTGCATCATATACAATCTTTCCTCAAGAATATCGTCGAGGAAACAATGTTTTGACATCCTATCTGCAAGATTTCATAAATAATGCAGTAACTGCTAATATAATTCCAACAGACTCTTAGCATCGCTATGAGTGAGAAAGTCTCATCGTAGTCAACTCCTTGAACTTGTTGGAAAACATCTTAGCGACAAGTCAAGCTTTCTTAATGGTGATACTTACCATCATTGTCCGTCTTCTTTTTAAAATCCATCTGTACCCAATAGCCTTACGACCATCAAGTAGTTCTTCCAAAGTCCATACTTTGTTTTCATACATGGATCCTCTCTCGGATTTATGGCCTCGAGCCATTCGTCGGAATCCGGGCCCACCATCGCTTCTCCATAGCTTGTAGGTTCATTGTTGTCTAGCAACATGACCTCCAAGACAGGATCACGTACCACTCTGAAGTAGTATGTATCCTTGTCAACCTACGAGTTTTGGTAGTGACTTGATCCGAAGTGTCAGGACCCCGACTCGATGTCACATCGATCTAGCTGGTAACACCCCATATCACTTTGCGGCCTCACGCACGGTATCTCCACGGGTGTCGTCTTACCTTTTCCCGGGACCGTTTGCGCCTTTTGGCTCGCGTATATGAAAGTGTCGCTAGCATCCATATGATAAAGAGCCCGGGCTGACATGACTAGTCGTAAACCCAAAGTGGCACAGACTTACAGGGACAGGCATCCATGACCCAGCTTCGAACGTGTCGGTCATCAGCAAGTGGGTCCGGGCTGTAGCACTGGGCTAGCAGGACTCCGGTACTCAAAGCGTGACATTTCCCCGAAGGGACAGACACAGGAACGAAGAAGGACACATGCCGGCCAGCCTAAGTGTTCCAGAGCAGTAGCAAGCTACCATGGCTCAGCGGTAACACTAGGAGACATTTCCCGGTAAGAGAGGCTACTAAAGATAAACAACTAGATAGTCAGATCCCACACATACCAAGCATTTCAATCATACACACAATATGCTCGATATGTGCAATACAACGAAGCATCACAACATGACTCTATGACACAAGTACTTTATTTAAGGCTCAGTGAGCCATACATAACATACACAAAGGTACGGGTCTCACGACCCCACATACAAGTCATACAGTCATACAAACCAGCAGCGGAAATAACTTGTCTGAGTACAGACAACTAGTAAAATAAAAGAGGCTTGGAAAGCCTAGCTATACTACGTGGTCCTTCACAAGCTCAGGGTCACCACCTGGGTCTTTAGCCTACTCGTTGATGTCAACGTCTACATAGAACCCATCAGAAGGGGTTGCAGCGTCTTCTGTAAAAATGTAGATTATAGCAACATGAGTACAAAGGTACTCAGCAAGACTTACATCAGATCCTACATACATGCATAGTATCAAGAAGGGTTGGTGGAGTTATTGCAGCAAGCCAGCTTTGACTCTTGGCTAGGCTATCCTACGATACTCCAACTGAAACGATTTTGCGCACACGAGTCCACTACTCACCAATTCAATACACTACCGAGGATCCGCCTCCGTCTTCCTACGGAAGAGCCATTCTCGGCACTCACACTTATCTTGAGGCTTTTAGTAGTTTCCATTTACTTGTCTATGAACTGTATAGGCAACCAAGTAGTCCTTTACCGCGGACGCGGCTATTCGAATAGATCATGTTAACCCTGCAGGGGGTACTTCTTCATACACGCTTTCACCACTTACCGTCGTTTACACGACATGTACTCGGCAACCTTCAAGCGGAAGCCCAACGTGGGTGTCGGCCACGACCTACCTAATCACCTAAGCCTCCAGTCCAGGTTTATCGCCTATTCAGGTTCCATCCGCAGGGAGTCCGGCCGAGGTTTCCCATACGGCCCCGAACGATGTGAACAGGGTTCCCGAGATACCTAACGGGTATTCGGTACACCCGGCCACGTACCTACCGCATCACAGCCCACCCCTACGGTCAGCGCTGTCCACGGCCTCCAGTAGGCTACAAACACCAGAAACTACTTGCAACTCCTGGACGGAGAACTAGGGTGAATAAGAAGTCGAGAGGGTCCATTGGTTTCGGGCCCAATGCATGGTAGTAGCTGATTCTTAAATCACACATACAGATCTCAGTGCTTAAGATCGGCTTCAATGAAACAACCCACCATGTACTCCTACATGGCCTCTCATCGATACCTTTACCAAATCGTGTTCACCACACCACTCTCATTACCGACATAAGCATTTCACTCTAGCCCATCACCCAGATGAACCAGACCCGACACGACTCTAAGCATAGCAGGCATAGCAAGGTAGGAACAACACATACATATGGCTCAATCAACTCCTACACATGCTAGTGGGTTTCATCTAGTTACTGTGGCAATGACAGGTCATGCAGAGGAAATGGGTTCAACTACCGTAGCACACAGCAGTTTGAATCGCGTTGTCTTAATGCAGTAAAGGAGAGCAGGAGCGAGAACATGGGATTGTATCGATATGATCAAATGATTGGTTGCTTGCCTGATGGTTCGATGCACGGATACGGTTCTTCGTTAGGGTAGTCACGGTACTCCTCGGGGACAGATCCTGTCGTAAAGGATAACGATACACAGGCATCACCAAACAATGTGCAACAATATGATGCATGCATGAAACATGGCAATATGAGTGTGTTGGGCTAATGCAACTAAAGCCAGAAGGGTTTGAACAAATTTGAATCAAAGATTCAAATTTCAATTTCAAATATGGCCTTTTAAAGTGCTTTTCCTTGTTCTGATTAAAACATCCATTTAACTTGTTGGATCATGCATGAAAATAGTACAGATGGATAGATTGGATTTTTCTGATCATTTTTCATATATAATTTGTCCAATTTGGAGTTACAGAATAAAAGTTATGAATTTTTGAAGTTTAATTAATATTCTGGAATTTCCTGATTTAATTTAAATCCAGAAATATCATTTACTACGTCAGCCTGACGTCACAGTGACATCAGCAGGTCAACAGGGCTGGCTCGGGTCAAACCTGACGTGTGGGGTCCACACGTCAGTGACACAGGGGCTAATCCCGTGTTGACCCGGGCTGGTTAGCTTTGACTAAGCCCTGGGGCCCACTTGTCAGCGTCAGTAGGTGGTGGTTTAGTGGCTAATTAACTAGGCCATGTCAGCTCGCCGGAGTTCTGGCCGGCGGCGACCATCAGTGCGGCGGCGATAGTGGTTTTGGTCGTTTCGGCCACCAAATGAACCGCGGAGGCCACCGGAGTGAAGCTGAGGACGACCCGCGGCTCTTGGCGGAGTCCGTTGGGGTCGGGGTGGCCGGAGTCGACGGCAGCGAGCTCGGCTGCGGCGGCCGGGGTTCGGTCGTGCACGGGAACGGTGTTGCAGGGTGTTAGGGGGGGTGTTGGAGCGTGCTACGTGCTCCTAGTGAGATGTGGAGCACGATGGCGTGCTCGGTTGGGCGCTACGGCGATCGTGGCCACGACGGCGACATCGCCGGCGGCGTGAAGCTTTCGGCCGCTGTGGGGCTAGGGCCTAGGGGTCGGGAGAGATCAGGGGAGAAGGGGGAAACGGTGGCGTAGCTCACCGCGGTTGCAGTGGGCGTCGAAGCGGGCTCGGGGACGCGTCGGAGACGACGAATTTGACGGCGACGGTGGTCGGAGTCCGAAGAGGGGAACGGCGACGTGGCGGCGATGCAGGGCTTCCGGGGACCCGTGGAGCGGTGGGGAGGAAGAAGGAGTCGAGGCGGAGCTTCTGAGCTGGTCAGGGAAGCGAGGGGTGGTCGGAGACGGTGGCTAAGGCGAACGGCGGCGACGGTGAGCTTCGGCCGTGAGAGAGAGAGTGAGGGAGAGCCGGGGGAGAGTGAATGGGGTGTCGGCGAGGTCGGGGCGACGACCAGAAGACGATCCACGCGGCGCAACGGCGACCAGGGCGATGCAGAGAGGCTGGGTGGTGCGTGGCGAGCTCGGGCGCGGCATGCTCACCTCCCTGCCTGCTCTGGCGAGGGGAAGCAGCTGGCTGGCACGGGCCAGCACAGTGCTGGGCCGGCTGGGCTGGGTCGGTTGCTGGCTGGGCCGCACAGGTAAGTCTTCCCCTTTCTTTTCTGTTTTCTGTTTTTATTTAATATAACTGCAACTTTGTTGAATTAAATAAAATACCTAGGCAACTCCAAAATTCACCAAACTACTCCTGGTCCATAGTTGGATTATTTCCAACATGAAACATTTTAGTTTGGAGATATTTGAGCATTTAAATATTTTATATAATTTTAAATGCCCAAATTCAAATAGTTATGATTTAATTCAAAACCCTAGGATGGCCTAGGAAAATGTGCACCATTTTTGGCAGAGGTTCTGAACCAAGGCAAAAATGATGGGCATTTTAGAAGGGCATTTCAGGTTCATTGAAAAATTATTTTAGTAAACCCTAGTTGGTTTCAGAGGGGACTGGGGGTTCTGTCATCCCCATTTCAAGTTTCTGATGAATGAGTAAACATGATGCAACACTCTAATGCATAACTAGCTAGGGTGTGACACGAAGTTTCATGATCAATATCATCAGCTTCCACTTCAATTGGTGTAGGTGCCACATGAACAACTTCCTGTGCCCTGCTACACACTAGTTGAAGTGACGGTTCAGTAACCTCATCAAGTCTCCACCATCATCCCACTCAATTCTTTCAAGAGAAACTTTTCCTCGAGAAGGACCCGTTTCTAGAAACAATCACTCTTGCTTCCGGATCTGAAATAGGAGGTATACCCAACTGTTTTGGGTGTCCTATGAAGATGCATTTATCCGCTTTGGGTTTGAGCTTATCAGGCTAAAACTTTTCCACATAAGCTTCACAGCCCCAAACTTTCCAGAAACGACAGCTTAGGTTTATCAAAACCATAGTTCATACAGTGTCATCTCAACAGAATTACGTGGTGCCCTATTTAAAGTGAATGCCGTTGTCTCTAATGCCTAACCCATGAACGATAGTAGTAATTCAATAAGAGACATCATGGTATGCCCCATATCCAATAGGGTGCATCTATGATGTTCGGACACACATCACACTATGGTATTCAAGGCGGTGTTATTTGTGAAACAATTTCCACAATGTCTTAATTGTGTACCAAACTCGCAACTCAGATATTCATCTCTATGATCATATCATAGACATTTTATCCTCTTGTCACGAAGATCTTCAACTTAACTTTGAAATTACTTGAACCTTTCAATAATTCAGACTTGTGTTTCATCAAGTAAATATACTCAGCATCTACTCAAATCATCCGTGAAGTAAGAACATAACAATATCCACTGCGTGCCTCAGCACTCATTGGACTGCACACATCAAAATGTATTACTTCCAACAAGTTGCTTTCTTGTTCCATCTTACTGAAAATGAGGCTTTTTAGTCATCTTGCCCATGTGGTATGATTTGCATGTCTCAAGTGATTTAGAATCAAGTGAGTTCAAATGATCCATCTGCATGGAGTTTCTTCATGCGTACATACCAATAGACATGGTTCGCATGTCTCAAACTTTTCAAAAAACGAGTGAGTCCAAAGATCCATCAACATGGAGCTTCTTCATGCATTTTATACCAATATGACTTACATGGCAGTGCCACAAGTAGGTGGTACTATCATTACTATCTTATATCTTTTGGCATGAACATGTGTATCACTACGATCGAGATTCAATAAACCATTCATTTTAGGTGCAAGACCATTGAAGGTATTATTCAAATAAACAGAGTAGCCATTATTCTCCTTAAATGAATAACCGTATTGCGATAGACATAATCCAATCATGTCTATGCTCAACGCAAACACTAAATAACAATTATTTAGGTTTAACTCCGATCCCGATGGTAGAGGGAGCGTGCGATGTTTGATCACATCAACCTTGGAAATACTTCCAACACATATCGTCACCTCGCCCTTAGCTAGTCTCCGTTTATTCCGTAGCCTTTTATTTCGAGTTACTAACACTTAGCAACTGAAACGGTATCTATTACCATGGTACTACTAGGAGTACTAGTAAAGTACACATTAATATAATGTATATCCAATATACTTCTGTCGACCTTGCCAGCCTTCTCATCTACCAAGTATCTAGGGTAATTCTGCTCCAGTGACTGTTCCCCTTATTACAGAAGCACTTAGTCTCGGGTTTGGGTTCAACCTTGGGTTTCTTCACTAGAGCAGTAACTGATTTGCCGTTTCATGAAGTATCCCTTCTTGCCCTTGCCCTTCTTGAAATTAATGGTTTCACTAACCATCAACAATTGATGCTCCTTCTTGATTTCTACTTTCGCGTTGTCAAACATTGCGAATAGCTCAAGGATCATCATATCTATCCCTGATATGTTATAGTTCATCACGAAGCTCTAGTAGCTTGGTGGCAGTGACTTTGGAGAAACATCACTATCTAATCTGGAAGATTAACTCCCACTCGATTCAAGTGATTGTAGTACTCAGACAATCCGAGCACATACTCAACGAGTGAGCTTTTCTCCCTTAGTTTGTTGGCTAAGAAACTCGTCAGAGGTCTCATACCTCTTGACGTGGGCACTAGCCTGAAATCCCAATTTCAGCCCTTTGAACATCTCATATGTTCCACGACGTTTCAAAAACGTCTTCGGCGCCTCAATTCTAAACCGTTTTAACATTACTGAACTATCACGTAGTCATCAAAACATGTATGTCAGATGTTCGCAACATCCACAGACGACGTTCGAGGTTCAGCACACCGAGCGGTGCATTAAGGACATAAGCCTTCTGCGCAGCAATGAGGACAATCCTTAGTTTACGAACCAAGTCCGCATAATTGCTACTATTAACTTTCAACTAAATTTCTCTAGGAACATATCTAAAATAGTAGAACTAAAGCACAAGCTACGACATAATTTTCAAAGACCTTTTGACTATGTTCATGATAATTAAGTTCATCTAATCAAATTATTTGATGAACTCCCACTCAGATAGACATCCCTCTAGTCATCTAAGTGATACATGATCCGAGTCAACTAGGCCGTGTCCGATCATCACGTGAGACGGACTAGTCATCATCGGTGAACATCTTCATGTTGATCGTATCTTCTATACGACTCATGTTCGACCTTTCGGTCTCTTGTGTTTTGCATGTGTAAATCTGGCTTACACCCGTTGTATGTGAACGTTAGAATCTATCACACCCGATCATCACGTGGTGCTTCGAAACAACGAACTTTCACAACGGTGCACAGTTAGGGGGAACACTTTCTTGAAATTTTAATGAGGGGTCATCTTATTTATGCTACCGTCGTTCTAAGCAAATAAGATGTAAACATGACAAACATCGCATGCAAATCATAAAGTGACATGATATGGCCATCATCATCTTGCGACTTTGATCTCCATCTTTGAGGCGCGGCATGATCACCTTCATCACCGGCATGACACCATGATCTCCATCATCATGATCTTCATCATCGTGTCTCCATGGAGTTGTCTCGCCAAATATTACTTCTACTACTATGGCTAACGGTTAGCAATAAAGTAAAGTAATTACATGGCGTTGTTCAATGACACGCAGGTCATATAATAAATTAAGACAACTCCTATGGCTCCTACCGGTTGTCATACTCGTCGACATGCAAGTCATGATTCCTATTACAAGAACATGATCAATCTCATACATCACATATCATTCATCACATTCCTTTGGCCATATCACATCACATAGCATACCCTGCAAAAACAAGTTAGAAGTGCTCTAATTATTGTTTGCATGTTTTACGTGGCTGCTATGGGTTTCTAGCAAGAACGTTTCTTACCTACGCAAAAGCCACAACATGATATGCCAATTGCTATTTACCCTTCATAAGGACCCTTTTCATCGAATCCAATCCGACTAAAGTGGGAGAGACTGGCACCCGCTAGCCACCTTATGCAACAAGTGCATGTCAGTCGGTGGAACCTGTCTCACGTAAGTGTACATGTAAGGTCGGTCCGGGTCGCTTCATCCCACAATACCGTTGAAACAAGATAGGACTAGTAACGGTAAGCATATTGAACAAAACCAACGCCCACAACTATTTGTGTTCTACTCGTGCATAGAATCTACGCAATAGACCTAGCTCATGATGCCACTGTTGGGGAACGTAGTAATAATTCAAAATTTTCCTACGTATCACCAAGATCAATCTAGGAGATTCTAGCAACGAGAGAGAGAGAGAGGGAGTGCATCTTCATACCCTTGAAGATTGGTAAGCGGAAGCATTACAAGAACGCGGCGACGGTGGTCGGAGTCCGAAGAGGGGAACGGCGACGTGGCGGCGATGCAGGGCTTCCAGGGACCCGTGGAGCGGTGGGGAGGAAGAAGGAGTCGAGGCGGAGCTTCTGAGCTGGTCGGGGAAGCGAGGGGTGGTCGGAGACGGTGGCTAAGGCGAACGGCGGCGACGGTGAGCTTCGGCCGTGAGAGAGAGAGTGAGGGAGAGCCGGGGGAGAGTGAATGGGGTGTCGGCGAGGTCGGGGCGACGACCAGAAGACGATCCACGCGGCGCAACGGCGACCAGGGCGATGCAGAGAGGCTGGGTGGTGTGTGGCGAGCTCGGGCGCGCCATGCTCACCTCCCTGCCTGCTCTGGCGAGGGGAAGCAGCTGGCTGGCACGGGCCAACACAGTGCTGGGCCGGCTGGGCTGGGTCGGTTGCTGGCTGGGCCGCACAGGTAAGTCTTCCCCTTTCTTTTCTGTTTTCTGTTTTTATTTAATATAACTGCAACTTTGTTGAATTAAATAAAATACCTAGGCAACTCCAAAATTCACCAAACTACTCCTGGTCCATAGTTGGATTATTTCCAACATGAAACATTTTAGTTTGGAGATATTTGAGCATTTAAATATTTTATATAATTTTAAATGCCCAAATTCAAATAGTTATGATTTAATTCAAAACCCTAGGATGGCCTAGGAAAATGTGCACCACTTTTGGCAGAGGTTCTGAACCAAGGCAAAAATGATGGGCATTTTAGAAGGGCATTTCAGGTTCATTGAAAAATTATTTTAGTAAACCCTAGTTGGTTTCAGAGGGGACTGGGGGTTCTGTCATCCCCATTTCAAGTTTCTGATGAATGAGTAAACATGATGCAACAC
>NC_041385.1:640101404-640107222 GCF_002162155.2 Triticum dicoccoides | reverse complement strand
AGTTCTGGCCGGCGGCGACCATCAGTGCGGCGGCGATAGTGGTTTTGGTCGTTTCGGCCACCAAATGAACCGCGGAGGCCACCGGAGTGAAGCTGAGGACGACCCGCGGCTCTTGGCGGAGTCCGTTGGGGTCGGGGTGGCCGGAGTCGACGGCGGCGAGCTCGGCTGCGGCGGCCGGGGTTCGGTCGTGCACGGGAACGGTGTTGCAGGGTGTTAGGGGGGGTGTTGGAGCGTGCTACGTGCTCCTAGTGAGATGTGGAGCACGATGGCGTGCTCGGTTGGGCGCTACGGCGATCGTGGCCACGACGGCGACATCGCCGGCGGCGTGAAGCTTTCGGCCGCGGTGGGGCTAGGGCCTAGGGGTCGGGAGAGATCAGGGGAGAAGGGGGAAACGGTGGCGTAGCTCATCGCGGTTGCAGTGGGCGTCGAAGCGGGCTCGGGGACGCGTCGGAGACGACGAATTTGACGGCGACGGTGGTCGGAGTCCGAAGAGGGGAACGGCGACGTGGCGGCGATGCAGGGCTTCCGGGGACCCGTGGAGCGGTGGGGAGGAAGAAGGAGTCGAGGCGGAGCTTCTGAGCTGGTCAGGGAAGCGAGGGGTGGTCGGAGACGGTGGCTAAGGCGAACGGCGGCGACGGTGAGCTTCGGCCGTGAGAGAGAGAGTGAGGGAGAGCCGGGGGAGAGTGAATGGGGTGTCGGCGAGGTCGGGGCGACAACCAGAAGACGATCCACGCGGCGCAACGGCGACCAGGGCGATGCAGAGAGGCTGGGTGGTGCGTGGCGAGCTCGGGCGCGCCATGCTCACCTCCCTGCCTGCTCTGGCGAGGGGAAGCAGCTGGCTGGCACGGGCCAGCACAGTGCTGGGCCGGCTGGGCTGGGTCGGTTGCTGGCTGGGCCGCACAGGTAAGTCTTCCCCTTTCTTTTCTGTTTTCTGTTTTTATTTAATATAACTGCAACTTTGTTGAATTAAATAAAATACCTAGGCAACTCCAAAATTCACCAAACTACTCCTGGTCCATAGTTGGATTATTTCCAACATGAAACATTTTAGTTTGGAGATATTTGAGCATTTAAATATTTTATATAATTTTAAATGCCCAAATTCAAATAGTTATGATTTAATTCAAAACCCTAGGATGGCCTAGGAAAATGTGCACCATTTTTGGCAGAGGTTCTGAACCAAGGCAAAAATGATGGGCATTTTAGAAGGGCATTTCAGGTTCATTGAAAAATTATTTTAGTAAACCCTAGTTGGTTTCAGAGGGGACTGGGGGTTCTGTCATCCCCATTTCAAGTTTCTGATGAATGAGTAAACATGATGCAACACTCTAATGCATAACTAGCTAGGGTGTGACACGAAGTTTCATGATCAATATCATCAGCTTCCACTTCAATTGGTGTAGGTGCCACATGAACAACTTCCTGTGCCCTGCTACACACTAGTTGAAGTGACGGTTCAGTAACCTCATCAAGTCTCCACCATCATCCCACTCAATTCTTTCAAGAGAAACTTTTCCTCGAGAAGGACCCGTTTCTAGAAACAATCACTCTTGCTTCCGGATCTGAAATAGGAGGTATACCCAACTGTTTTGGGTGTCCTATGAAGATGCATTTATCCGCTTTGGGTTTGAGCTTATCAGGCTAAAACTTTTCCACATAAGCTTCACAGCCCCAAACTTTCCAGAAACGACAGCTTAGGTTTATCAAAACCATAGTTCATACAGTGTCATCTCAACAGAATTACGTGGTGCCCTATTTAAAGTGAATGCCGTTGTCTCTAATGCCTAACCCATGAACGATAGTAGTAATTCAATAAGAGACATCATGGTATGCCCCATATCCAATAGGGTGCATCTATGATGTTCGGACACACATCACACTATGGTATTCAAGGCGGTGTTATTTGTGAAACAATTTCCACAATGTCTTAATTGTGTACCAAACTCGCAACTCAGATATTCATCTCTATGATCATATCATAGACATTTTATCCTCTTGTCACGAAGATCTTCAACTTAACTTTGAAATTACTTGAACCTTTCAATAATTCAGACTTGTGTTTCATCAAGTAAATATACTCAGCATCTACTCAAATCATCCGTGAAGTAAGAACATAACAATATCCACTGCGTGCCTCAGCACTCATTGGACTGCACACATCAAAATGTATTACTTCCAACAAGTTGCTTTCTTGTTCCATCTTACTGAAAACGAGGCTTTTTAGTCATCTTGCCCATGTGGTATGATTTGCATGTCTCAAGTGATTTAGAATCAAGTGAGTTCAAATGATCCATCTGCATGGAGTTTCTTCATGCGTACATACCAATAGACATGGTTCGCATGTCTCAAACTTTTCAAAAAACGAGTGAGTCCAAAGATCCATCAACATGGAGCTTCTTCATGCATTTTATACCAATATGACTTACATGGCAGTGCCACAAGTAGGTGGTACTATCATTACTATCTTATATCTTTTGGCATGAACATGTGTATCACTACGATCGAGATTCAATAAACCATTCATTTTAGGTGCAAGACCATTGAAGGTATTATTCAAATAAACAGAGTAGCCATTATTCTCCTTAAATGAATAACCGTATTGCGATAGACATAATCCAATCATGTCTATGCTCAACGCAAACACTAAATAACAATTATTTAGGTTTAACTCCGATCCCGATGGTAGAGGGAGCGTGCGATGTTTGATCACATCAACCTTGGAAATACTTCCAACACATATCGTCACCTCGCCCTTAGCTAGTCTCCGTTTATTCCGTAGCCTTTTATTTCGAGTTACTAACACTTAGCAACTGAAACGGTATCTATTACCATGGTACTACTAGGAGTACTAGTAAAGTACACATTAATATAATGTATATCCAATATACTTCTGTCGACCTTGCCAGCCTTCTCATCTACCAAGTATCTAGGGTAATTCTGCTCCAGTGACTGTTCCCCTTATTACAGAAGCACTTAGTCTCGGGTTTGGGTTCAACCTTGGGTTTCTTCACTAGAGCAGTAACTGATTTGCCGTTTCATGAAGTATCCCTTCTTGCCCTTGCCCTTCTTGAAATTAATGGTTTCACTAACCATCAACAATTGATGCTCCTTCTTGATTTCTACTTTCGCGTTGTCAAACATTGCGAATAGCTCAAGGATCATCATATCTATCCCTGATATGTTATAGTTCATCACGAAGCTCTAGTAGCTTGGTGGCAGTGACTTTGGAGAAACATCACTATCTAATATGGAAGATTAACTCCCACTCGATTCAAGTGATTGTAGTACTCAGACAATCCGAGCACATACTCAACGAGTGAGCTTTTCTCCCTTAGTTTGTTGGCTAAGAAACTCGTCAGAGGTCTCATACCTCTTGACGTGGGCACTAGCCTGAAATCCCAATTTCAGCCCTTTGAACATCTCATATGTTCCATGACGTTTCAAAAACGTCTTCGGCGCCTCAATTCTAAACCGTTTTAACATTACTGAACTATCACGTAGTCATCAAAACATGTATGTCAGATGTTCGCAACATCCACAGACGACGTTCGAGGTTCAGCACACCGAGCGGTGCATTAAGGACATAAGCCTTCTGCGCAGCAATGAGGACAATCCTTAGTTTACGAACCAAGTCCGCATAATTGCTACTATTAACTTTCAACTAAATTTCTCTAGGAACATATCTAAAATAGTAGAACTAAAGCACAAGCTACGACATAATTTTCAAAGACCTTTTGACTATGTTCATGATAATTAAGTTCATCTAATCAAATTATTTGATGAACTCCCACTCAGATAGACATCCCTCTAGTCATCTAAGTGATACATGATCCGAGTCAACTAGGCCGTGTCCGATCATCACGTGAGACGGACTAGTCATCATCGGTGAACATCTTCATGTTGATCGTATCTTCTATACGACTCATGTTCGACCTTTCGGTCTCTTGTGTTTTGCATGTGTAAATCTGGCTTACACCCGTTGTATGTGAACGTTAGAATCTATCACACCCGATCATCATGTGGTGCTTCGAAACAACGAACTTTCACAACGGTGCACAGTTAGGGGGAACACTTTCTTGAAATTTTAATGAGGGGTCATCTTATTTATGCTACCGTCGTTCTAAGCAAATAAGATGTAAACATGACAAACATCGCATGCAAATCATAAAGTGACATGATATGGCCATCATCATCTTGCGACTTTGATCTCCATCTTTGAGGCGCGGCATGATCACCTTCATCACCGGCATGACACCATGATCTCCATCATCATGATCTTCATCATCGTGTCTCCATGGAGTTGTCTCGCCAAATATTACTTCTACTACTATGGCTAACGGTTAGCAATAAAGTAAAGTAATTACATGGCGTTGTTCAATGACACGCAGGTCATATAATAAATTAAGACAACTCCTATGGCTCCTACCGGTTGTCATACTCGTCGACATGCAAGTCATGATTCCTATTACAAGAACATGATCAATCTCATACATCACATATCATTCATCACATTCCTTTGGCCATATCACATCACATAGCATACCCTGCAAAAACAAGTTAGAAGTGCTCTAATTATTGTTTGCATGTTTTACGTGGCTGCTATGGGTTTCTAGCAAGAACGTTTCTTACCTACGCAAAAGCCACAACATGATATGCCAATTTCTATTTACCCTTCATAAGGACCCTTTTCATCGAATCCAATCCGACTAAAGTGGGAGAGACTGGCACCCGCTAGCCACCTTATGCAACAAGTGCATGTCAGTCGGTGGAACCTGTCTCACGTAAGTGTACATGTAAGGTCGGTCCGGGTCGCTTCATCCCACAATACCGTTGAAACAAGATAGGACTAGTAACGGTAAGCATATTGAACAAAACCAACGCCCACAACTATTTGTGTTCTACTCGTGCATAGAATCTACGCAATAGACCTAGCTCATGATGCCACTGTTGGGGAACGTAGTAATAATTCAAAATTTTCCTACGTATCACCAAGATCAATCTAGGAGATTCTAGCAACGAGAGAGAGAGAGAGGGAGTGCATCTTCATACCCTTGAAGATTGGTAAGCGGAAGCATTACAAGAACGCGGTTGATGGAGTCGTACTCGCGGCGATTCAAATCGCGAAAGATCCGATCTAGCACCGAACGGACAGCGCCTCCGTGTTCAACACACGTACAACCCGGGGATGTCTCCTCCTTCTTGATCCAGCAAGGGGAGAGGAGAAGTTGAGGGAAAACTCCGACAGCATGATGGCATGGTGTTGGTGGAGTTCGTGGTTCTCCAGCAGGGCTTCGCCAAGCACTACGGAGGAGGAGAAGATGTATGAGGAGGGAGAGGCTGTGCCAGGGGGAGGATTGAGGCTGCCCTCTCTCTCCCTCACTATATATAGGGGCAAGGGGGGAAGAGGAGGAGCCCTAGGGTTTCCCTAGGGGAGGGGCGGCGGCCACAGGGGAAACCCTAGATGGGTTTGGGCCTCCCCACCCCTTAGGAAACTTGCCCCCAAGCCGGGAGGGGTGGCTGCCCTAGGGGTGGCGCCCTGTCGGATTAATGGGCCACGGGTAGGCCAACCCGAGCCCTAGGACCTTTCAAGACATCGGGGCGGGCCGCGCCCCTCATGCCGAGTCCCAGGGGCGACTTCACGATAAGCCGAGTCCCAGATGGCGACTCCAAGATAAGCCGACTCCAAGCCGGCGACCCCCAGAGATAAGCCGACTCGAAGCCGGCAACCTCCAGAGAGGCCGGCTATGGAGAGTCGGCCCATGACTCCACCATCATCTCGAAGGACGAGGCGGGGTACGGCCACGGCATGGCCGTTCCC
>NC_041385.1:640077769-640101198 GCF_002162155.2 Triticum dicoccoides | reverse complement strand
GCTTACGATGGGCCGGCATGGCTACAGTGAGCCGTATCACGGGAGATCTCCGATGAGGCACGACACTGTTGCCATGCCTGCCCTGACCTCAGCCACAGTAGGCGGCGCACTATGCCCACGACACCAGTATGTACGGCCCAAGGGCGGCGGGGCCGCCCGTCAGTGGGTAGACCGAAGACGGCATGAGCGCCCTGGAGACGGACCGGTGGGAGTCGGCCTCCTAGAGTCGGCCGACCCCTCCCCCGGGCCCCACACACCATTAACCAGATAAGATGGGGAGTGGCGACAGTGAACGCACGCCGGACGGCGGCGCTGTAGCCATGACCGCATGACCCAACCAGCGTCATCAGGAGTACCACTACAGTCTCAGGCCTGTCCGCGGGGCCCGCCAGTTGGAGGGCCCTAGGAGTCGGCGGGAAGGACGACGACTTGAGAGACAAACGGCTGGGACCCGCTCCCAGCCGGATTACTATTGTACCCCTGGGGGGTAGGCCTATATAAACCCCCCTGGGAAGCCCATGCAAGGGGTTCGGACCCAGATAGGCATAGACCTTAGATCATCAGAGGGAGAAGCTAGCCTTGCCTTCTCCTACCTCCAGAAACAGCTCTAGGAGCACCATTGTAACCACTTTGCCATAGTGACCATGCGGAGACCCCGCAGAGCAGCAGTAGGGGTGTTATCTCCTCGGAGAGCCCTGAAGCTGGGTAAGTTCCGCCGGTGTGCATGTCTTCGCCTCATCTCGCTTCCAGGCACCGGCGACGTTCTACTCGCTCCCACCATGATAAGCCATCCTTTGGCATATGTCGTACCCAACCCCCGACATTTGGCGCCCACCGTGGGGCGAGGTGCACCGTCGTCCGGAGACCTGCTCTGGACGGGAACCCTTTTCCTCCCTGGCGAATGCAGCCAACCCGGCACGCCAGATGGAGTTTGCGTCGACGCGCTGTGCGGCACTGATATCGCCTGCGCGGCCAGCAGCCTCGCCGAGCTTATTGGTGAGGTTGGCCTCTCCAACGAGCCTGCATTCGACGCAGGCACGAGCGGCCCCGAGAGCCTCCTCGCGGGTCTCCTCAACCAACTCCACGTCACTGGCGAGCCCGCCATGGACCTGGAGTCCATAGGATCCACCGACCCGATTCTGGTCGACTCCGACACCGCGTTGCTCGACGCGTTTCCCACCAACGTGGTTGTCTACGATGAGCCGCTCCCTTACGAGGGGAGCGACGGAAGCACCGTCATAGAAGTTCTCGTCCTCGATCATGGCGAGCGTTCTGGTGAAGGAGCGCACGACCCGCTCGACGCGGCTCTGTGAGACCTTACCGCGCCGATTCAGGGAGATGCTGACGCCGAGACGCTGGAGGCACGGCGCCTTCAGCTTATTGAGGGCGCGAAGAAGTTGGCAAGCATGAGACGCTTGTCGGAAGTGTACCAGCGCGAGATGGATCGCGCCGTGGGTGGCTCGCCGGCTCCAACTGGGCTTAGCCGCCTAGGCGCGGTCCGACAATGCGGCATGGCAATCGCCAACCTGTTCGGGGCTGATCGCCCTGTGTATGCCACGCCCACGGAGAATATCCGTGCCGCCCAGGCGGTGGCAGACGAGCTCGACAACTTCGAGGGCAAAGAGCGCCGCGTGATGACGGAGCGAGTTCAGCAGCTCCTCGACGCGGCTGCCGCACAGAATGAAGCCGACTGCCGTAGCGAGGCGCCGTAGCTACAAAACGACGACCCGCCGCCCGGCCGAGACCAAGGCACGACGTCCCGAACACCGACTGGCGGAGCCCGCGGAAAGAAGGACAAGGAGCCGGCTGTCAGCCACAGTCGGACTCGCATCACCATCGAGCGCGACCAAGACGGCCGCCCCAAAGCGGTGGAACGGCGGGACGACTACCTGCCTCGCCCTCCTCGCAGAGAAAGGCGAGTCTCCCCGCCGCCCATGGAACATCCTACTCTCGGTGACCGACTCGGCCGCCGAGAGGGAGTCAGAGAAAATGACGCCCGCCACCGGATCGACCGACTCCATCGGTCCCTAGCGCTGGAAGAAGAAGACGAGTTGGGTCCACCCTGCTTTGGGCCCCGCATCCGAGATGAGCCCTTCCCCAAAGGGTTCACACTCCCCCGAGACACACCCAAATATACTGGCACCATGAAGCTGGAAGACTGGCTGATCGATTACTCCACAGCCGTTAATATAGCGAACGGCAACAAGCGTGTTGCTGTAAGATATGTCCCGCTCATGCTCCAGGGCTCGGCCCGGACATGGTTAAACAGTCTGAAGCCCCGCAGCATCAACAGCTGGGTCGAATTCACTGAGGCCTTCGTCCGCAACTTTACGAGCACGTACAAGCGACCTCCCAAGCCTCGCCAGCTCTCCCTGTGCGTGCAAGGTCCCAACGAGTCCACTCGCGACTACCTCACGCGGTGGGGCGAGCTCCGGAACTCCTGCGAAGGCGTGCACGAGGTGCACGCAATTGAGTACTTTACTGCCGGATGCAGAGAAGGCACCCTCCTCAAGCACAAGCTTCTCTGCGACGAGCCGGAGACCCTCGACGAGCTACTGATCACGGCGGACAAATACGCCATGGCCGACTCCTCCATGAAGGCGGAGATTCAAGTCACCGCGACTGGCAAAGTCGCTCCTCAGGATCCAAGAACTCCGGCTGGGGACTCCAGTCGGCGGCAACAACAGAACGACCACAAGCGTAAGGCCCCGCAGCTGGCCTCCAACAGCCGGCAAGTGGCGATAGTCGAAGACCAACAGCCGGAGGGACCGCCTCCGGCGAAGCGGCAGAGGGGCGGCAAGTCCAACTGGTTGCCGGCCTTCTCCTACGAGCAGACCCTGGACGGCCCCTGCAAGTTTCACAGCGGCGCGAATCCGTCAAACCACACCACCCGAAAATGCCACTGGCTGATCAGAATCGCCAAGGGAGACGGCTTGCTCCCACCTCCGCCTGCTGGGCCGCCTCCACCACAGCCGCCCCAGCAGCCGGCTGTCAGGCCAGTCGGCACGATACAAGACGAGTTCCTAGATGAGCATGGAGCCTATGTGGTGTTCACCAGTGTGACAGACGACCGGCGCAGCAGGCGCCAACAGCAGCAAGAAGTGAATGCAGTCGCATCAAGCACTCCAGAATTCATGCACTGGTCCGAAAAGCCCATCAGTTGGAGCAGAGCCGATCACCCAGAGGTGATACGGAGTCCAGGCTCCTACGCCTTGGTCTTAGGCGCCACACTCGCCACCGATAGGCGGGCCACTCGCTTCTCGCGAGTGCTCATAGACGGAGGCAGCAGTATCAACATCCTGTACAAGGATACGATGGAGAAATTAGGAATCAAGCGAAGACAGCTTCAGAGCAGCCGGACTGTGTTCCACGGCATTGTTCCTGGCCTTTCTTGCTCACCAATTGGCAAGATCCTGATAGACGTCCTCTTTGGGGACAAAGATCATTTCTGCCGAGAGCCAGTCTGGTTTGAAGTGGTGGACCTTGAAAGCCCATACCATGCGTTGCTTGGCCGACCAGCTCTGGCCAAGTTCATGGCTGTCCCCCACTACGCCTACCTCAAGATGAAGATGCCAAGTTCCAAGGGAATTCTGACCATGGCCGGCGACAACAGAAAGTCATCCGCCTGCGCGACTGAAAGCAATCGGTTGGCCGAGTCCCTGGTGATCGCAGCTGAGAAACGACTTCTTGATTGGGTCGTGGCAATGGCCGGCAAGCAGCCCGAGTTGTCACCCGACACCAAGGAGTCAGAAGCAGAAGAATCATTCAAGCCGGCCAAAGAAACAAAGAAGATACCTTTAGACCCAGAGCACCCAGAGAGGTACGCGGTCATGGGCACAGGCCTTGATAGCAAATAGGAAGGCGAGCTTGTTGATTTCCTCTGTGAGAATCGAGACATCTTCGCATGGTCCCCCAAGGACATGCCTGGTGTACCGACGGAATCCGCCGAGCACAAATTACATGTCCGATCTGATATGAAGCCCGTCAGGCAGCCCTTGCGCCGCCTGTCAGAAGAAAAAAGAAGAGTTGTTGGAGAAGAAATAGCCCGGCTCCTGGCAGCCGGCTTCATCATGGAAGTGTTTTTTCCAAAGTGGCTGGCAAACCCAGTGCTAGTGCTGAAGAAGAACAAGAAGTGGTGGATGTGTATTGACTACACAAGCCTCAACAAAGCCTGCCCCAAGGACCCATTTGCTCTGCCGAGAATTGATCAGGTGATAGACTCCACAGCCGGATGCGAGCTGTTGAGTTTCTTAGATGCATATTCAAGATATCACCAGATCAAGCTGAACCCAGCTGACAGACTAAAGACCGCCTTCATCACGCCGTTTGGAGCCTTCTGCTACCTGACCATGACATTCGGCTTGAGGAATGCCGGCGCCACCTTTCAGCGTTGCATGCAGAAGTGCCTCCTCAAGCAACTCGGCAGAGATTCCCACGTCTACGTGGATGATGTGGTGGTGAAGACGGAAAAATGTGGAACTCTGTTGGAAGATCTCAAGGAAACCTTTGAGAACCTGCGCCGATTCCAGATCAAGCTCAACCCCAAGAAATGCGTCTTCGGAGTACCAGCCGGCTAGCTCCTCAGTTTCCTGGTCTCCGAACGCGGCATAGAGTGCAACCCTGTGAAGATCAAGGCCATCGAGAGGATGGAAGCGCCCAGACGACTGTTAGATGTGCAAACATTCACCGGCTGTTTGGCGTCCATCAGTCGATTCGTCAGTCGGCTGGGCGAGAAGGCTCTCCCCCTGTACCAGCTCATGAAGAAGACAACCTTTTTTGAATGGACTCCCAAGGCGGACGAAGCTTTTCTCCAGCTAAAGAAGATGTTGACTACTCCCCCTGTGCTGGCGGCTCCGACTCCCAAAGAGCCCATGCTCCTATACATTGCCGCCACCAGCCGGGTAGTCAGCACAGTCATTGTGGTCGAGTGCAAGGAGGAAGGCAAGGCGCTACCTGTCCAGAGACCAGTATATTACCTGAGCGAGGTACTGTCGGCCTCCAAGCAGAACTACCCCCACTAGCAGAAGATGTGCTACGGCGTGCATTTCGCCGCCAAGAAATTGAAGCCTTACTTCCAGGAGCATCCAATCACCGTGGTCTGCACAGCCCCGCTAGCTGAGATGCTTCTGACCGAGTGGTCAAATGGGCCATCGACCTAGATCCCTACACCATCTACTACGAGCCCCGCACCGCCATCAAGTCACAAGCGCTGGCCGACTTCCTCGTCGATTGGGCCAAGACCCAGTATCTGCCGCCAGCGCCCGACTCCACTCATTGGCGGATGCACTTTGACGGCTCCAAGATGCGCACCGGCCTGGGAGCCGGCGTCGTCCTCACTTCCCCCAAGGGCGACAAACTCAGATATATGCTGCAGATCCACTTCGCTGCCTCCAACAATGTGGCCGAGTACGAAGCACTCATCCATGGGCTCTGGCTCGCCAAAGAGCTTGGCATTCGCCGGATCCTGTGTTATGGCGACTCTGACTTGGTGGTCCAGCAATCATCTGGCGACTAGGACGCCAAGGACGCAAACATGGCGAGCTACCGATTCCTGGTGCAGCAACTCAGCGGATACTTTGAGGGGTGCGAGTTCCTCCACGTGCCAAGGAACGACAACGACCAAGCAGACGCCTTGGCACGAATCGGCTCCACCCGCCAAGCAATACCATCCGGCATCGCCCTTCGACGCCTCCTCAAGCCGTCCATCAAGCCTTCACCAGAATCAGACTCAATCTTTGTGCCGGTTCCACCCGAAGAAGTCGAATCCGACTCCAAGAAAGCCACAGTCAAAGCCGGCCCGGGGACTCCAGAACCCGGCCTGGGGACTGCGGTGACAAGACCAAAGACTCCAGAGCTAAGCCCGGGGACTGCTCCAGTCGGCCCGGGGACTTCGTCAAGTAAGCAAGCGGCCGCGGACCCCAACCCGCCGCCTCCCAGCCCAGCCGCCCTTATCCAAGTCGCACTAGTGGCAGTTGAAGAAATAGCAGCCCCCTCATGGGCCCAACCCATCCTCAAGTTCCTAGTAAACAGAGAGCTGCCAACTAATGAAATCTTGGCTCAGCAAGTGCAACGCCGAGCAGCAGCTTATACCATAGTCAACAGAGAGCTGGTCAGGCACAGCGTCACTGGCGTTTTCCAACGCTGCGTCGAGGCAGAACAAGGCCAAGCAATCCTCAGAGACGTCCACGAAGGCGAGTGCGGCCACCATGCGGCCTCAAGGGCACTCATCGCCAAAGCCTTCCGGCACGGTTTCTTCTGGCCAACCGCACTGTTAGAGGCCAAAGAGTTAGTCCAAAAGTGCAAGGGGTGCCAGATGTTCCGTTCCAAGCCACTTCAGCCAGCTTCCGCACTCAAGACTATCCCCATCGCCTGGCCCTTCGCAGTCTGGGGCCTGGACATGGTCGGACCATTCAAGACGGCACGAGGTGGCCTGACTCATCTACTTGTCGCAGTGGACAAGTTCACCAAGTGGATAGAGGTGAAACCCATCAAGAAGTTGAATGGTCCGACTACAGTGACCTTCATCGCTGACATCACAACTCGGTACGGCATCCCACACAGCATCATCACCGACAATGGCACAAATTTTGCCAAGGGCGCCTTGGCCCATTTCTGCGCGACGCAGGGCATCCAACTGGACTTAGCGTCCGTTGCCCATCCGCAGTCAAACGGCTAGGTGGAGAGAGCAAATGGCCTCATCTTATTTGGCATCAAGCCTCGACTCGTCGTGCCGCTGGAGCGATCTGCCGGCTACTGGCTTGAGGAGCTGTCGGCCGTCCTCTGGAGTCTGCGCACGACTCCAAACAAGTCAACCGGCTTCACACCCTTCTTCCTCGTCTACGGTGCCGAAGCCGTCATCCCAACGGACATAGAGTTCGACTCCTCGCGAGTCACCATGTACACCGAGGAAGAAGCAGAGGAAGCACGTCAAGACGACGTCGATCTGCTGGAAGAGGGCCGACTGTTGGCACTCAGCCGGTCCAGCATCTACCAGCAGAGTCTGCGTCGATACTACAACAGGAAGGTCAGGCCAAGATCTTTCCAAGAGGGTGACCTTGTGCTCCGGCCGATCCAGCGAACAGCCGGCCAGCACAAGCTGTCGGCACCTTGGGAAGGCCCCTTCATCATCAGCAAGGTGCTAGGAAACGACTCCTACTATCTGATCGACGCTCAGAAGCCCCGAGCGTGCAAGAGGGACGACTCCGGCAAAGAGACAGAGTGCCCGTGGAATGCAAATCTTCTCCGAAGATTTTACAGTTGATGCAGTATGTATCACGCTCCCCTTTTGTATTAAAGTATCAAGACTTTGGGCCCCCTGAGACGAGCTCGGGGACTGCCCTTTTTGTTATCTGTATGATAAGAATTATGCCTTCGAGTATGTTACTCTATTGATAAAAGCCGCTTGGCACCGGGCCAGACTAGTCGGCCCGGGGACTCGCCGTCTTGCACTATGAGGAGCTTCCCGCAGTCAGACAAGTAGTGTGCGGTGCCTAATCTGTCTCCTGGCAAAGCCGCAGCTCACAGAGTGACTGTGAGGCGGGCAGGAGTGAGGAAGAACGGGCTCCCACGCGAAAAATGGCTAAGGACCTAAAGCACGAACATAGCATAAGACGGCCTCCAGCATTTCTGAAGCAAAAAGCCGACTCATGAGTAGCCGGCTTGCCGTTTCTATTAGCCTCTATCAAGGACGACCGACTCTTGGGTAGTCGGCCTGCCGCCTTCTATCCAACTTGCTAAAGAGACTCTAAAATGGCCAAGTACTTGCCTTCCCGAAGTAGCCAAGCATTTGACCCAGCGACAGTCCGCAGAGCGGCTGTCCGATTGGCAAGGCAGCAACTAAAGGAAGGCGGCAAAGGGAAAAGCCTAAAGAGCAGTAAGCAAGGAAAGATAGAACTCGGATAAATATTTACATAGGCCCTTGGCCGAATCTTCGAGTAGAAGTTCAAGATACACCCCGCGGGTGGAACTATTCAAATTTAACAAAGTTTTCCAAAAGATTACTAAGACAGATAAACAGAGGCGAAAAAGGCGGTCTAGGAGGCGGCATCTAGGATCGGGGGATCGGAGGAGATGGCGGTGTCAGGCACCGGGGCGGTCGGCTGGGCGGTCTCGGTCTGATCACCTCAGGCGACAGTTGCTTTCTCTCAACACGACTCGTTGCTGGAGGCGCGGTCGAGCTGAGGCTGGCCGCCCGCTCCGTCTTCTGGCACCTCCCTCTCGTATTCGTCCTCCGCCTCGCCTTCCTCCTCGGTGCTAGAGTCAATCACTTCTGCTGAGTCCTCGCCGAAGTCTGGGTTCATCCCGAACCACTCCGGCGGCACCTCCTCGCCGCCTTCAGCCCGCTCGGGGACGAAGACGCTGGTGTCCGTGTAATCGGCAATCACCGCCGCACGTTCGACAAGAGCACCCTCCACTGCCACCAACTCCGCCTGGGCCTCTAACCGGAACACGGCCAGCCGGTCCAGGTCCAGCCCCGGATACCACGCCTTGACGAATTCCAAGGCCCGACGCGCTCCGGCCCAGGCCGAGGAACCCTTCCAAGCTTCAAGACGGCCAGCTGCGACCTCCAGCCAGTCGGCGGTCCGACTGGCGGTGCGCAGGGCCAGCATGCCTGGCCACAAAGCGGCGACCGCCTGGGCACCGACACGCTGAAGCCGGCGCATCAACCGATGGGCAGGACGAAGACGGGCTTAGATGCTCAGAAGCTGCTCATCGATGGTTTGGGGGGTGTTGGCAGCGATCTCCGCACCGCCTGCCCTTCGCAGCTCGCGATCAGCCTCGATGGCCAGAGTGACGGCCTGCGAGTGGCTAGGAAAGAAGTCTGCCAAGACAAAAAAGAAGTGAGTCGAAAAAACCAGAAACCGGCTCGACCTATAGTCGGAAGCCCGAAGAAAGGAAAAGAAACTCACCATCAACGATGTCCTCGATCTCGTGGAAGCCAGAGGTCAGCATCGCCTCCCTGTCAGTCCAGGAGGAGCGCTCGCTCTCGATCTCGGCCAGGAGAGCGGCCTCCTTCTTCTCGGCCTCGTCCTGCACCTTCTTGAGCAGCTCCTTCTGCTCGGCCAGCTGCGCTGCCAGCAGGTTGCGCTCTGCGGCAAGCTTGCCGCACTCCTCCTCCTTGGCGCGCAGGGCGGTATTGGCCTCGCCAGCTGCTGCTGAAGAGCGGCGTTGGCCTCTGAAGAAGAAAAACGACGAAAGAGGATAAGTCATCAACAAGAAAGTCGCTGAAGAAGATCCGGCCTGACTGCTCAGCAGTCGGCACGAATCTCGGGGACTACAACCCGCGGGTGCGCCAGCGCGCCCCCGCGAGAAAGAAGGACTCACCCCGGCTCTCTGACAAGTCGGCAGTCCGCCGGCCTAGCTCGTCAACATTTCGGTTGAAGGCGGTAGCATGGAGGTTGTGATACTCCTACAATAATCATTTAAGACAAAGTTAACGTTTGGAACTCGCCAGAGGGAGTTTCGAACCGCCTGCTCAGCAGCTGGCCCGAAATCAGGGACTACACCCAGTGGGTGCGCTGGCGCGCCCCCACAGAGAAAAACAAGAAGTCAAAAAGAAGAAAGAAACTTACTCGGACGGCCGTTCGCGCGGCCAGATGCGCCCTGGTGCAAGCTTGAAGGGCGTCGCCTTCGGCCCGCAGCTTCGCCTGGACGTCCAGAAGCGCTTGATTCAGCGGTCCGGTGCCGCCTCCGCGCAACCACCCGATGGGTGCGGCGCTTGTCACCTCGGCGTCTGGTGTTGCCGAGCTGGCGGCGCCGGTCTCCCGGGGTCGTGGCGCCGAGGTCGCCCTCTCAAGACGGCGGCGTACCGGCGAGGCGACTTGGAGAAGCAGCCTCGCCTCGGACTCGTCTGCAGTCGGCGGCTCAGGTGGGCCCGCCGGCTGCTTGCCGTGCGCTCTCCCAGACGGCGGTGGAGGCGGCGGTGGCGGCACGAGCGTGTCCGACATGGAGGCCTCACCGCTCTCCTTCTCCACGACGGGAGTCTTGGCGCCGGTTTCCCCAGTCTGCCCCATGAACTCCGGGGGCGGCGGCGCCGAGGACAGCGGGGTGACAAACTGTGCCGATTGGCGACGCGCGGCCTCCTCAGCTCGCTGCCTTGCGGCGGCGGCGGCTTCGGCCTCCTCCAGTTTTCTCTGGGCGGAGGCCGCCGCCTTCTCCAGGCGGTCGACCTCATCCTCAGCGCGCTTCTCCCTCGCATTTCTCTCTGTCGCCTCCTGGAGGTCGACGGCGGGGTCGATCCGCCGAGTATTGGCAGACGTCTTCACCGACCCCATAACGGAGGGGGCGACGACCCTCTCAAGGGAAAGGGGAGCCCTAAAGCAAAAAAAGGAATGAAGAAGAGAAACTCGGACGAGACTAACCGAGGGAGAATAAAGACAAAGGAAGAAACACTGACACGGAGACTAGCAGCGGCCTCCTCACTTCCCTGCGGAAGCGATTGACCCTCGCGGCCGCCTCCTCCCGCCTGGTCGCGGCGGCCGCCCCCTTGAGCTTCTTCGGCTTCCCGCCGAATGAACTCGGCCCAGGCTGGCGCCTCTTCAAGCCGCCTTGGCCGGCGGAGGGACCCGCGCTCGATGAGCCGACCCTCGGCTGGTGGTGCGGGGCGACTTCCCCTTTGGCATCATCATCAGGCCAGTCGGCGAATGTGGCCGAGGGCCTGAAGCCGCCTACCGCTCCTCCTCCCCCTCCTTCGGCGTCGGCTTCCATCGCCGCCGCCCCCAAGTCGGGGTCGTCGACGTTGCTCTCCGCTCGGTCGGGGACGTACTCGCGGGGCGGTCTTGTGACGCCGGCTGCAGGCTGCATGAGGGGGTTCTAACTCAGAGAAACCAATAAAGAAGTCAGAAGTCGGAGTCGGCTACGAAGGAGGCAAAGCAATAAGGAGATGCGACTTACCACTGGAGGGGGGTTGGCGCGCGAGTATGGCTCCTTGCCGAACTGCCAGTCCTCCCCGAACTCGCAGTTCGCAATATGGTTCACCATGTTTGCCACCTCTGCACGGGGCATGTCCTTGGTGCACATCCAACTCGGGTCCCGGTGGTCACTCATCTGACTGATCAGATGAAGCCGGCCTTGGAGAGGGAGGACACGACGCACCACAAAGGCGGCTAGCAAGTCGGCCCCGACGAGGCCCTCCGACTGCGTCAGAACTCGGAGCCGCGCCACGGCGGCGGCTCCGGCAGGAGTCAACGTCTTGGCTCGATAAGACCAGCTGGGAAGCCTCCCAGCCGGAGCACCGGCTTCGTAAGGCGGCAAGTTGACCCAATCCCCATCGGGGGCGACGCTCTTCACGTAGAAGTATGACCGTTGCCACATCTTCACCGATTTGATCAACGCGATGGCGGGGAACGGGTTGTCGGCCGTCGACCGCCGCAACGCGATGAAGGCGCCACATTGAGCTGGCACGCCGGCGACGTGCGTGCCGAGCTTAGAAGAGAAGAATTCTCCCCACAACTTGATGGTGGGGAGGACGCCGAGGAAGCCTTCGCACAGAGTGACGAAGGCGGACAGCAGCACCACCGTGTTCGGGGTGAGGTGGTGCGGCTGGATCCCGTGGAACTCCAGGAAGGCATGGAAGAAGCCGCTCACCGGCAGCCCCAGGCTGCGCATGAGGTGCGAGCGGA
The DNA here is from genome assembly GCF_002162155.2 of Triticum dicoccoides. Taxonomy (NCBI): domain Eukaryota; kingdom Viridiplantae; phylum Streptophyta; class Magnoliopsida; order Poales; family Poaceae; genus Triticum; species Triticum dicoccoides. The sequence continues at coordinate 640,089,577 of NC_041385.1, read as the reverse complement.
AGATGACCCACTCGCCCTCCTTCGGCTCCGGCCGAATCTCCCCCTCCGGCACGGTGCGGGCACGCACGAGGTCTGCGCCGGGAAGCCGGCGCGTCCGGCGGAGGAACTCGATATGCTCGTCGTCCACCTCCGAGCCGTCCCACACGCCGGAGCGCACGTCGGGGGCCGCGGCGGCGGAGGAAGAGCTCATCGCCGCTGGTGTGGTGTTTTCTTGCTCAATGGAGGAGAGGAGGCAAGAGGGGGCGGAGGGAGCGGGAAATATGGGCGCGTGAGCTCTACCGCTCCGCTCCCCCCGCCTACTTATAGCCTTGTGGGCTGAGAAGCCGAAGGGGGCGGGTGTGGGATTAACTGCGCACAGGACCCCACGCCCCCCACAATTTACCCCACGAAGTTACTGCGCGCAGTAACGATGTGGGAAAACCAACCGTCCGCACGGCCGCAACGGATCCGTTGGTGTGCTGAAGCGCGGTAGTGGCGGGCCCCGCCTGACGGCCCGTCCCGTCGCGCGTGTGGGTAGGCAGACTACCCCCGCCGCGTGGCACCACGCGATGGGACCGCGCTGGTGGCCATAGGGAAGCGTATCAGGCACGCCGCCTGATCTCCCGCCACGACTTTCATGCTCTTTGCGAGGCGCGGCGGCCCTCAGCTGATCCGACCTTCGATAGTCGGCCCGAGGGAAGACGGCAGCCGAATTCCAGAGCCCACTCCTGGAAGATTGAAACTGTTGAAGCCCCACAATGCAGCGTCTGCAGAGCTTAACCATCTTCGGGGACTACTGTCGGAGTAATGGGTCACGGATAGGCCAACCCGAGCCCGATAACCTTTCAAGACATCGGGGCGGGCCGTGGCCCTCATGCCGAGTCCCAGGGGCGACTTCACGATAAGCTGAGTCCCAGATGGTGACTCCAAGCCGGCGACCCCCAGAGATAAGCCGACTCCAAGCCGGCGACCTCCAGAGAGGCCGCCTATGGAGAGTCGGCCCACGACTCCACCATCGTCTTGAAGGACGAGGCGGGGTATGGCCACGGCATGGCCGTTCCCCCCCCCCCAGCTTACGATGGGCCGGCATGGCTACAGTGAGCCGTATCGCGGGAGATCTCCGGCGAGGCACGGCACTGTTGCCATGCCTGCCCTGACCTGAACCACAGTAGGCGGCGCACTGTGCCCACGACGCCGGCCTGTACGGCCCAAGGGCGGCGGGGCCGCCCGTCAGTGGGTAGACCGAAGACGGCATGAGCGCCCTGGAGACGGACCGGTGGGAGTCGGCCCCCTGGAGTCGTCCGACCCTTCCCCCGGGCCCCACACGCCATTAACCAGATAAGATGGGGAGTGGCAACAATGAACGCACGCCGGACGGCGGCGCTGTAGCCATGACCGCATGACCCAGCCAACGTCATCAGGAGTACCGCTACAGTCTCAGGCCTGTCCGTGGGGCCCGCCAGTCGGTGGGCCCCAGGAGTCGGCGGGAAGGACGACGGCTTGAGAGACAGACGGCTGGGACCCGCTCCCAGCCGGATTACTATTGTACCCTTGGGGGTAGGCCTATATAAACCCCCTGGGATGCCCATGCAAGGGGTTCGGACGCAGATAGCCATAGACCTTAGATCATCGGAGGGAGAAGCTAGCCTTGCCTTCTCCTACCTCCAGAAACAGCTCTAGGAGCACCATTGTAACCACTTTGCCATAGTGACCATGCGGAGACCCCGCAGAGTAGCAGTAGGGGTGTTATCTCCTCGGAGAGCCCTGAAGCTGGGTAAGTTCCGCCGGCGTGCATGTCTTCGCCTCATCCCGCTTCCAGGCACCGGCGACGTTCTACTCGCTCCCACCATGATAAGCCATCCTTTGGCATATGTCGTACCCAACCCCCGATACGCCCCCACCTCTCCAGGTTACGTGAGATGGGGTGGGAGGGGTGCTCAGCCCCTTAGTGGGCTGATGTGCCCCCTCCCCTTGGCCCATAAGCCCCCCCACCCCCAACGCTTGCTGGGGCCTCCGAAACCCCTTTCGGACACGCTGGTCATCACCTGGTACCCCCGGAACAATTCCGGACTCCAATACCCTTCGTCCAATATACCGATCTTCACCTCCGGACCATTCCGGAGCTCCTCGTCATGTCCGAGATCTCATCCGAGACTCCGAACAACCTTCGGTAACCACATACTATTTCCCATAACAACTCTAGCGTCACCGAACCTTAAGTGTGTAGACCCTACGGGTTCGGGAACCATGCAGACATGACCGAGACGTTCTCCGGTCAATAACCAACAGTGGGATCTGGATACCCATGTTGGCTCCCACATGTTCCACGATGATCTCATCGGATGAACCACGATGTCAAGGATTCAAGCAATCCCGTATGCAATTCCGTTTGTCAATCGGTATGTTACTTGCCCGAGATTCGATCGTCGGTATCCCAATACCTCGTTCAATCCCGTTACTGGCAAGTCACTTTACTCGTTCCGTAATGCATGATCCCGTGACTAACTACTTAGTCACATTGAGCTCATAATGATGATGCATTACCGAGTGGGCCCAGAGATACCTCTCTGTCATACAGAGTGACAAATCCTAGTCTCGATTCGTGCCAACCCAATAGACACTTTTGGAGATACCTGTAGTGCACCTTTATAGTCACCCAGTTATGTTGTGACGTTTGGTACACCCAAAGCACTCCTACGGTATCCGGGAGTTACACAATCTCATTTTCTAAGGAAATGATACTTGACATTAGAAAAGCTTTTAGCAAACGAACCACACGATCTTTTGCTATGCTTAGGATTGGGTCTTGTCCATCACATCATTCTCCTAATGATGTGATCCCGTTATCAATGACATCCAATGTCCATGGTCAGGAAACCATAACCATCTATTGATCAACGAGCTAGTCAACTAGAGGCTCACTAGGGACATGTTGTGGTCTATGTATTCACACATGTATTGCGGTTTCTAGTTAATACAATTATAGCATGAACAATAGACAATTATCATGAACAAGGAAATACTATAATAACCATTTTATTATTGCCTCTAGGGCATATTTGCAACATTCATGAGCAAGCAAGTTGGATGCACACCCACTTAGTTTCTTTTGTTGAGCTTTCATACATTTATAGCTCTTAGTGCATCCGTTGCATGGCAATCCCTACTCCTCACATTGGCATCAATTGATGGGCATCTCCATAGCCCGTTGATTAGCTGCGTCGATGTGCGACTTTCTCCCTTTTTGTCTTCTCCACATAACCTCCATCATTATATTCTATTCCACATATAGTGCTATATCCATGGTTTGCGCTCATGTATTGCGTGAGGGTTGAAAAAGCTGAAGCGCGTTAAAAAGTATGAAACAATTGCCCGGCTTGTCATCGGGGTTGTGCATGATGGGAGCATTTTGTGTGACGAAAATGAAGCATGGCCAAACTATATGATTTTGTAGGGATAAGCTTGCTTTGGCCTTGTTGTTTTGAAAAGACATGATTGCTTTATTGGTACGCTCGAAGTATTATTGTTTTTATGCCAAATGATAGACTATTGCTTTGAATCACCCGTGTCTTAATATTCATGCCATGATTAGACATATGATCAAGATTATGCCAGGTAGCATTCCACATCAAAAATTATCTTTTTTATCATTTATCTACTCGAGGACGAGCAGGAATTAAGCTTGAGGATGCTGATACGTCTCCATCATATCTATATTTTTTTATTGTTCCATGCCAATATTATTCAACTTTCATATACTTTTGGCAACTTTTGATACTATTTTTTGGGACTAACATATTGATCCAGTGCCCAGTGCCAGTTCCTGTTTGTTGCATGTTTTATGTTTCGCAGAAACCCAATATCAAACAGAATCCAAACGGAAAAAAACGGATGGAGAATTATTTTGGAATATTTGGGATTTTTCGGAGGAAGAATCAACGCGAAACGGTGCCCGAGGTGGCCAGGAGATAGGGGGCGCGCCCTCCCCCTAGGCGCGTCTGGCACTCTCCTGGGCCACCCGTAAAGCGGTTGACGCTCTTCTTTTGCCGCAAGAAAGCTAATTTTATGAGAAAAATCTGGGCGAAAGATTCACCCCAATCGGAGTTACGAATCTCCAGATATAAAAGAAACGGTGAAGGGGCAGAATCTGGGAACACAAAAACAGAGAGATAGATCCAATCTCGGAGGAGATCTCGCCCCTCCCACGCCATGGGAGCCAAGGACCAGAGGGGAAACCCTTCTCCCATCTAGGGAGGAGGTCAAGGAAGAAGAGGAAGAGGGGGGGATCTCCCCCCCTTGCTTCCGGTGGCGCCGAAGCGCTGCCGGGGGCCATCATCATCACCGCGATCTTTACCAACACCTCCGCCATCTTCACCAACATCTCCATCACCTTCCCCATCTATATCCAGCGGTCCACTCTCCCGCGACCCGCTGTAGCCTCTACTTGAACATGGTGCTTTATGCTTCATATTATTACCCAATGATGTGTTGCCATCCTATGATGTCTGAGTAGATTTTCGTTATCCTATGGGTGATTGATGAATTGCTATGATTGGTTTGAGTTGCATGTTTTATTATTGGTGTTGTCCTATTGTGCCCTCTGTGTCGCAAGCGTGAGGGATTCCCGTTGTAGGGTGTTGCAATGCATTCATGATTCGCTTATAGTGGGTTGCTTGAGTGACTGAAACACAAAACTGAGTAAGTAGGTTGTTGCGTATGGGATAAAGAGGACTTGATACTTTAATGCTATGGCTGGGTTTTACCTTAATGATCTTTAGTAGTTGCGGATGCTTGCTAGAGTTCCAATCATAAGTGCATATGATCCAAGTAGAGAAAGTATGTTAGCTTATGTCTCTCCCTCAAATAGAATTGCAATAGTGATTACCGGTCTAGTAACATAGTCAATTGCTTAGGGACAATTTCACTACTCCGACCACCACTTTTACACACTCACTATATTTACTTTATTGTTTATTTATCTAAACAGCCCCCACTTTTTATTTACGCGTTCTTTATTATCTTGCAAACCTATCCTATCACACCTACAAAGCACTTCTAGTTTCATACTTGTTCTAGGTAAAGAAAATGTCAAGCGTGCGTAGAGTCGTATCAGTGGCCGATAGGACTTGAGAGAGTATTTGTTCTACCTTTAGCTCCTCGTTGCGTTCGATACTCTTACTTATCGAAAGAGGTTACAACTATCCCGTATACTTGCGGGTTATCAACCACTTGGTTGGTTGCCGTTGTGCCTCCTTTAGGGGTCCACTTCATGGGACCCGCCTTCTTCAGAATCTTGAAGAACGACAGGGCGCGCTCGACAGACTTGGAGATGAATCTTGTTAGCGTGGCAACACATCTCGTCAGGCGCCTCACATCCTTAACTGTCCTTGGCGCTTGGATCTACTCAATGTCCTTGATCTTGTCGGGATTAGCTTCGATTCCCTTGTGGGACACAAAGTATCCAAGCAGCTTGCCGAAGGGCATGCCAAACACACACTTCTCTGGGTCTAGCTTCAAGTTGATCTTGCGCAGATTTGCAAACGTCTCCTCCAAATCCTGAATGAGAGTTTTTCTATCCTTGGTTTTAACCACAATGTCATCCACATAAGCCTCAATGTTTCTATGCAGCTGAGGTTCAAAACCAATCCGGAATGCCCTTGCAGAGGTGGACCCAACACTCTTTAATCCGAATGGCATGCGGAAAAAGCAGTACGTACCACATGGAGTGATGGATGTTGTCTTCTCCTCGTCTTCTTTGGACATGAAGATCTTATGGTACCCACAATAGGCATCCATAAATGAGAGCAAATCACAACATGAAGTGGAATCCACTATCTGATCAATACACGACAAGGGAAACGGGCCCTTCGGGCAAGCCTTGTTGAGATTTGTGAAATCAATGCATAGCCTCCACTTCCCGTTTGCCTTCCGGACCACCACTAGATTTGCTAGCCAAGTGGGATGTAGCACTCCTCTGACCAAACCAGCTGCCTCAAGCTTCTTGATCTCTTTTGCAATAAACTGATGTCTCTCCAAGGCCTGCTTCCGGACTTTCTGCTTAACATGTCTGGCGTGTGGGCAGACAGCAAGGTGGTGCTCGATTACCTCCCTGGGAACACCGGGTATATCAGATGGTTACCAAGCAAACACATCGATATTCGCCCCTGGGAAGGCAACGAGCGCGCTTTCCTATTTGTCATCGAGGGTGGCACTGATGGTGAAAGTACCATCAATGCCAGCCAGCCCTGCTGAGACCTTTTTCACTTGTGGAGCAACAACCTTGGACCTCTTGCTGTTAGAACACTCCGGCACATCATCAATGGGTGCTGTGCACTCGGAGGGGGCACGCTTCCCGGACTCTTTGCCGGAGGTCCTACAATCCTTTTTCTTCCCTTTGTTTACCTTGGCGGGAACTGATGCCATTGCTGCCTCTGCCACGACCGCGTCCCGGTACATCTTGTCCACAGAAATGATGTCATCTTTCTCATCTGACGGGATGGTGAGGACTCCTAGTGTCCCAGGCATCTTCAATGTGTTGTAGGCATAGTGGGATGCCTCCATGAATTTAGCCAAGGCCGGGCGTCCAAGGATTCCATTGTACGGCAGGGGGAGATCAACTACGTCAAACACAATCTTCTCAGTCCGGTAGTTAATCTCTCCCCCAAATGTTACTGGAAACATAATCTTTCCCTTAGGATGACTCTTGCCGGGGTTGACTCCTTGAAACGTGTCTGTAACCTCTAGTTCTTCCTCTGCTATCTGAAGCTTGCTGATAACTGCCAAGGAAATCAGATTAAGTCCGGCCCCACCATCCACCAACATCTTCGTGACATTGAGGTTGTGAATTGTTGGAGAAAGCAACAAAGGAAGGCATCCTACCGAAGTGGTACAACTAGGATGATCCTCTTCGTCAAAAGATGATGGGTGTACGAGACCATTTGAGTGGCTTCCGGGCCTCTGGCGCTGGTTCCACGACATTGACTTCTCATGCCCACCACTTGAGTTGGCGATGGGAGGTGTGCAAAGATGCACCCCCGTCAACGCACAAGGCATCCGTGGCCTTCTGAAACTCTTGCTCACTGGTTTCCTCTTCATCCCATTTATCACTCGCATCATCACAGGCTACCTTCCCTTGGCCTCTGGCGGGTTTTCTTTATACCGAAAGGGTTTGCCGGGGTGATTTGCTCCATCACCTCGGCCCTTACCGCCAGCGACATTCCGACCCTTTTCCTTATCACGCTTCTCATATTCTGCTCTCTATCTCTTGACCAACTGCTCAACCTGATAGCACTCCTTAAGGTCGTGGCCTTTGGTCTGGTAGATCTTGCAGTACGGTCCATCGCCCTTCCTATCCTTCTCGGCAGCTGCAGCTTCCCAGCAATCAGCGCACACGGCAGTCTCCTTTCCGGGGGCCGCAACCTTGACGATCTTGCCGGTACTTGGGGTGCCTGACCCTTCAACAGTCAACACTTCCTTATTTCTTTGCTTCTTACTGTGCTTCTTGACCTTTTTCTGGCTGGTGGACTCATCATCATCCTCTGAATCAACATTGACGCAATCTTCCTCTCCGGGCAACTTCCTCCCTTCCTCCATCCGTGCACACTTATCCACTAGGGTGTACAGCTCCTTCACAGTCTTGGGCAAGCACACGTTCATCTTAGAATCGATCCAGTGGTTGCACACATTGGACTGGAAGGCAACTATCACGGCTGCCAGATGGATATTTGGAATATTTCTATGAACTTTGCCGAATCTCTGCAAATACTTACGGAGGGTTTCTCCTTGCTTATGTTGGGGAAGCTGCAGATCGCTGGGACGGTCCGCCTACTGGTGGCCACCGGTGAAAGCGTTAATGAACTCGTGGCACATGTCTGCCCATGACGAAATAGAGTTCTCCGGCAGGTGCATCACCCAAGACCTCACATTGGACTTGAGGTCCAACAGGAAGTAGTTGGCGAACACCTTCTCACCGCTTCCCCCGGCAACCTGAACAGCGATGGTGTAGATGCTCGGGAACTATGCTGGGTTCAGCCTCCCGTCATACTTCTCAGGTATCTCTGTGTTGAATGTGCGAACGGACGGCCAACAGACTTGCCACGGCTCACGGATGAAGGCAGGATAACTAACCTTGAAGGGCAGGGGGCCGCCAACAACGAGAGTGGGCTCGTCGATGTCGGGGCCGTCGCGCCTGTCGGCTCGGAGGAGGTTGCTGTGGCGTTTCTCGATGACACACACGTCTCCTCTTCGCCTATCTTCTGGGGTTCGTCGTTGGCCTGGACGTGCTCGAGGATCAGAGGAGGCCATCGAGACGTCATTGGGGTCTTGATTCGGAATCGCCCGTGCTGGCTGCCATGGTGGGGACTGCACCGTATGGACGGCTCCCTCTGTACGGGTAGCAGCATGGGCCATTGCCGTTGCTTGGGGAGGTTGCGGCGGGGCAGCTCGTCGTGAGCCCTCAGCTTCGGCGAAACCGGGCAGACTTTTGATGGTGGCACGCCATTCGTCCATCTGCTCGGCCGCTGGTGGAATCCTCAGCAGCAGCTCAACCCGCGCCATGCCTCCGAGGCTGTGCTTGGCATGGATGATGATGAAGTCGACCGCACCTTCTCTCGCCTCTTGATAGAGCCAGCGGCAGCAGTACTGCGCCCCCGATGTTGCGGTGCAACCACCCCGGTAGAAGAGTGGTGAGGCAGAGGCGCTCGAGGGCCATCAACTCTGTTGGGTGCATCAGCTCGGTCGGCCTGCCCTGGGGAGAGTGCACACGCGGCATTCATGCCTACAGCAAGGGCGGCCGGAGGGCGGCGGGTCGCCCCTGACCGAGCGCCATCGCTATGGCTGTGCCCGTCGGCGAGCGGAGTGTGGCCGTCAAGGTGTTGCCGATGTTGCTCTCCTCCGGTATCCCCTGCTCTTGCATCGACCGCGGGGGAAATGGTGGTGGTGTCGCCTTCTCCGACCACATCCCTAGCAGCGTTCGCGCCCTCGCGCGTCTTCGTGCCCCCTACAGCGTTGGAGGTCACGGGTAGAGGATCCTTCGAGGTGGATGGATAAGCCGAATAAGCTGGTTTCTTCTTGGGCGCCATGGTTGATGACACCGTTGAAGATGCAAATGGATATGAAGATGACGCACTGCTTACGTCTTCAGGTTCGCGCAAGCGATCCCCCTACCTGGCGCGCCAAAGATGTCGCGGGAAACCACGACCACCTATGGCGCCAGGACGGCCCCTTGCTGGTTCGGTAGGGGGAGTCCCGTTGCACAAAGAGCAAACAACATGGGGCAGCGCGACAGAGGTCACACGGGCAGTTTTACCCAGGTTCGGGCCGCCGTGAGGCGTAAAACCCTACTCCTACTTTGGTGGATTGATGGTGGAAAGGTGGTGGTGGTGCGTAGTACACTTTCCCGGCAGGGGTTGTCTCGAGGCGGTAGCGACTACGCGCGTACGGGGGTGTGAGTGGTATAACTTTCTAACCCCTCGAATGGTTGCCATGGGCCTCCTTTTGTAGATCAAGGGGTCACCACAGTGGCAATTTAGTCATTATACACTGATATGATAGCAAATAGTGCTATCATACCTAGCTCTACAGGCTGACAGTGTGCATTTAATGCACCGCTTAGTGTCACATTGTTGGTTTCCCGACAAGGCTTGCCGGGCTATCTTGCCAGCTCCACGCCTTCTCGTTCGACACGTCATAGGACGGGTGTCATCCGTAGGTTTCCTTGGTAGGAAGTGGCCGCCATGTGGCGAATGGTTGCCACTTAATCACTCTGCGGCTTGACACCGCACTGATCGACGGCGTGGGTCGTGGTGGAGTAGTTGATGAGGTAATCTGGTCTCCGCGAGTCCCAACAGACTTTTCCAGGACGCATTGGTCACCTTCTTTAGGGGATGGCCTCGCCCTTTCCGGGTTGCCTGCCCGGCAAGGGAGCTTCTCTCTCAATAATATCTGTCTCCTCTGACTTGGCCTTGGATCCTTTCGATCTGCTTGTTGATACTTTGAATCTCTTGGTCTCTTGTTCACCTTGTTCTGATGCTTCAATCTTGATTTTGTGCCTGTGCATAGTCAGGGCAATAGGCGTCGGGTCTGTTGCACCGACACGCTGCTCAAGTGCCACTGCGCCCCTGGGCGACATGGTGAGCAGTATTGGAATAAATTCGAGGCACAAATCTTCCTATTCAGCTTCAATTGGATTGTGCGGTTGCTCTTGCCGCACTTGCTAATGGGTCTATGGACAAGTCAGCATATGGTCACCTCTTGATGAAGATTAAAGGTTTAATGGATAATAGGGTGTTTGTTCCGGTAAAAAAATTCTCGTGACTAGAATAGGGTTACACATAGCTTAGCAAACTACGGTAGATCTGAGGATAGCAATGCGCGCTGGCTTAACCAATCCCCCCTTCTTTTATTTCCGAACTCGTTGCTAAGGATTGTAACTCTGTGATCATGGAATAAAATACCCTATTTCCCTCGAAAAAAAACTACTCCCATGCACAGGCGTTGGACATAGCAACTCCCTTTTTTCCTTAACAAATTCGGTGCCTCCTGAGCGCTAGCGCTTTGCCTCTTGCTGGCTTCCAATCGCAAAACCTGAGCGCCTCAACCTCGAGAGCTCATGTTCAGCGCCTTATGCACCCGAACAGCTCCCTGGCGCCTGAAGGAGATGTCTAATGGGCCGGCCCAGAAACCTTCGCTTGATCGCTGCGCCTCTCAGCGAACTTGATCAACTACAAAAAAAGGATATGTGCGGGGTGTCGGATTCGAACTCAGCACCTCACCCTTCGCATATCCAGTGCATGAACCACTACACCATCAAACAACCTGTGTTCACAGACTTCGTTTGCTTTCTTTTATCCTTTCTCCAGCTCGCAAAAACCACGGTGTGGGAAAGCGTCCCAAACCATTTTGTATTTTTTCTCTTTTCCTGTAATGGTTTTATTTGCCTTTTTCCTAAATACGTGAACTTTTCTAAAAAAATCAAAGGAAACATTTAAAAAATGAACTTTTTTCAAATTTGGAAAAAGTTCATTGGTTTTTTAATTTCATCAAAATTGAAAATAGTTCATTTAATCTGAAAAAAAGTTCATCGAATTTTAGCAAAGTCCATCATAATTGAAAAAAGTTCATAGAAAAATAATAAAAAGTTATCGAATTTGAGAAAAGTTCATCATAATTCGAAAAAGTTCGCCGAATCTAGAAAATAGTTCAATGATTTTTTGAGAAAAGTTCATCGAATTCGAAAAAGTTCATTGAATTAAAAAAATCATCGAATTTGAAAAAGTTCATTGACTTAAAAATGAGTTCATCATATTTGAAAAAAGTTCATCGCGTTTGCAAAAAAGTTCACCGAATTAGAAAAAAGTTCATCCAATTTGAAGAAAAGTTCACTACATTTGAAAAAAGTTCATCGAATTTGGACAAAAGTTCATCAAACTTGAATAATAGTTCACGAAATTTGGAAAAAGTTCATCGAAGTTGAAAAAAAGTTCATGAAATCCGGTGAACATTACGAATTAGAAAAAGGAAAAAAAGAAAAATAAAAAAGAAAAAGAAAAGAAGAATAAAAACGAAAAGAAGGAACGAAATAGGTCAGAAAATGTACTTGATCAAAAAACGTTAAGTGGCGGTGTGGCTATCACGTGGCAAGATAAACCGCTACGGCGTGGGTTCGAGTACTCCCCGGGGTACGTCTTTTTTGCATCAGTTTAGAAAGAAAGAAGGGAATTTGGGTCGTCCCGCGTCGCATCAGTTTAGAAAGAAAGAAGGGAATTTGGGTCGGCCCGCGTCGCATCAGTTTTAGGAAAGAAAGAAGGGAATTTGGGCCGGCCCGCGTCG
>NC_041385.1:640020064-640077439 GCF_002162155.2 Triticum dicoccoides | reverse complement strand
TATGCGCCCTGTACGATTAACACTGTATTCGGCGCTGAGGGCACCGAATAGGAACCAGCCTCAACCTCGCATGTGTCCGCAACGCACAACCGAGTCCCGAGCAGCCCCATATACACCGGCCCGCCAGCTTTCTTGGGCCATAAACCCTTTGACCAACGTTGCTACCAGCTGCCCACCTGGGCCTTGATGTGTCCTTCACCTGGCTTCGGCTTGCTGACTGCTGCCTTAGCACGCCGCTTCGCAGATGGATTCGATACACAGCAGAACCTATTTGACGCTCGTTAGCGTCAAAAGGTTGCGCTTTCGCTGAGGCGAACCGCCGGTTGGGCCGGCCCATGTACGGGGTTCGCTTTTTTTCCTTAGCTACAGCTTCCTTCGCTGTTTCCTGCGTTCTCTTTTCGTTTTCTTTTCTGTGGTTTTCTGCTTCCGTTTTTTTCAATGTTTGTCCCATTTTCAGTGGTTTTGTTCTGATTTTTTTGTTTTGGTTAGTTTTTCCTTTCGGTTTTTTCTTTTTCTTTTATTTTTAATTTGTTCTTTTCTTTACTATGTGTTATATAAAAAGTTCACCTCCTATTACAAAAATGTTCATCGTATATTAAAAAAATTGTTCATACATTATGGAAAGTTCACTATGCATTACAAAAATGTTCATTGTGTATTACAAAAATGTTCATTGTACATTTAACAAAATGTTCATCGTGTATTACAAAAATGGTCATCGTACATTTAACAAAATGTTCACGATGTATTAAGAAAATGTTCATTGTATACTTGAAAATTGTTCAGCGTATATCACACAAATGTTCAATGCCTATTTAGAAAAATTTCAGTATATATCACAAAAATGTTCATCGTATATTAAAAAGATGTTCAATGGTTGAATTTTTTTATCTGTCGCTGCGCTTAGTTCTTAAACAATCTCGCACTCAATTAGTCACTAGTATTGCTCAGCTCAACTGGTAAAGAAAAATTACAGTCTATCGTTGGTTGCGCGTTCGATTCCTCGATTGAGCATATTTTTTTGCTAATTTAATTTGCAGCTCGCAGTGAAGCCACGGAATGGGCCGGCCCAATTCGATGCACGCCTGCGCGAAAGCTCGTCTTGGTGACGCACGCGAGCGTCAGCTAGGAGCACTCTCGATACACCGCCGCCGCATGGTGCTTCTCGCTACTGAACTCCATGCGCCGACCGCCAATGTGTCGGACGTGCTACCGATCCGATCTAGCCGACGCCCTGGTGTACACAGTCATTGCTTCTGATTGCTTCCCGATCAGATATATTCGTCGTGTCTTCAAACTTTTCCGTCACTGCACGTGACCCACTCGATTCAACGAATTCTTCCACTTCATCCTCTGGATCATGTCATGCCCTAGGGGTCATGCCCCTTTTACTCTTCGTGGGACTTCTCTAGAAAATGGGCCGTGGAGCATGGGGTGGGCCTAGTGGCATGGATCTGGAACAATGCTATATAAAGAGGCGTGCGTCACGGAAGACGACATTGAACAGATTGAAACGTCTCAAGCCTCTCATCCTCTTGCTCCGTTCCTCACCCTCCTACTACCTGTATCTCATCCCTCTCTGTTGCTGATTCTCACCTCAAATCTCTTCTCTTGTATCTATGTTGGTACTGGTATGATTGCTCATCCCATGTACAATATGTGTTTGGGTCATGACAATTGGTATTCAGAGCCAACAAAATCACCACTCCACTCCCCTGCCTACCACCTGTTCGACGAAATGTCTGTGAGTGAGTTCCACCTCCACATGCAATCGTTGCTCGAGCTGAGACAGACATGAACCGTGGCTGAGTACACGGCGATGTTCTGGGAGCATCTACACCAGGTGTTGCATCACAACTCCACCCTAAGCATCAAGTGCTTTGTTCCCCAATACATTGATGGCTTGCGTGAAGATATCCAAGCTGCAGTGCGGTCGAGATCTCCTTCCAGCATCACTGGTGCTTCGTGTCTTGCCCGAATAAGAGAGGACGAAATAGTGAAGGAGGCGGCGATGGCTGCGAAGAAACCTGACGAAGGCTGCGGTCATGGAGTTCATGGCATCACGCCTACGAAGATTCTCACCGACGCCTTACCCGAGCTCACTATCCTAGTGGAGTGCGGGGCAGGGCACAGCTTCACCACCATCGACGTCAACAACATTGCTGCTCCGACACCGACCAGGTGCTGTACAAAGTGCCCGAGTCGCAACGCCACCATCAACATCTTCCCCGAGCTTGCCTCCCCTGCCGTGCGCCACGAGGCCCTCGACATCAAGACCGTCCAACACCCACCATCTGCTCGACACGTGATCTGGACCATGGTAATATTGATGAAAAACTCATGACATTCCCTGTGATGAGGCTGTTCTCTACACTGGAGGTTGGACCGCCAACATTCTCTGCGGTTTTGGTGTCTACCAATGCCAATGAGGTAACGACACACCAGTTCATGCCCGATGTGGCACCGGGTTGGAAGCCACAAGGGAAGGTGGTCCGACCAGCACTATGGCCCTCTTTCCTTGACGAGGGTACCAGTGCAGATTGTGGAGACATCATTGAGCCGCCACCAAGTGTCGCCACAGTGCCAACCAAGGAAGTGGCTCCCTATGTGATTTGGCGAGAGATAATGCTGGTGGATAATGACCATACTAAGGAGTACCAAGTAGATCTTGTTTTCGGGCCTCAAACAGAGTTCAAAACTATTATCCCTCAACCTCTTGGTCAACCAGGAGAAATCAGTAACTGGAATATTGTTGCAAACCATGCTGGAACAAAGCTAGATGAACAGTGTGATTTTATTTGTCTCCCCGTGGAGGATAGTTTGTTCACAAATAGGGAGGTACCAGATGCATCCAGGCCAATTAGAGTGCAAAGCCATGGATATCCACATTCATATTCCGAGGTGGGACAAAGAATTTCAACATCATGTACACATGCAGCCTTATCTGTTTCGACAAGAGCTTATAATCCCAGGATGATTTCTGAAAGCATGCGTGCCAATAATAGGGCCCATAATGTAAAGCAATGGCTGCTTCTCATGGGGAACATCCGCATCTGTGTGAGAGTGCCTCACATGTTTGAGAATGTGAATAAATTCTTTGATGCAGGCGAGACTCGAGTGACACTTCGTTCTCTGACATTAGATGTTCTTCAGATAGCTTCCTACTTGGGTACTGTTGGGACTGGGGCTTGTTTGTAGGAAATGATGTTAGTGGATATTTATCACAAGAAGGTGCGCAGGGAGGAGCTTAGTTGTTGTCCTCGACCAGACTCATGTACTACAATCCCTTAACCTTCTGCGCAGGCAAGACTAATATGTGGCCGTGCGTTTTTAGGATATGGGAACCATACATCATGGCTTTGGATTGGCAATCAGTTTATCTGTATATTGATGGCACCATCTTTGTTTGAATTTTTGTTTGAGGAAGCTGCAATTAGTACAGAAGATTTCAACATTCACCAAGATGATATTACTGGAACGAGATGCTCTTCTTGTGCATTATTTGCTGGACCGAGGGAAAGAAAATCACGCTGGTTATTCAGTGCCATTTTATTGGACGTTTCGAGTGAAAAACAGGAGGGGATTGGCTATTTCTTGCAAAGATTTGACACGGAGAAGAATCTTAATTCTATTCGTGCAACAAGTGATCAAGTTATGAGGCTGTGCTATGTAGAATTGAGACCTTGGCCTTCTGTACTGCAATTCATTGAGAATCAACCATGCATGGCTGGAGCTTTATTTGTGATAGTTTTTAGTGCGGATTTTCATGAATTGTTTATTACAAAGAACACCTTGAGCTGGTCCTTACACCAGCTAGGACATGTGAAGAAGTTCAATACTGCAGGCGAGACTTGTGGTACTAGAGAATTGGATGTGCTGCACTTACATGACTGTATAGGAATTATTGTGGAGTTGAAGCCTTGGCCTTCATGGAAAATCAGTGCTCGTTACAATGTGATTTTATTTTGGTGGTTTCTTCCGAATGCATTCTCCACAATATTTCTTGCAACTATAGCAAATGTGCTGCACCTAATGGATTGGTGGTATGTTATTCCATTTGTACATCCAACTCATGACTTTGATCCCAAGTCTATTTTCCAAACAGAATGTGCAGCGGCAGTTTCTTGGTGCCTTACAACTCAAGTGATGTGCTATTTATGTCAGACTGCACTGCTCAGTTACAAGATATGGTGCAGACAACCTGATGGGAAGATACATTTTGTTGGTGAAGCTAATGTTTATCTTTCACTTGAGCAGCTCAAGCTACCAGTGGTGGAACTTCAGTTCTCCACTCAGGGTGTCTATCTTTCTGGTTATAAATATTTTTCTATGGATCTTGAGTTGCCTTTTGATCCAGGAGACCATAAGTTACTGTGGGTTCTTCTTAACATTAGTGGTGTATCCATTGGATATATACGTCTGCACAAGAATAGAGGAGCTTTGCCATATCATTTTCCTTGGTGGTGTACAACGCTACATCTCACAGTGGAAGTTATGCAAGTTGACAGTGGGTGTTTTTCTCTGGTTGTATGGCTCCTCGGCATCATTGGAGAGTTTGATCTCACCACAGTATGGTGTTTATTGGAGGATAATATGTCAAGGAGGGCTACTACAACTGATAAGAAAGTAAGCAAAGTGGTTGGTTACTATATTCTTGCTGGTTCTGATATTCCAAGTGATGGAACCATATTCCACTCTCAGAAAGCATTATACATGTTTCCCGAACCCAGCTCTGAATGGACGCTCACAAAGTGGCATATATCTGAGATAAATTCCAACACGAATATCTTTCTAATAGTTTTGGTTGGAAACAATTGCACCAGGGAGTTTCATAGTTGTCAAGTATACTCTACTCCTATCACATTCCATTGGTGTTCATGGAGGAATTATGTTACATACTCGGAACCTGCATGGTCACCCAGCTTGCTCAGACTACTTGGAATATGTATGCACATCATATTTTCTTGACCCGAGGGACAGAGAAGACAACCCGATTTTTCCATCAGATATGGCAGTGATCTTTGCGCAGCTGAAGTGTGACCGTGCTAATATTTATTGGCGTAGTTGGCATCACATGTTTCGGGTCGACTGGCCAAACCCCTTTCTGCAGCAACAGGTTATTAAGCTCGTTGGAGGAGTATCCGAGAGACAATCTCCATGGGACCCGGGTGGTGTCCACTTCGTCGACATTATTGGACTTCTCAGTAAGCTGCTAGTGCCATGGGATCCTGGTGGTTCACATCATCAGCTTGAGGACAAGCCGCATTTTAAGGGGACGAGAATGTCATGCCCTAGGGGTCATGCCCCTTTTACTCTTCGTGGGACTTCTCTAGAAAATGGGCCGTGGAGCATGGGGTGGGCCTAGTGGCATGGATCTGGAACAGTGCTATATAAAGAGGCGTGCATCACGGAAGACGACATTGAACAGATTGAAACGTCTCAAGCCTCTCATCCTCTTGCTCCGTTCCTCACCCTCTTACTACCTGTATCTCATCCCTCTCTGTTGCTGATCCTCACTTCAAATCTCTTCTCTTGTATCTATGTTGGTACTGGTATGATTGCTCATCCCATGTACAGTATGTGTTTGGGTCATGACACAACACAGTCGCAACCTCCTTAAAACCTTGCTCATGATACCACATGTTAGAATAAACCTGACGCGCACGGTCGATCTACCGAGGACCAAGCAATCACATGAGCATGACACCGAGATTTTTTAACGAGGTTCACCAATATGGCTACATCCCCGGGCTTGACAACGGGCGCTCCTCCCCGTGACACCATCACAATACACACATTGGCCACCCGAACGCCGGCACACGCCACCGGCTCCCCCTTGTGCGCCTGTGCTATTATGTTTCAGGTTATATCGTGTGTCTATTTCCACTATATATGAGGGGCCTAGGATACAAGTGTTGTACTAGGACAAGACTCCATACTCTGTAAACACAATACAACTACAAGTCCAACTGTAACCTACCTTGTACACTATATTCGACATAATTCTAACAAGCAGAAGCAATGTGTACTTATCAACAATCATCTGGTTCTTCACATCGCTGGTTGGCCGTAGCAACTGTAGAGGCTACTCACAGTCTGACGATCAGGAGAGTCCGCACGAGGCATATGGCTACGGTTTGATTTTTTTTTAGAAAAGGAGGATGACCCCCGGTCTCTGCATTTGGAAGATGCATACTGCCACTTTATTGATTATTCCCGAGGACCTTACAAAGTGTTACAACAATAAGCCTGAATCCACCAACTAGGCAACATATGCCGCTACTCCTATCCATATGATGAAGGGGTGCTAGCTGGGCCCCTACCCAGACCACTCACCTAAACCTAACATCGAAAGCCGGAATCCCTAGCCTAGCCACATACCGGGTCTGGGGCATAAACCGGTCTGACGCACTCACAGGTGTCGTCTCCACCATCTTCCACAGGTCCATCTCCAAGCAGATTGAGGTGCCATCCTTGGCAGGCCCTCCGCCATCAACGCCACCATGACGCCAAATGACGACCACCACCTACGGAAGAACATCACCAAGCAGATGGAGTGCTACCACAGGACGAAGATCAGCGGTAGAATAGATAAATCGCCGCACACATTGCCGCCGCCAAACACCTCACATGCACCACGAAGCGCCCACCGTGCTTCCAGGGACCCCAGGCGACGCCTTCAAGAAGGAGCGCGACGAAGGGACGACGCCGTCGCCCGCAAGGGGAACTAGAGCTTTCGCCCAAATGAAGAGCACAGTGAGAGACGGGATAGGACCTCGACAAGGCCTCCAAGAAGGGAACCGACGCCCACAAGGCGCCGCCATTGTCGTGGCCTCTGCCGACGGCCAAGGGTTTCCCCCGATCCCGCCCCCGTCCCAACCACCCGGCCAAAGACCTGGCCAGGGGAGCGCCCGCAGCCGAAGAAGGCATCGGACTTCATCGTAGGAGGCACGCCGGGTGACGGGGCACCCTGACCCACCGTAGTAGACGTCCACCGAGACCTCGCCGCCCGCACAGCCGAAGTCGCGGACCACCAGCTCCCACGGCCGTCGCCCGTCAAGAGGCTACGCCGTCCACGCCGTCCGAGGCCGCCGCCCCGGCATCCACCCACCACGCACATCCCATCAAGACACGAAGAATGACCCACATCGCCGCCACCAGGGAGACCATGCTGCGAACACCCTAGCCGGGCGACGAAGGAGGGCCGCGCCGGCCAGATCCGGGCGGATCCGGCGATCCCCGGCCCACCAGCCGCCAGAGAGGAGCCAGCCCCGATCCAGGGCCGCTCCGGCCTGACTGGCAGTTCGACGACCACCAGGAGTTGAGGAGGCGGGCGACGGCGTCTGATGCGGGAAGGGGGCGTCTCCACGTCGAGGCGGGTGCGCGGGGAAGCCCCGCCGCCGCCTACTGCTGCGGGGGCGGCTGCCGGCGGCGGCGGGGGAGGAGGAGGGGAGGCGGGGGAAACCTGGGGGCGGCTAGGGTATCGCCCCCGAGTCGCCCGGAGCGGACGACGCGGGGGACAGGGGATTGTGACTTGCCGTTGACGCTATCGACCATCGGCTCCGTCGACCTCTCTCCTTTAAAAATGGGGAGATTTTCACTTCCCGGCCTCTGGACCAACTAAGGATGCATACGACCATTTTAGTATGAGTACCAAGATAAACATGGTCCTCAGAATTTTTTAAATGAGTATCAAGATATTTCTTGGTGAGTGGTTCCACCACACATCAAGACTGATCCTCAATAAATGGGGGAAAACCCCTATGCATCACCTGTCAATTCTGGGAATTGAACTTGGGTCGTTGGGTTGCACAACCACATACCCAACCACTGAGCCAAGGCTCTCTCTGCAGGCTACGGTTTGATTTGGCACCGGGAGAAGCCATTGTTTCACAGGCATCGGCAGGGAGTCACTGCTATTATAATCTGAACTGTGTGATGCATGATTACCCTAATCGACATGAACTAAATACATTAAGAAATATAAAGTTATTGGAAAGCAATAATTTTATGTAAATCAAAATGAGAATTCCAAGCAGAAGATCTACACATGACGATGATCCATGCCAATTAAGTTGCACAAACAACAACAATAACATCAAAGTGCAAGAGTGATACTAACCTTTAAAGACATTTCTTTTACTCAGTGCCCCCAATCTCTAACCACTTGACATGAGTGGTTAGCTATCTCAAAAATAATGAACAAAAAATGCCTCCACTCTCTAAGCACCTGAGATTAAAGTACCCATACCCATTATTGTAAAGTAAAGAAGTGAAGTTTTTTGGGTGGTCATTCAATCACTATATTACATACCTGCTGCAAAAGTACCCAAGAGGGTTGGGAAGAGAAGTCCTTGTTTACTCTTGTTGGCTTTCCATATAGTTTGAGAATGTTCAAAAATAATATTTGCCTACCAAAATCAAAGCAGTTTACCTCTCGATGAGATACATGAAGATAAAATAAATTGCCTTTACAAGAGTTGTTGGGGATATAACTATTGGGTATGACCCACCCAGGAGGGGCCGGGTCATGCCACTGGTGACTTAAAGATGAAGAGGCCTGATAAGGTCCAGAAGACTTTAAGATGGCAGTTCTTGAAGCAAGCCTGTTGGAGGCCCAAGACCCGGAGGCGACTAGAGGCCCAGAGGGATGAGCCGCCAGATGTTTAACATGTTCCATAAGGCAAGTTTAGTTAGAAATCGGGCCGGTCACATTGTGTGAGCCGGCCAGGACTCTATAAGCCGCCAGGCCTCAACCTGTGTATATAAAGGTGAGGCCTGGCGGCGGCTGAACTCAAGAAACAATCGATCGAGTACTAGGTCAAGCGTATTTGCTCCCTGGTAATCAAAACACAAGCAATACAATCGAAAGCAGGAGTAGGCTTTTACCTCGTTGAGAGAGGCCGAACCTGGGTAAAACTCTCTGCGTCCTTTGTCCCGTTTAACCCCTTTAAGCTAACCTAGCTGCGATGGCTCCACACCTAAGTCCATTTGCTAGGGCATCTGCCATGTTAAATCCATGACAGTTGGCGCCCATCGTGGGGCCAGAGAATAGTGGTTTCGAGTTCTTGAAGGGCAGTTTCTCAGGGATCAAGGGATACGTCGTGGGATGGAGAACCAAGAGTCGCCGCGGCAAGATCTACATTGACGATGCAGGCTGGAGTCCGGAGGCCGATTTAATCGAATACGGGTATCGGGTCCCCTTCGGCAGAATCCATGTCTTCATCAGCAAGATCGGCGAGTCAGAGCCTGAGCCGGACACCTGCACCCACATCATCGAGACGGCTCAGCGCGCGCGACCCGCCAAGGTTCAAGCCCCCCTAAAGCGTGCTTTTGTGGGCTTTACTCAAGGAGTGGATCTTGAGGGAGGATCTGTGTCCTGTGGAGAGACGGCCATTACTCTGGTGATGAGTCCTCAACCAGTGAGACCAATTCCATGTATCAGTTGCAAGATGATAGGCTTGGGGGTTGTTCCGATGGCGACAGTATACCGGACCCCTGTCAGCCGCCTAACCGGGTTGTGATCTTCATGGCCGGCATGCAACCGATGCAGAATTCCTCAACTGCGGCAACAATGATTTCCGGTATAGTAGCCGTTGTGGCAGCCGGGGCGGGAGGCCCTGTGCGCCCGCCAGCTCAAGTTTTGTCTGAACTTTCGAAGGCCCTGGCAACTTTGCTGACGGTGGAGGTAACCTCGGCGAATCAAGCGCAACACAATGTGGACGGTGCGAAGTTGCGTGATGAGATAGCTCAAGCTAAGGAGAACCTTAACGTCGAAAATACCAGGATGGAAATAGAGCGAGCTGCCTTGAAGGTGGAATCGCAATGGATTCAAGCAGAAAACTTTCGTTTAAGCTTGGATCAGAATGCATCAAACCCTGTTTTTAACAGGAGATACCAGAGACATCTACCTCATGAGTTCGATGCAAGAAATCTCTTCAATACGCCTGGGGCAGGACCAAGTAACCAGCCCGGCATGACCCGGGCCCTAAAGCACCTAGAACCGAAGTGGCGGCTCAGCCCCATGTGGAGGATCCGGCTCGTGTTAATATAACGCCACCTCAGTGAGTCTCAACACCTCCGGGTCACTTCTCTAACCCATTGGACAACATGTTCGCCGCGACATCATGATTATCGGCTCTCCCAGTGACAGGCAAGAGTGTGGAAGCGGTTGAGGCTCAGAAAGCCGTAGAGCTTCCTCAAACAGCGGTGGCTCTGCAGGCGGCTTACTCCTATAGCCGCGATCGAATCCACTCGACTTCGTGTCCGAGACGAAGCTACATCCGCCACATGGAGTCACCGGCGGTTTTGAGCAGTGAGCGGCATCGTAACTAGCCCGGTGGGCATGACCCGCCATGGGCTGATAACATGCTCAGTTGTTGTAGATCAAGCACGGGCTCGCCGTGAGGCGGAGCTAGTGGCTCAGTTGGCGGCTCAGCTGCCTGAATTGCACCCTTTGACATCCATAGAAGTTGGGGTGACTTCTAGGATGGTGGGTGTGCCATGTTTAGTACTGGCTCTACGCAATGAGAGGTTACCCAAAGACTTCAAGGGCCCTCGAAAAGTACCCAATTACACCATGGATCAAATCCCAGAGGCTTGGATTGAGAGCTATGAGATGGCCATGGAGATGTTGGATGTCAATGACACTGCATGCGCTAAGTATTTCACCATGATGCTGGATGGGCCGGCTCATACCTGGTTGAAGGGTTGCTCCCTGACTCTGTCAGATCACCAGAGGAATTGAAGACACATTTTATTCAGAATTTTAAGGATACATGCAAGCAGCCCATGTTGATTCTTGATTTAGACACTTGTGTCCAGAGTGAGGGTGAATCAACTGCTCATTGGGTACGTCGGATCTCGGCCATTATCCATTCATTAGACAGCATCAATGCAGGCTCAGCTGTCCCGATTTTGGAGAAAAATTGCCGTTTCATTCCCCTCAAATAGAAGCTGGGGCGGCTTAAGCGCCATTGCAATGACATGGGAGGGCTCATGGCGGCTCTTGTCAAATATGTTCATTCTGACAGCACTAAGGATCCTGAATCTGATGAGGAAAATGATGGAAAGTAGAAGAAGAATGGCTATGCAAAGGGACAATAACACAACATGGCGGGTCAAGGTAATAATGGTAAGCGAAACAAGCTGACAGTGGTTCAGATTTTGTGGCTAATACCAACGCGCAGAGTAATAATGGTAAGCGTAAGGGAAAGTCGTCAGCATCCCGGTTTGGCGGGCCAAAATTCAACCTTGAAGTGATGATGAATCAACCTTGCCCAAAGCATGTTACTCAAGATAAGCCGGCCACTCATCTCTGGAAAGATTGCTTCATCATGAGGGAGTATAGAAATTCCTGTTTTTATCAGGGTAACCAGGTGAGGGAGTCCTGGATTAAGGGGTCCTCGGACAGCCAGACTGTTGGACTATGAAGATACAAGATTGAAGACTTCATCCCGTGTCCGGATGGGACTCTCCTTTGCGTGGAAGGCAAGCTTGGATATTTGGATATGTAGATTTCCTTCTCCGTAACCGACTCTGTGTGACCCTAGCCCCCTCCGGTGTCTATATAAACTAGATGGTTTAGTCTGTAGGACAACAACAATCATAATCATAAGCTAGCTTCTAGGGTTTAGCCTTTATGATCTCGTGGTAGATCAACTCTTGTAATACTCATATCATCAAGATCAATCAAGCAGGAAGTAGGGTATTACCTCCATCGAGAGGGCCCGAACCTGGGTAAAACATCGTGTCCCCTGCCTCCTATTACCATTAGCCTTAGACGCACAGTTCGGAACCCCCTACCTGAGATCCGTCGGTTTTGACACCGACATTGGTGCTTTCATTGAGTGAGAGTTCCACTGTGCCGTCGCTGTAAGGCTTGACGGCCCCTTCGATCATCTTCAACAATGCGGTCCAGGAGGAGGTTTTCCTCCCCGGACAGATCTTCGTATTCGGCGGCTTCGTACTGCGGGCCAACTCGCTTGGCCATTTCAAAAAAGTGAGATTTTGACTGTGGGGGGAGATGATGATGTTACTAAGCAATATGCAGATCTTTTCAATTGTGATGTTGGGAGCTTCCCCATCAAATATTTGGGTATGCCTGTTAGTTATACCACTTTGAGAAACTCTGACTGGGAATTCATTATATGCAAATATCTGAAATGATTTGAAGCTTGGGTGGGCAATGCTGTCTCCATGGGAGGGAGACACACCCTTCTAGACTCTGTTGTCACCCAGTTATCTTTGTATCATATGTCTATGTGGTTGATGAACAAAACTTTCATTGAGAAACTGGATAAGCATAGAAGAAGTTTCTTCTGGCAAGGTTGTAACAAAAAAAGATATTATCTTGTGAAATGGAGCAAGATCTGTAGATCCAAAGAGAAAGGTGGCCTGGGGATTAAGGATCTGCATAAACAGAATATCAGTCTGATGGTGAAATGGTGGTGGAAACTCGAAACACAAAGTGGGGTGTGGCAAGATATCGTTTGTGCTCGCTACTTGCGGAATAGGACAATAGCGGATGTTACCCCAAGGTTCTCTGACTCTCCGAGTTGGAAAGCCCTACTGAGAGTCAAGGAAATTTACATGGCTGGTAGGAAAGTTATCGTTGAATCTGGGAACATTGCTAGGGTGTGGAGCGATCCTATCAACGGACTGATTCCGTTCAAGGAGCAATACCCGCAGCTCTTTGAGATCTGTAATGTCCCTGAGTGTATCATTAAACAAGTGCTGAATGTGGAGACCGACTCCTTCTTCAGGCGCAGACTCAATTCTGCTCTTGTTGGCCAATGGGGGGCAGTTTTAGATACAGTGAATAAGCTTCCTCTTACTGACAAAGAAGATCGAGCGGTTTGGAGTCTGAATCAGAATGGTAAGTTTAGTACCAAATCTGCTTATAAATGGCTGGAAAAACCTCTCAACGGGTGCCATTATAAATGGATTTGGAAGGCCAAAATCCCTTTAAAGATCAAAATTTTTATGTGGCAACTCTCGCAAGACGCGGTGTTAACTCGGCAGGTGATGCGCCATAGGAAATGGCCTGGGAATCCTGTATGTTCCTTTTGAAATGATATAGAAACCTCACAACACCTGTTCTTTACTTGTTCTGTTGCGAGGGTGGTGTGGAGATCTGTTGGGGTGGCCATTGGCACCGATAAGTGTCCAGATAACTACTGGCAATGCTTTGCCTGGTGCTACTCCTTTCTTCCGGGAGGGGGCAAATTCTATACGGTTGGACTTGCAGCCGTGTGTTGGGCAATCTGGCTGGCCCGAAATAAGGCTACGTTTGAGAAAAAGCAAATCAAGTCTCCTTTTGAAATCGTGTTTTCCATGTGTTCTTTTCTTTTGTACTGGACAAGACTGCAGAAAGGTGATGACGCCGACAAGCTTCGCTCATGTGCTGAGAAGATCAGGGCCAGCACGATGCAACTGATGAGGCTTTGCGGGGCTGCCGCCCAGCCGATCGGAGGAGCGTGAATGTACGTGGTGGACTCTTGCTGCTGTTGGAGCGAACAAAGTGGATGTGCTGCTGGGAGCGTCTTCTTCCTTCGCAGTGGCTGTTAATCTGCGGGCTATGTTCTTTTGGTGTGTTAACTTGTTTCCCTCTTTTGGTGTAATGGAGTTTGGTGCTCTTGAACTATATGTGTTACCAGGTTTTCGCCCCACAGCATTCGGGTCGACGGCGACCGAATGGCAGTGGGTTTCCTGGTAATGCTTGAACTCGCCTTACCTCTTTCCCTCCTCCTGAACTTGTATTCGAAACTGGTTGTATTTCCGTTGTTTTTCAATGGAAAGGGGTAATGCCCGGTTCAAAAAAAAAACTCGCTTGGCCATTTGGAGCAGATCGATAGCTACGCCCCTGTCCATCAGGTCAGATTTGGAAGCTTAAACTATACCGCTGACGTCCGCGGAGACTTGATCTTCGACGGATTCGAGCCCATGACTGGTGCACCGAACAATCACGACGGACATGACCTTGATCTGCCGTCGGACAGTATTTGGGAGTTTGCACCCGCGTTGGCGCCGGGAATCAATCCGGATCAGATCGTGCCTTCCGAGGACGGGTGGATGGACCCCGCCATTGAGGCTGCACACTCATTGGCGCCTGAGCCGAACACCAAACCCGCCTCCTGTGAGGTTGGTGTCATCGAACCCCCAGACTCATCTCCGGTTGCAGGATCCGAACTGCGTGCGTCCGTGCCTATCGAATCGGATTGGGCACCGGTCATGGAGTTCACCGCCGCGGATATTTTTCAGCACTAGCCCTTGGGCGACATGCTAAACTCATTAAGGTCTCCTTCCTTGTCAGGAGATTCTTGGCCGAACTATGTCCGGCTCGAGTGGGGAGCGGACGACGAAGAAATTCGTCCCCCACCCACCACCCACTTTATAGCCACTATTGATGACTTAACCGACGTGCTTGAGTTCGACTCCGAAGACATCGACGGTATGGACGGCGATGCAGGAGAGGAACAGGAACCACCACCTATAGGGCGATGGACAGCCACCTCATCATATGACATTTATATGGTGGACACCCCTAAAGAAAGCAATGTCGATGAGGCAACGAAAGATAACCCCTTGGGGAAGCAATCTAGACAATGGCGCCATCGGCGCTGCTCCAAGCCCCGCCATAGCAAAAACAGTGATGCCGGCACAAGAGATAACAATCTGGATGGTGCCGAAGATGAAGACAATCTTGCCCAGCTAGGCTTCAAGATGGCCGAGCAAGAGGATGGGCAAGCTAGCCCTAAAGAACAGGCAACTGATGGAGAATCATAGGATGATAATTACATGCCTCTCTTCGAAGACAAAGTGAGCCTTGGCGACGAAGAATTAATCATGCCGGAGGATCTCGTTGAGCAGGAGCGCTTCAAAAGCCGGCTTATAGCCACTGCAAAAAGCCTGAAGAAAAAGCAGCAACAGCTTCAAGCTGATCAAGATCTGCTAACTGACAGATGGACTGATGTCCTGGCTGCCGAGGAATACAGACTCGAGCGCCCTAGCAAAAGCTACACAAAGCCCAGGCTGCTACCTCAACTCGAGGAGGAGGCTTTAAAACCCACGCTACCAGCACATGATGCGGCTGACCGGCCACCCTGTGGCTGCGACAAAACAGCGTACCAGCCCGAAGTCCAGACCGCACCCCGTGGCCAATCAAACAATAACACTAAAGCCCGGGGCTACACGAAGGACCTGCAAGATGTATTGGAAAACAAAGCAGGACAGTCAAGATCGACCTACGGATCACGGGGATGCGTCCCAACGCGTGACAAGAATCATCACGCCGGATACTTCCGGCCAGGCCGAATACAATGAAACCCAGCACAAAGGCGCCGCACATCCCTTATGCTTCACTGATGAAGTAATGGATCATGAATTCCCGGAAGGGTTTAAACCCGTGAACATTGAATCATACGATGGCACCACAGACCCCGCGGTATGGATAGAAGATTTTTTCTCCACATTAACATGGCCCGCGGAGATGATCTACACGCCATCAAGTACCTGCCACTAAAACTAAAGTGACTGGCTCGACATTGGCTGAATAGCTTGCCGGCAAACTCCATCGGGAATTGGGAGAACCTGGCAGACACATTCCTTGATAACTTCCAGGGCACTTACGTGCGCCCACCAGATGCTGATGATCTAAGTCACATAACCCAGCAGCCTGGAGAGTCAGCCAGGAAATTTTGGACCCGGTTCCTAACCAAAAAGAACCAAATTGTTGACTGTCCGGATGTCGAAGCCCTAGCGGCCTTTAAACATAACATCCATGACGAATGGCTTGCCCCACATCTCGGTCAAGAAAAGCCAAAGTCCATGACAGCTCTCACAACACTCATGACTCGCTTTTGCGCGGGCGAGGATAGCTGGTTGGCCCGTAGCAACAATACAGCAAGCAATCCAGGCACATCAAAAGCTAAAGATAGCAACAACAAATCATGGTGCAACAAACAAAAGCACAGGAAAAATGGTGATAATGCCGAAGACACGTCATTGAATGCCGGATTCAGCGGCTCCAAGGCCGGTCAGTGGAAGAAACCATTCAACAAAAACAATTCAGGCCCATCCAGTTTTGACGCATACTCGACCATCCATGCCAAATTCATGCCACCCCTGGAAAACCAGCCAACCACACCAATTGTCAGGACCCCGACTCGATGTCACATCGATCTAGCTGGTAACACCTCATATCACTTTGCGGCCTCACGCACGGTATCCCCACGGGTGTCGTCTTACCTTTTCCCGGGACCGTTTGCGCCTTTTGGCTCGCGTATATGAAAGTGTCGCTAGCATCCATATGATAAAGAGCCCGGGCTGACATGACTAGTCGTAAACCCAAAGTGGCACAGACTTACAGGGACAGGCATCCATGACCCAGCTTCGAACGTGTCGGTCATCAGCAAGTGGGTCCGGGCTGTAGCACTGGGCTAGCAGGACTCCGGTAAACCGGGCTGTAGCGGGCTAACAGGACTCCGGTACTCAAAGCGTGACATTTCCCCGAAGGGACAGACACAGGAACGAAGAAGGACACATGCCGGCCAGCCTAAGTGTTCCAGAGCAGTAGCAAGCTACCATGGCTCAGCGGTAACACTAGGAGACATTTCCCAGTAAGAGAGGCTACTAAAGATAAACAACTAGATAGTCAGATTCCACACATACCAAGCATTTCAATCATACACACAATATGCTCGATATGTGCAAATACAACGAAGCATCACAACATGACTCTATGACACAAGTACTTTATTTAAGGCTCAGTGAGCCATACATAACATACACACAAAGGTACGGGTCTCACGACCCAACATACAAGTCATACAATCATACAAGCCAGCAGCGGAAGTAACTTGTCTGAGTACAGACAACTAGTAAAATAAAAGAGGCTTGGAAAGCCTCTGGCTATACTATGTGGTCCTTCACAAGCTCAGGGTCACCACCTGGGTCTTTAGCCTACTCGTTGATGTCAACGTCTACATAGAACCCATCAGAAGGGGTTGCAGCGTCTTCTGTAAAAATGTAGATTATAGCAACATGAGTACAAAGGTACTCAGCAAGACTTACATCAGATCCTACATACATGCATAGTATCAAGAAGGGTTGGTGGAGTTATTGCAGCAAGCCAGCTTTGACTCTTGGCTAGGCTATCCTACGATACTTCAACTTGAAATAGTTTTGCGCACACCAGTCCACTATTCACCACTTCAATACACTACCGAGGATCCACCTCCGTCCTCCTACGGAGGAGCCATCCTCGGCACTCACACTTATCTTGAGGCTTTTAGTAGTTTCCATTTACTTGTCTATGAACTGTATAGGCAACCAAGTAGTCCTTTACCGCGGACGCGGCTATTCGAATAGATCATGTTAACCCTGCAGGGGGTACTTCTTCATACACGCTCTCACCACTTACCGTCGTTTACACGACATGTACTTGGCAACCTTCAAGCGGAAGCCCAACGTGGGTGTCGGCCACGACCTACCTAATCACCTAAGCCTCCAGTCCAGGTTTATCGCCTATTCAGGTTCCATCCGCAGGGAGTCCGGCCGAGGTTTCCCATACGGCCCCGAACGATGTGAACAGGGTTCCCGAGATACCTAACGGGTATTCGGTACACCCGGCCACGTACCTACCGCATCACAGCCCACCCCTACGGTCAGCGCTGTCCACGGCCTCCAGTAGGCTACAAACACCAGAAAGTACTTGCAACTCCTGGACGGAGAACTAGGGTGAATAAGAAGTCGAGAGGGTCCATTGGTTTCGGGCCCAATGCATGGTAGTAGCTGATTCTTAAATCACACATACAGATCTCAGTGCTTAAGGTCGGCTTCAATGAAACAACCCACCATGTACTCCTACATGGCCTCTCATCGATACCTTTACCAAATCGTGTTCACCACACCACTCTCATTACCGACATAATCATTTCACTCTAGCCCATCACCCAGATGAACCAGACCTGACACGACTCTAAGCATAGCAGGCATAGCAAGGTAGGAACAACACATACATATGGCTCAATCAACTCCTACACATGCTAGTGGGTTTCATCTAGTTACTGTGGCAATGACAGGTCATGCAGAGGAAATGGGTTCAACTACCGTAGCACACAGCAGTTTGAATCGCGTTGTCTTAATGCAGTAAAAGAGAGCAGGAGCGAGAACATGGGATTGTATCGATATGATCAAATGGTTGGTTGCTTGCCTGATGGTTCGATGCACGGATACGGTTCTTCGTTAGGGTAGTCACGGTACTCCTCGGGGACAGATCCTGTCGTAAAGGATAACGATACACATGCATCACCAAACAATGTGCAACAATATGATGCATGCATGAAACATGGCAATATGAGTGTGTTGGGCTAATGCAACTAAAGCCAGAAGGGTTTGAACAAATTTGAATCAAAGATTCAAATTTCAATTTCAAATATGGCCTTTTAAAGTGCTTTTCCTTGTTCTGATTAAAACATCCATTTAACTTGTTGGATCATGCATGAAAATAGTACAGATGGATAGATTGGATTTTTCTGATCATTTTTCATATATAATTTGTCCAATTTGGAGTTACAGAATAAAAGTTATGAATTTTTGAAGTTTAATTAATATTCTGGAATTTCCTGATTTAATTTAAATCCAGATATATCATTTACTGCGTCAGCCTGACGTCACAGTGACATCAGCAGGTCAACAGGGCTGGCTCGGGTCAAACCTGACGTGTGGGGTCCACACGTCAGTGACACAGGGGCTAATCCCGTGTTGACCCGGGCTGGTTAGCTTTGACTAAGCCCTGGGGCCCACTTGTCAGCGTCAGTAGGTGGTGGTTTAGTGGCTAATTAACTAGGCCATGTCAGCTCGCCGGAGTTCTGGCCGGCGGCGACCATCAGTGCGGCGGCGATAGTGGTTTTGGTCGTTTCGGCCACCAAATGAACCGCGGAGGCCACCGGAGTGAAGCTGAGGACGACCCGCGGCTCTTGGCGGAGTCCGTTGGGGTCGGGGTGGCCGGAGTCAACGGCGGCGAGCTCGGCTGCGGCGGCCGGGGTTCGGTCGTGCGCGGGAACGGTGTTGCAGGGTGTTAGGGGGGGTGTTGGAGCGTGCTACGTGCTCCTAGTGAGATGTGGAGCACGATGGCGTGCTCGGTTGGGCGCTACGGCGATCGTGGCCACGACGGCGACATCACCGGCGGCGTGAAGCTTTCGGCCGCGGTGGGCTAGGGCCTAGGGGTCGGGAGAGAGCAGGGGAGAAGGGGGAAACGGTGGCGTAGCTCACCGCGGTTGCAGTGGGCGTCGAAGCGGGCTCGGGGACGCGTCGGAGACGACGAATTTGACGGCGACGGTGGTCGGAGTCCGAAGAGGGGAACGGCGACGTGGCGGCGATGCAGGGCTTCCGGGGACCCGTGGAGCGGTGGGGAGGAAGAAGGAGTCGAGGCGGAGCTTCTGAGCTGGTCGGGGAAGCGAGGGGTGGTCGGAGACGGTGGCTAAGGCGAACGGCGGCGACGGTGAGCTTCGGCCGTGAGAGAGAGAGAGTGAGGGAGAGCCGGGGGAGAGTGAATGGGGTGTCGGCGAGGTCGGGGCGACGACCAGAAGACGATCCACGCGGCGCAACGGCGACCAGGGCGATGCAGAGAGGCTGGGTGGTGCGTGGCGAGCTCAGGCGCGCCATGCTCACCTCCCTGCCTGCTCTGGCGAGGGGAAGCAGCTGGCTGGCACGGGCCAGCACAGTGCTGGGCCGGCTGGGCTGGGTCGGTTGCTGGCTGGGCCGCACAGGTAAGTCTTCCCCTTTCTTTTCTGTTTTCTGTTTTTATTTAATATAACTGCAACTTTGTTGAATTAAATAAAATACCTAGGCAACTCCAAAAATCACCAAACTACTCCTGGTCCATAGTTGGATTATTTCCAACATGAAACATTTTAGTTTGGAGATATTTGAGCATTTAAATATTTTATATAATTTTAAATGCCGAAATTCAAATAGTTATGATTTAATTTCAAAACCCTAGGATGGCCTAGGAAAATGTGCACCACTTTTGGCAGAGGTTCTGAACCAAGGCAAAAATGATGGGCATTTTAGAAGGGCATTTCAGGTTCATTGAAAAATTATTTTAGTAAACCCTAGTTGGTTTCAGAGGGGACTGGGGGTTCTGTCATCCCCATTTCAAGTTTCTGGTGAATGAGTAAACATGATGCAACACTCTAATGCATGACTAGCTAGGGTGTGACAACTCACCCCCACTCAAAAGAATCTCGTCCCGAGATTTGGGTTCCTCCGGGAAGAAGGCGGGATATTCAAGTCGAAGACGATCCTCCCTTTCCCAGGTTGCTTCATCTTCAGAATGGTGCGACCATTGAACCTTGAGAAACTTGATATTATGACGTCGCGTGGTACGTTCGGCTTGATCGAGGATACGAATGGGGTACTCTCGATAGGTAAGATTATCTTGGAGATCAAGCGTTTCGTGGTCCACTTCACGGATAGGATCCGAGAAGCAACGCCTGAGTTGAGAAATGTGGAAGACATCGTGAACTCTGGAGAGGTGCGGAGGTAGTTCCAATTGGTAGGCAACTTCTCCTCGTTTGGCAAGAATGCGAAAAGGTCCAATGTAACGAGGAGCCAATTTGCCTTTGATACCGAAACGATGGGTTCCCTTCAGAGGGGTGACCCGGAGATAAGCCTTCTCGTCAACCTCGAAAGTCATAGCCTTATGTTTTCGGTCATATTGACTCTTTTGACGAGATTGGGCTGTTTTCAACTTTTCACGAACGATACGAACTTGTTCTTCTGCTTCCTGAATCATATCCGGGCCAAAGAATTGTCTTTCCCCGGTCTCTGACCAGTTAAGGGGTGTTCGACATCGCCGTCCATAGAGGACTTCAAAAGGGGCTTTACCCAAGCTGGATTGATAGCTGTTGTTGTAAGCGAATTTGGCAAATGGAAGGCACTTCCCCCAGTCCATTCCGAACGAGATAACAGAGGCTCGAAGCATGTCTTCTAGAATCTGATTGACGCGTTCCACTTGACCACTTGACTGAGGATGGAAAGCGGTGCTAAAGGAGAGACGGGTTCCCATAGCATTTTGGAAACTTTCCCAAAATCGAGAGGTGAAAAGACTTCCTCGATCCGAATTGATTTCCAAAGGGACACCATGAAGAGACACTATTCGGGAGATGTATAAGTCTGCCAGCTGACTAGCGGTTATACTCTCACGAACAGGTAAGAAATGAGCTACTTTGGAAAGACGATCGACCACAACGAAAATAGCATTATTCCCTCTTTTGGTCCTGGGAAAACCGGTAATGAAATCCATACCAATTTTATCCCATTTCCATTCAGGAATAGCTAATGGTTGAAGGGTGCCAGCAGGCCGTTGATGCTCTGCTTTTACACGACGACAGACGTCGCAATTAGCAATATACTGAGCGATTTCTCTCTTCATCCTAGTCCACCAGAACCTCTGGCGTAGGTCCTGATACATTTTTGTGCTACCAGGGTGAATGGTGAGAGGAGATTCATGAGCTTCCTTAAGGATTAATCGCCTTAGGTTGCGCACTTTGGGAACTACTAGCCGATTCCCGAAGTATACGACTCCTTGATCATTAACGGAGAAACAATTCACAATT
This sequence comes from Triticum dicoccoides, assembly GCF_002162155.2. Lineage (NCBI taxonomy): Eukaryota > Viridiplantae > Streptophyta > Magnoliopsida > Poales > Poaceae > Triticum > Triticum dicoccoides. The sequence continues at coordinate 640,055,816 of NC_041385.1, read as the reverse complement.
CCTTTCTGAATGTTTCTCTTGATGCGGGAGATTCCCGGATCTACCTTCTGTGCGTTGATAATTTGATCCGTAAGGGTAGGTTTTGCCACCAAGGTGGAGAGAAAACCTTGAGGTACAATGTGAAGGTTAAGCTTCCGAAATTCCTCATGGAGAAGCGGTTGACTTTGTTGTAACATCAGGTTGTTACAATAAGATTTACGACTTAGCGCATCAGCCATGACGTTGGCTTTCCCTGGGGTATAGGTTATCCCTAAGTCGAAGTCTGTGATCAATTCAACCCAACGTCTCTGCCTGAGATTCAAATCCGGTTGGGTGAAAATATACTTCAGACTTTGGTGATCAGTGAATATTTCGCAACGATTACCGAGGAGATAATGTCGCCAGGTCTTAAGTGCATAGACTACGGCTGCAAGCTCTAGGTCATGAGTGGGATAATTCTCCTCATGTGGGTGCAATTGCCGTGAAGCGTAAGCAATTACGTGTCGATCTTGCATGAGAATGCAACCTAGTCCTTGTCGCGAGGCGTCGCAGTAGATAACAAAGTCCTTGGAGAAGTCTGGCGGTACCAGTACGGGAGCAGAGGTCAGGTGTCTTTTCAGTTCCTGAAAGCTGTGCTCACATTGTGGAGTCCATTCGAACTTCTTATCTTTCTTGAGGAGTTCAGTTAGAGGTTTAGCAACCTTGGAGAAGTTCTCGACAAAGCGACGGCAATAGCTCGCTAAGCCTAGAAAACTCCGAACTTGCTTGACTGATTCGGGCGGAGTCCAATCAAGGACGGCTTGAACTCGCTCAGGGTTAACAGCAATACCTTTACCAGATATTACATGACCCAGATAGGTCACTTCTGACAACCAGAATTCACATTTAGAGAATTTGGCATAAAGGCGATGCTCTCGAAGTTTCTTCAACACTAGCCTTAGATGTTCGGCATGTTCTTCCTCGTTCTTGGAGTAGATGAGTATATCATCGAGATAAACCACGACGAATTTATCCAAATACTCCATGAAGATTGAGTTCATTAACCGAGAAAAGGTGGCTGGAGCGTTGGTTAATCCGAAGGACATAACGGTGTACTCGTATTGGCCATAGCGAGTAACAAAGGCCGTTTTAGGAATGTCCCCGTTTCTGATTTTGATTTGATGGTAGCCCAACCTCAAATCCATCTTGGAGAAGACTGAGGATCCAGCGAGCTGATCATACAGGTCGTTGATCCTGGGAAGTGGATATTTGTTCTTGATTGTGACCAAATTGACAGGTCGGTAATCTACAACCATCCGGTCCGTACCATCCTTTTTCTTAACGAATAGGACAGGGCAAGCCCACGGAGATGAACTAGGGCGGATGAAACCCTTTTTCAAGGATTCATCGAGTTGTTTCTTAAGCTCGGCTAGTTCTAGGGGTGCCATCTTATAGGGTCTTCTAGCAATCGGAACGGTTCCTGGAATGAGATCTATTACGAACTCAACATCCCTGTCAGGTGGAACACCTGGCAATTCCTCTGGAAAGACATCCGGGAAGTCACGGACTACCGGAACGTCCTCAAGGTCTGGCAAAGGGCTGGCGTTAAGAGAATATAATTGTCGCTTGGCTATTCGGGTCAAGACATTGACTATCTTCCCCGAAGGATGGGTGAGTTGAACAGTCCTAGAGAAGCAATCAATTTTGGCTTGATGAGCTGACATCCAGTCCATACCCAAAATGATATTAATATCCGAAGATTTAAGGGCTATCAAGGATGCAAGGAAAACAAGTCTGTCGACTTGGATCTCATTTCCATAACTTACCCTAGAGGTATGCCATCTAGACCCAGGGGTAGAGATTTCCATAGTGGATGGCAAGTCACAGAATGCAACGTTATGCAAACGGGCATAACTTTCAGATATAAAAGAATGAGAGGCTCCTGTATCGAAAAGAACGGATGCCGGGTGGCAATTAACAAGAAGCGTACCGAGAACGACGTTGGGGTCCTCTTGAGCTTCTTCGGCAGAGATACAGTTGACATGGCCACGTGAAGCGGTGACCGGTTTGGCATGGAACACCTTCCCTGTCGGCTTGCCACGGCCAACAGCTTTAGCAGATTGATTGGGGTTGGTCTGGGGACACTCGCGCATATAATGACCAGATTCCCCACACTTGAAACAAGTCACGGAACTGGTACGTGGAGGAGCATTATTGGATGGACCCCCATAGGGCTTGGCCGGTGCAGACTGTTGAACAGGGCGAGGCGCCTGGAAAGATGGCCTCGGTGTGAACCTGGGTGGCAGGGCGGTATTGGGTACCCACACGCGGCGTTTCTGAGGACCATTACCGGATGAGGAACCCATATCACGTCCATGCTTGCGTGTTGCATCATAATCAGTCTGACCAGTTTCAGCACTGATGGCTTTGTTGACAAGTTTCGAAAAAGATGTGCACTCATGCAGACGGAGGTCGCGGCGAAGCTCAGGGCTAAGGCCCTTTCGGAACCTTGCTTGCTTCTTGGCGTCAGTAGAAACTTCCTCAGTTGCATATCGTGCGAGATTACCAAACTCTCTGCTATAGGCATCCACAGAAAGTCGGCCTTGGGTGAAACTGCAAAATTCTTCACGTTTACAGTCCATGAGACCCTCCGGAATGTGATGTTCACGGAAAGCCTCACTGAACTCAGCCCAAGTGGTGACATGGCCCGCTGGGCGCATGGCTCCATAATTCTCCCACCATAGACTGGCGGGGCCTTCAAGATGATATGCGGCGAAGGTGACCTTGTCAGCCTCTGCTACCAACGCGGAACGCAGCTTGTGAGAGATACTGCGAAGCCAGTCATCAGCGTCGAGAGGCTCGACGGAGTGGTGGAACGTGGGTGGATGCAATTTGATAAAATCACTGAGTGACACCACGTTAGCCCTCTGATGGTGTGCTGTATTCTGTTCTATACGCTCCAACAAACGGTTTGTCTCCCGCTTGTTTCTCTCAGCTTCCATCATCACCTCGGCTAGTGAAGGAGGATGAGGCAGATTTTCATTCCTGGCTTCACTGCCTTCGGCCTGCTCTTGGGAAGCAGGATTAGCGCGCGTGTTGACCATCCTAGGTAGACAAGACAATGATTTAGTCAGGATGGTAAAATTCCGACATAGGATACATAAGGTAAGGAATAACTCGAAATGCAAGATGATCATCCGTATGACATGGTAGATACAGAAACTGCTTCTTTATTCCATCGTCATGCACACCATACAAGGTTTAGTACAAGACCAAACAAAGTACTATTATGGTGAGAAAAGGATTACATCTCGTCAGAGGCATTCCAAGCTCCTATACATTATTTTCTACACCTCCGGAAAGAGTACAAACTAGGACATATCCCACGAGTCACGCGGAACGATAGATGACACAACTAGTGCGAACTAGTGATGCTACCCCTAACTCAGACCGATCCGTAGTAGTCCTCATAAAAGTCACCTCCATAGCCTGGAAGCTCAACATGTTCATCCGGAAACAGACGATCTCGCGGAGCTTGTGGACCATAGGGGCTAGGATGAGGCCTTGGACCAACAAACGGTGGACTGCGGAGACCGCGAGGTGGGGTGATGCCTCCTACATCACGCCAAACCATCACGTCCGGCAGAGCAGATCTCACAGGATAGAGATCGCGCATATCCGAATATCCAGCTTGCACCGCCGGTGCGAACCGAGTCAAAGTGGCCTAGTGATCGGCACGGGTATTGAAGAGCTCTAACCTTAAGGCCCGATTTTCACGGTCCTTATCTTCGAGCATCTCAGCAGTGGTGCGAGTCCGTGAATCCTCCTGAGTGGAGTCAGCATAAATAGCTTGGAGATATCCTTGTGCTCCCGGAAGTGATCCTGGCATATACCGGAAGTCAGAGTCCCGAAATAAACCAGATCTGACTCGCATAATGGTCATCATAGAATTAGCCGGCATCCTGCACAGCCATCTCGATAGTAACCCCGAGTCCATAGGAGCAGTGAAGAGGCTCAGTGGATCCAGGATAAGATGGAAATATCCTGACAGTGCAGAGATACTGGCTTTGATTAAAATCTCGGAATTGCTCTTCGACCGTGTACTCAGGATACCAGCGGTATCCAGCCTCAGTCATTACCCTGACCAACTTAGCAGTATGGCCGGGTACATCTAGGCATCGAGTTAGGCGAACCACTTGATTGAGGTCGCGAGTGGCCATCTGAAAGCATAATCATAATGCAAGGCATTAGAATTTCTAGCAAAATTTCGGCAGCATAACAGCTGTAAATGCTCAAAAAGGATATTGAGACTTTTGACAAAGGATTTCGTACACACCCAACATCATCATATCAAAGTTCTGGAACCATTCTAACAACATAATGTGGTAGTAGAACTGAACTAGGCTTGTAACCATCAAACTTATAAGGTACTACTTATTAGTAACACGTGATCCTGATAGAGAGAGTAGATCCTAATTCCTTAACCCCCGGTGGAAGAATGGACTGACTCAGATCAGAAAGTCATAAGGTATAAGGAGTAAAAAGAGCCTTACGTTCCAACCCACAAACAATTCCCCTACATATAACTAAAGAATTTCTAGACTCAACATCGACCAGTTTGGCTTGGAGAACCTACAGGCAGTCCTGCTCTGATGCCAACGCTGTCAGGACCCCGACTCGATGTCACATCGATCTAGCTGGTAACACCTCATATCACTTTGCGGCCTCACGCACGGTATCCCCACGGGTGTCGTCTTACCTTTTCCCGGGACCGTTTGCGCCTTTTGGCTCGCGTATATGAAAGTGTCGCTAGCATCCATATGATAAAGAGCCCGGGCTGACATGACTAGTCGTAAACCCAAAGTGGCACAGACTTACAGGGACAGGCATCCATGACCCAGCTTCGAACATGTCGGTCATCAGCAAGTGGGTCCGGGCTGTAGCAGTGGGCTAGCAGGACTCCGGTAAACCGGGCTGTAGCGGGCTAACAGGACTCCGGTACTCAAAGCGTGACATTTCCCCGAAGGGACAGACACAGGAACGAAGAAGGACACATGCCGGCCAGCCTAAGTGTTCCAGAGCTGTAGCAAGCTACCATGGCTCAGCGGTAACACTAGGAGACATTTCCCGGTAAGAGAGGCTACTAAAGATAAACAACTAGATAGCCAGATCCCACACATACCAAGCATTTCAATCATACACACAATATGCTCGATATGTGCAAATACAACGAAGCATCACAACATGACTCTATGACACAAGTACTTTATTTAAGGCTCAGTGAGCCATACATAACATACACACAAAGGTACGGGTCTCACGACCCAACATACAAGTCATACAATCATACAAGCCAGCAGCGGAAGTAACTTGTCTGAGTACAGACAACTAGTAAAATAAAAGAGGCTTGGAAAGCCTCTGGCTATACTATGTGGTCCTTCACAAGCTCAGGGTCACCACCTGGGTCTTTAGCCTACTCGTTGATGTCAACGTCTACATAGAACCCATCAGAAGGGGTTGTAGCGTCTTCTGTAAAAATGTAGATTATAGCAACATGAGTACAAAGGTACTCAGCAAGACTTACATCAGATCCTACATACATGCATAGTATCAAGAAGGGTTGGTGGAGTTATTGCAGCAAGCCAGCTTTGACTCTTGGCTAGGCTATCCTACGATACTTCAACTTGAAATAGTTTTGCGCACACGAGTCCACTATTCACCACTTCAATACACTACCGAGGATTCACCTCCGTCCTCCTACGGAGGAGCCATCCTCGTCACTCACACTTATCTTGAGGCTTTTAGTAGTTTCCATTTACTTGTCTATGAACTGTATAGGCAACCAAGTAGTCCTTTACCGCGGACGCGGCTATTCGAATAGATCATGTTAACCCTGCAGGGGGTACTTCTTCATACACGCTCTCACCACTTACCGTCGTTTACACGACATGTACTCGGCAACCTTCAAGCGGAAGCCCAACGTGGGTGTCGGCCACGACCTACCTAATCACCTAAGCCTCCAGTCCAGGTTTATCGCCTATTCAGGTTCCATCCGCAGGGAGTCCGGCCGAGGTTTCCCATACGGCCCCGAACGATGTGAACAGGGTTCCCGAGATACCTAACGGGTATTCGGTACACCCGGCCACGTACCTACCGCATCACAGCCCACCCCTACGGTCAGCGCTGTCCACGGCCTCCAGTAGGCTACAAACACCAGAAACTACTTGCAACTCCTGGACGGAGAACTAGGGTGAATAAGAAGTCGAGAGGGTCCATTGGTTTCGGGCCCAATGCATGGTAGTAGCTGATTCTTAAATCACACATACAGATCTCAGTGCTTAAGGTCGGCTTCAATGAAACAACCCACCATGTACTCCTACATGGCCTCTCATCGATACCTTTACCAAATCGTGTCCACCACACCACTCTCATTACCGACATAATCATTTCACTCTAGCCCATCACCCAGATGAACCAGACCTGACACGACTCTAAGCATAGCAGGCATAGCAAGGTAGGAACAACACATACATATGGCTCAATCAACTCCTACACATGCTAGTGGGTTTCATCTAGTTACTGTGGCAATGACAGGTCATGCAGAGGAAATGGGTTCAACTACCGTAGCACACAGCAGTTTGAATCGCGTTGTCTTAATGCAGTAAAAGAGAGCAGGAGCGAGAACATGGGATTGTATCGATATGATCAAATGGTTGGTTGCTTGCCTGATGGTTCGATGCACGGATACGGTTCTTCGTTAGGGTAGTCACGGTACTCCTCGGGGACAGATCCTGTCGTAAAGGATAACGATACACAGGCATCACCAAACAATGTGCAACAATATGATGCATGCATGAAACATGGCAATATGAGTGTGTTGGGCTAATGCAACTAAAGCCAGAAGGGTTTGAACGAATTTGAATCAAAGATTCAAATTTCAATTTCAAATATGGCCTTTTAAAGTGCTTTTCCTTGTTCTGATTAAAACATCCATTTAACTTGTTGGATCATGCATGAAAATAGTACAGATGGATAGATTGGATTTTTCTGATCATTTTTCATATATAATTTGTCCAATTTGGAGTTACAGAATAAAAGTTATGAATTTTTGAAGTTTAATTAATATTCTGGAATTTCCTGATTTAATTTAAATCCAGAAATATCATTTACTGCGTCAGCCTGACGTCACAGTGACATCAGCAGGTCAACAGGGCTGGCTCGGGTCAAACCTGACGTGTGGGGTCCACACGTCAGTGACACAGGGGCTAATCCCGTGTTGACCCGGGCTGGTTAGCTTTGACTAAGCCCCGGGGCCCACTTGTCAGCGTCAGTAGGTGGTGGTTTAGTGGCTAATTAACTAGGCCATGTCAGCTCGCCGGAGTTCTGGCCGGCGGCGACCATCAGTGCGGCGGCGATAGTGGTTTTTGTCGTTTCGGCCACCAAATGAACCGCGGAGGCCACCGGAGTGAAGCTGAGGACGACCCGCGACTCTTGGCAGAGTCCGTTGGGGTCGGGGTGGCCGGAGTCGACGGCGGCGAGCTCGGCTGCGGCGGCCGGGGTTCGGTCGTGCACGGGAACGGTGTTGCAGGGTGTTAGGGGGGGTGTTGGAGCGTGCTACGTGCTCCTAGTGAGATGTGGAGCACGATGGCGTGCTCGGTTGGGCGCTATGGCGATCGTGGCCACGACGGCGACATCGCCGGCGGCGTGAAGCTTTCGGCCGCGGTGGGGCTAGGGCCTAGGGGTCGGGAGAGAGCAGGGGAGAAGGGGGAAACGGTGGCGTAGCTCACCGCGGTTGCAGTGGGCGTCGAAGCGGGCTCGGGGACGCGTCGGAGACGACGAATTTGACGGCGACGGTGGTCGGAGTCCGAAGGGGGGAACGGCGACGTGGCGGCGATGCAGGGCTTCCGGGGACCCGTGGAGCGGTGGGGAGGAAGAAGGAGTTGAGGCGGAGCTTCTGAGCTGGTCGGGGAAGCGAGGGGTGGTCGGAGACGGTGGCTAAGGCGAACGGCGGCGACGGTGAGCTTCGGCCGTGAGAGAGAGAGAGGGAGGGAGAGCCGGGGGAGAGTGAATGGGGTGTCGGCGAGGTCGGGGCGACGACCAGAAGACGATCCACGCGGCGCAACGGCGACCAGGGCGATGCAGAGAGGCTGGGTGGTGCGTGGCGAGCTCGGGCGCGCCATGCTCACCTCCCTGCCTGCTCTGGCGAGGGGAAGCAGCTGGCTGGCACGGGCCAGCACAGTGCTGGGCCGGCTGGGCTGGGTCGGTTGCTGGCTGGGCCGCACAGGTAAGTCTTCCCCTTTCTTTTCTGTTTTCTGTTTTTATTTAATATAACTGCAACTTTGTTGAATTAAATAAAATACCTAGGCAACTCCAAAAATCACCAAACTACTCCTGGTCCATAGTTGGATTATTTCCAACATGAAACATTTTAGTTTGGAGATATTTGAGCATTTAAATATTTTATATAATTTTAAATGCCCAAATTCAAATAGTTATGATTTAATTTCAAAACCCTAGGATGGCCTAGGAAAATGTGCACCACTTTTGGCAGAGGTTCTGAACCAAGGCAAAAATGATGGGCATTTTAGAAGGGCATTTCAGGTTCATTGAAAAATTATTTTAGTAAACCCTAGTTGGTTTCAGAGGGGACTGGGGGTTCTGTCATCCCCATTTCAAGTTTCTGGTGAATGAGTAAACATGATGCAACACTCTAATGCATGACTAGCTAGGGTGTGACACCAATAGAGAATGCTGGGTCTTCAGACAAGCCGGCAGGACAGACGCCGAAAACAAGGGGAAGGGGTCTCATAGCAACGATGACAACAAAGAGCCCCGATCACCGAATATAGGAGGAAAGATGAAATTCCCTCCCCAGGTGAAAACGGTGAATATGATACGCGCAAGCCACATTCCCAAATGGAAACGTGCACTAAGGGAGGTCTATACAATCGACCCAAAGTTTAACCCATGGTCCTCTTGCCCGATCACCTTCGACCGCAGGGCCCACCCTACCAGTATCCATCATAGCGGTTCGGCCGCATTGGTCCTCGACCCCATCATTGACGGATTCCACCTCACACAAGTCCTTATGGACGGAGGCAACAGCCTAAACCTGCTTTACCAGGATGCAGTGTGCAAAATGGGCATCAACCCTTCAAGGATCAAGCCCACAAAAACCACCTTTAAAGGTATAATACCATGTGTAGAGGCCTGTTGCACGGGCTCAATCACACTAGAAGTGGTCTTCGGATCTCCGGACAATCACCGTACCGAAGACTTAGTCTTCAACACCGTCCCCTTCCGTAGCGACCATCAGGTACTGCTTAGACGAACCGCATTCGCTCGGTTCAATGCGGTGCCACATTATGCCTACCGTAAATTAAAGATGCCCGGTCCACGCGGTGTCATCACGGTTAATGGCAGAAACAAATTCCCCCTCCCGGCCGAAGAGTCTACCACCACTTTAACAGCAAGAACAATGAACGGCACCTTATAGTCGAACCTCGAGTCGAAGGCAAAGCTCCCGGACACCACCAAAGCAATCCGAATTACTGCGCGGCAGGATAGCCCGGCCCGCACGGAGATAAATTAAAAACACTCTGAAAAAGGATAGAACAAGCCACATGCTGCGGGTCAACCGCCAGATGGCGCAAAACCATTTCTTACGTTTTCTTTACAGGTTCACCTCTACGTAGGCTATGATGGAAGGCGTGGGAACAGTTCGAGCGCGTCAGGGAATCTCTAGATATTCCCCTATAATCATCTGACTACAGCCCGGATCCGAACACAACTCCCGCATGCCTGGTATCAACAGGTTCCGCAATCATATTTATTTTTATCACATCACCTGTACTCGTATGAATTGACGTATTACTCAAATACAACATGTGGATTTATATGATGCTCACATGTTACTATTTCTTATTTAAAATTCCTTTGTTAAAAGGCGGCTGCTTATCGCGATATGCCTCAATATGCCAGGGGCTTCATCACACCCATACTACGGTAAAAAAGTCTGAACATCTTCACGGTAGTTCGGCACCCCGAACTTATAACATTATATGCATCAGCTCCGAATCATGTCTTGGGTCAATAGTTAGGTTTGCCCGGCTCCTATGTTTTGGTACCTTACGTTCCGCTATACAGCTAAGGTAGCACTAGGAGAACTACTACGATTGTGTCCCGGTTCTTCCGGATGAGTACCTCAGTAGAGAAAGCCGAAAACTGACTGTCATGATGTAGCGAGAGCTGGTCAGCTGTTCGAGAGGTTCTAAAATCTTTAAGGATTTCTTCCGCATAATGCTATAACCAATGTAGCGTGTGATGGATCGGCCTTTTCCGATCAGGCGCTTATAGAGCCCCTCGTGCGGACTTCCGAACAGTAGGGGCTACGCCTACCTTCCTCGAAACAACTCCTATGGCTAAGTGAGAGCGATAAAGCCCTATAGTCCGATTGCCAGGTTCGCTGTGCTGAACACCTCCTTTAGGGACCCAAAACTGGGATAAAGAATGCTCAGGTTTTCCCGAACACCCCCGTACTCACTACGTGGGGGCAGAAGCCAACGACTGACCGACTCTCAGAATTATTATATACAACGGCCGCACAGGATGAAAAACATTCATACGACAAAGCAATAGATGATAAGAATGCTCTTGTTCAAATATTACAATGGACGAACATGACCGTATTCATGGAAATATAATGTCCTTGGTGCATTGCTCCGCCGCAAGGCGGTCTCCTTTCAAGAGACCTTCATAATACAGTTCGGGCTTGCGGTGATCCTTCCCCTCCGGTGGTCCCCCGGTCATCAGCTTCTCTGCATCCATCTTCGCCCAATGCACCTTGGCATGGGCGAAGGCCATTCACGCACCCTCTTTGCAGACCGACCGCTTGATGACTTCGAGTTGAGGGCAGGCACCTATAAGCCGCTTCACGAGCCCGAAGTAGCTACTTGGAATTGGCTCAGCAGGCCATAGCCGGATAATTAAATCCTTCATGGCTAATTCAGCCGCCTTGTGCAGCTCGACCAACTGCTTTAGCTGATCGGAGAAAGGTACCGAATAATTTGGCGCCAGATACTGCATCCAGAAGAGCTTATCCGCAGTATTCCCCCCTTCGGCTCGATAGAATTGGGCGACATAAGATATGCTGCGCGGCAGCTCCGCAAATACCCCTGTATACATCAAAACTCAAGATTGTCAAATTTGATTTTCTCATCTCCTATACTTGCTTTTTATAGAAAAAGCCTTACCAGCCGCAATCTTCCTCGCCTCCTGGATTTCCTTCAGGGCACCTTGGGCTTCCCCCCGGGCATCACGTGCGGCTTGGCGAGCCTGGGAGAGTTCGGATTCTTTCCCTGCTAAACTCTGCTCTAGGGTCTCGCATTTCTGCACGGCCTCTTGAAGCTCTCTCTCAGCCTCAATAACTCTGGCATTGTGCTTCTCACGGAGCACCTGCTCTGCGGCTGCTTTCCTCTCGGCTTTGGCCAAAACCTTCTTCAAGGTCTCAATTTCGACCGACGCCCCTAGAGCACATTATCAAAAGATTGTTATCATGCACACTCATCCTTTCGTGCTACATAAACAAGGTTTATACATACCTTGATTATCCTCCAGCTGTCTCTTCACTTGGCCAAGTTCTCCTTCGGCCCGCTTCAGACTACACCTCAGTCCGGATACTTCCGCAGCTTGAGAGGCCGCAGTCGCTACAGATACCTGCTGATTAAAAAGAGTGATAAAAATCATCAAGTGAGTCTCCTGCGAACATGAATTTGATCCCCTGTCTGGTTCTCTCTTTAACCGAACAGTGTATTGGGGGCTACTATCTATACCATGACATTCTCCCAAGAACTCATAAAATATACCTCAAAGCCTCCTATGAGGCTAACACAGGATTCGTTCATTCCACTCTCAGTGGACCGAATCTTCTCAATCACCACACCCATGAGGGCACTGTGTTCATCAACGATGGAGGCACCCTTCAGCACCGCCAATAAAGTATCCAGCACCCCTGGTTGAACAGAGGCAGCCAATGGATGGGACTCGGGGACCTTATGGATCTCTAGATCGTGTCCGGCTTGGGTCCGGATTCAGGATGACCTCCGCCGTCGACACCCACGGGATTTTTCTCTCCCATGTAACCGGCCCCAGAAGTATGGCCTCCTGGCGTTGCCTTCGCGACCTTCTCCCCTCCTTCGTGGCCTGGGTCCTTCTGGGATGTAACCTTGGTTTCATTCCTACGTTTGGAGGAGGCCTTCAGGGGTGTCCCGCTCCCCATAGCGTCCGAACCCAGCAAATCTTCTGACGAGGATTGCTTGGCGCGGGGCTTCGCCGGACTGAGAAAGAAAAGCACGACTTAGATTAGAATGTGATGCCATGACAAGTCCGGGCGCATGAGTGTGTTTGGATTTTATAATTACGAGTTCACTAGGGGCTCAGCCCTGGGATCCCACTCCGGGCTGCTATCGGTGGCGCTGGTGGACTCCTCTTGAAGAGGAGTTTTTCCCCTCTTAGGCGAATCGGCCTCCAAGGAGCTGGAGGCCGTTCTTTTCTTCTTTCCGCCTGCGGGGGATTCGTCGTCCTCCTCCCCGTCCTCTTCTAAGGAAGAATGGGCATTGGAGTCTTCGGATTTTGTATCCGTGGTACCACAGCGACGGAGGCCGCCCTTCGTCTTCTTGGCCTCCTTCTCGGTCTTTTTCTTCGGCGCTTTATATGGCGCCGGGACCAGCATCTTCGTCAGAAGTGGGCCGGCCGGTTCTTCTGCCAGAGGGGCAGGATAGTAGATCCACCCTGCCTTCTTCGCCCAACCCTAGGAAAGATGATGGGAAATATGTTAAGTGTCTTTCCGAGGATGTACGGACATAATGCATGAATTATTAAACATTCAGTTGCTTACCGAACTTGTGGGGCGGGACAGTTGGTACCCGCGGTCCTCGGTGGAGTCCGGCCACGGTTTGCCGGACTTGAAAAGCACCTTCTAGATGTCCTTGTGTGTAGAGCAAAAGAGCTCTAGTAGGGTCTGGTGCTTGGCCGGGTCGAACTCCCATAGATTGCAAGCTCGGTGTTGACATGGTAGAATTCGGCGAACCAACATCACCTGGACTACATTGACAAGCTTGACGCTCTTGTCTTCCATGTCTTGGACACGCGTCTAGAGCTCTGATAGCTCGTCAGACGAAGCTCAGCTCAGGCCCTTCTCGTGCCATGACGTAAGTCGCAGGGGGCACCGGATCTGAACTCCGGAATGGCGGTCCACTCCTTGCCATGCGGCTCGGTGATGTAGAACCACTGCTGCTGACACTCCTTGACGGAATCATTAAAAGTCCCTGTCGGCCATGTGACATTGGACATCTTGCTCACCATGGTGCCTCCGCATTCGGCATGCTCGCCGCTCACTACCTTGGGCTTTACATTAAAAACCTTCAGCCATAAGCCAAAGTGCGGCAGAACACGGAGAAAGGCCTCGCACACGACTATGAATGTCGAGATATTGAGAAAGGAATTTGGGGATAGATCATGGAAATCAATCCCGTAATAGTACATGATGCCGCGAACAAATGGGTGGAGGGGAAACCCTAGCCCACGGACAAAATGAGGGAGAAATACCACCCTCTCATGGGGTTCCGGGGTGGGGACTATCTGTCTCGCCGTCGGAAGACGGTGGCCAATTCTCTTGGCCAGATACCCGGCCCCCCGAAGCTTTTTGATGTCCTTCTCCCGGACGGTAGAGGCCATCCACTTGCCTCCTGCTCCAGATCCGGACATCTTCGGGAAGCCTTTTTGGGCGAAGAAGAGAAACGCTTGGGCACTAGGGCTCGGGCGGAAAGGAATGGATGAATAAGGAAGGGCGTGGGTGAAAGGGAAGACTCTCATCCCCTTATAAAGGCAGCAAATATCATGTGCCTCCCCACTTGCCTGCTAAAATCGCTTATTCCCCAAACGCCACGTTTGATGGCACGGTTGGGTTACCCACGTCTATATTGATGAGGATCCCGTGATAAGGGGACACGGTCTCTGCTTCGACAAGACGTGCCGATAAAACCACTTGGCGATACGTGTGGTGGCTGGTTGTGAAAAACGGTTCGAATAATGACTGAACCATGGCGTGATGTCATGCTATAAAAAGCTGTCAGCAGATTAGATTTGCGGAATATTATGCTCTCTACACTGGAATGTGGAATTTGTTTTGCAGAGATGGACATGATCCTTGTGTTCTAGATCTCTTACGAAGTATTCAGAGAAGGAACCCGCCTTGCAATGCCGAAGACAATCTGCACACTGGACTCATCGTCATTGAAGCCTGGTTCAGGGGCTACTAAGGGAGTCCTGGATTAAGGGGTCCGCGGACAGCCGGACTATATACTTTGGCCGGACTATTGGACTATGAAGATACAAGATTGAAGACTTCGTCCCGTGTCCGGATGGGACTCTCCTTTGCGTGGAAGGCAAGCTTGGATATTCGGATATGTAGATTTCCTTCTCTGTAACCGACTCTGTGTAACCCTAGCCCCCTCCGGTGTCTATATAAACCACAGGGTTTAGTCCATAGGAGAAAAACAATCATAATCATAGGCTAGCTTCTAGGGTTTAGCCTTTACGATATCGTGGTAGATCAACTCTTGTAATACTCATATCATCAAGATCAATGAAGCAGGAAGTAGGGTATTACCTCCATCGAGAGGGCCCGAACCTGGGTAAACATCGTGTCCCCTGCCTCCTGTTACCATTAGCCTTAGACGCACAGTTACGAACCCCCTACCCGAGATCCGCCGATTTTGACACCGACACCAGGGCCCACAAGGCGGGTTAGGATCCGGATCTCACAGACCCGACTTTGGAGGTGGCAGCTCAAACTCTGGTTTTTAGGGTCAAGGCAATGAAGGCGGTTTTAACCAGCAATCTAATCAGGGTAATAAGCAACAACATCAGCAGTAGTCTGGTTATCAGAGTCATCCCAAACAGCTGAATAGTGGTCAACACCATGTGTTTACCAAGAGTTTGCGCAAGCGAGATCAAAAGATTCACAAGCGGGCGATGAACGCGGTTGAGCCGGCGGTTCCCCGATACTTACGATGGTCAGAGCAGCCCATTATATGGAGTCGTGAAGATCACCCGCCCCGGGATGATAATCCGTGTTAGCTGGCTTTGGTGGTGGCACCTCAAGTTAGAGAATACAAGTTCACTAAAGTGATCATGGATGGAGGCAGCAGCATCAATATCCTCTATTATGATACTTTTCGCCATATGAATTTGACTGACAAAGATCTTAAGCAATCCTGTACAGTTTTTCATGGGGTGGTGCCTGGTAAGTCGGCATATCCAGTTGGTAGGATAACCTTGGAGGTGGTCTTTGGTAACGAGTATGACTACCGGGCTGAAAAATTGACTTTTGAAGTGGTCAAGATCAAGAGCCCTTATCACGCCCTGTTTGGACGTACAGCTTATGCTAAATTTACGGCACGGCCTTGTTATGTTTATATGCAACTTAAGATGTCGGGTTATAAGGGTACCATCACGGTGCATGGCAACAGAAAGATAGCTTTGGACTGTGAAGAAGGCAATGCTGCCTAGGATGAGTCAGCTTGTGCAATAGAGGAGCTGAAGTTCTATAAAGATAATGTTGACCTAGCGGATATGACCCCCTTGAAGAAGCCAACCACAGAGCAGGACCCGCCGTTGAAGTTTATGTCGGCAGATGATACTAAACTGGTTGACTTCGTTCTTGGCAACTCATCCAAGCAGTTCATCGTCAGTGCCAACTTGGATCCGAAATAGGAAAGTGCGCTCATCGAGTTCATCCTTGGAGAACCAGGACATCTTTGCATGGAAGCCTTCAGACATGCCAGGTGTATCGAGGGAACTCGCTGAGCACACTCTTAATATTGATCCGAAGTTTAAGCCGGTCAAGCAATTCCTTCGTCCTTTTAATGAAGAAAGGCACAAGTCCATTGGTGAAGAAGTGGCCCGGCTCTTGGCGACTGGGTTTATTGTTAAAGGTTTTCATCCTAAATGGTTGGTAACCCGGTGCTGGTGCTTAAGAAGAACGACACTTGGCGTATGTGCATGGATTACACGGACCTTAACAAGGCTTGTCCGGCTGATCCTTTTGCTCTCCCTCGTATTGATCAGATCATTGATGCTACGGTGGGTTGTGAGCGTTGGAGTATTTTAGATGCTTATTCTGGTTATCATCAGATCAAGATGGCAGTTAAGGACCAGGAGAAGACATCTTCCATCACTCCCTTTGGACCCTTCTACTACGTATATATGCCTTTTGGGCTCAAGAGTGCCCAAGCGACTTATCAGCGTTGTGTTCAAAATTTTCTCCACAGCTAAATAGGGCACAATGTTCATGCTTATGTGGATGCTATCATTTTGAAATCCAGAAAGAAGGAGACATTGATAGATGATTTGAAGGAGACCTTTGACAATCTCCAGGTTTACAAGATGATGCTTAACCCTGATAAATGTGTTTTTGGTGTGCCAGCGGGCAAGCTGCTGGGGTTTCTGGTCTTTGAGAGGGGTATTGAAGCTAACTCAGAGAAGATCAAGGCTATCACTTCCTTGGCTAAGCCGGCATGTATTAATGATGTTCAACGTTTACCAGGTCGTATTGCGGCCTTAAGCTAGTTTATAAGCTGCCTGGGTGCAAAGGCTATTCCTCTTTACCAGAAGATGAAGAAGATAGATCACTTTTTCTGGAATGATACTACCAATGAGGCATTTGAGGCGCTTAAGAAACAGTTGGCTAAACCGCCACTTCTTGTAGCTCCTATCGATAAGGAGCCCTTTCTTTTATATGTGGCTGCTAACAGCAGAGCCATTAGTGTGGCAATTTTTGTGGAGAGGAAGGAGTCAGGCAAAGAATATCCGGTTCAAAGGCCGGTTTATTATGCCAGTGAGGTATTAATTGAGTCTATACAGAGGTATCCACATTGGCAGAAGCTGGTCTATGGGGTATTCATGGCTAGTCGTCAATTGAAGCATTATTTCTTTGGTCATCCCATCACCGTGGTCAGTTCTGCTCCTCTGGGGGATATTATTTAGAACATAGAAGCTACATGCCGGGTGGCTAAGTGGGCCATTGAACTTGGACCCCACGGTTTGAAATATGTGTCTCGAACAGCCATTAAGTCGGATAAGTGGGCCATTGAACTAGACGATGTTGCAGATGCCTGAGGATAAGCAGGATAATACATATTGGACTACTCATTTTGATGGATCCAGGCAATTGGAAGGCTCGGGGACTAGAGTTATTTTAACTTGCCCGCGAAGTGACAAGTTTTGTTATGTTTTGAGGCCGATCTTTCCTTCCACTAACAATGTAGCTGAATATGAGGCTTTACTCCATGGTCTTCGGATGGCTAAGGAGATGAACCTAAGCTGGGTCAGGTGTTTTGGCGATTCAGATCTGGTGGCTCAGCAAGTCTCAGGAACTTGGGATTACAAAGACCCTCTCATAGCGGCTTATCGCCCAGTGGTTAATGATATTGTTGGACATTTCAATGGTTATCAGGTGGAGCATATTGATCGCAGGAAAAATGAGGCGGCTGATGCTTTAAGCCGGCTCGGATCCCAGCGTAAACTGGTACCACCTAATGTTTTTCTTGATGTTCTGAATAATCCCTCAGTTAAATTGCCTACAGAAGAGGATCTTGGTATCCCTGACCCAGAGGCACAATTGGTGGTGGCTCTTCATGCTATCCCTGATTGGACAGTTCCATATTTGGCTTATATGACCCGGGGTGAGTTACCTAATGATGAAACTTTGGCCAGGCAAATAACCCAGAGATCTAAGTCAATGGCCATTGTCAATGGCGAGTTACACCGATGCAATGTTACAGGGGTGTTTCAACAATGCATCTCTCTCGAGGAGGGCCGTGTAATTCTAAGTGAGATTCATGAAGGAGATTGTGGCCATCATGCCGACTCTAAATCTCTCGTTGCTAAGGCTTTTTGTCATGGGTTTTATTGGCTGATGGCTCATGCTGATGCAGAAGATCTGGTTAACAAGTGTGATGGCTGTCAGAAATTTGCAAAACAGCCTCATGTGTCAGCTCAAGAATTGCGGATGATTCCAATTACTTGGCCGTTTGCAGTCTGGGGGCTGGATATGGTTGGACCTTTCAAAAGATCCAAGGATAAAAAGACCCACCTTTTGGTGGCGGTTGATAAGTTCACAGTGTGGGTTGAAGCAGAGCTGGTCAGCAAATGTGAGGCGGCAACGGTGCTTCAATTCATCAAAAAGGTGATTTTCCGCTTTGGTTATCCTCATAGAATCATAACTGATAATGACACTAACCTGTCTAAGGGTGCTATGAAATAATTCTGTTAACAAGAGCATATTCGTCTTGATATCTCGTCAGTGGCTCACTCCTAGTCTAATGGTCAAGCTGAAAGGGCTAATCAAGAAATCTTGAGAGGTATAAAACCTAGGCTTATGGCTCCTTTTCAGAGGATGCTGGGTTGTTGGGTTGGGGAGTTACTCTCGGTGCTTTGGAGTATCAATACTACCCCCAACAGATCCACAGATTATATGCCTTTCTTCATGGTTTACGGAGCAGAGGCGGTTCTCCCTAGTGACATCTGTCACGACTTGCCTCGTGTGGCGGCTTATGTTGAAGCTGATAATGGAAAGGCACGTCAAGATGCTCTTGACTTGTTGGATGAAGAACGCGACCTTGCAACGACTCATTCGGAAATATACCAACAAGGTCTGCACGATTATCATATCCGATGGGTTAAGACCCGGACCTTTCAAGAAGGTGACTTGGTGCTCCGACTCATCCAGGATCAGACAGATATGCACACATTATCCCACCTTGGGAAGGACCCTTTGTGGTCAGCAAAAACTTGAACAACGGATCATACTACCTCATTGATGTTCAAGACCACAAGGACTCACGCACATCGGAGGAGGAGACCTGCTGGTCTTGGAACATTGCTCATCTTCGGCCTTATTACACCTGATCCATCGGCTCTTGTGTTGTACATAATATTCATCCATGTATATATATTATGATCAAGTATAATAAAGTCGGCATCCTTGATAATTCAGGGCCTCTATCGTTTCATTTCTAGTATCTGAGTCTTTATTGGGGGCTTCCTGCTCATTGAGC
Organism: Triticum dicoccoides; assembly: GCF_002162155.2. Taxonomy (NCBI): domain Eukaryota; kingdom Viridiplantae; phylum Streptophyta; class Magnoliopsida; order Poales; family Poaceae; genus Triticum; species Triticum dicoccoides. Next base: position 640,036,740 of record NC_041385.1, on the reverse strand, counting down.
ATAGCTATGACTACCCTCTTGATCCGGCTTGCACGCCTTGTTAAAAATTACTTGGGGGCTTCCTGCTCATTGAGCATAGCTATGACTACCCTGATGATCCGGCTTGTACGCCTTGTTACAAATTCTTGGGGGCTTGTTTCCCAAGTTAAAGGTTGCCAAAGAGAACTTGTGGCACTCCACAGTTCAAACATAGGTATCCTACCTTGAAGGTCAATATATGTCACTTGGGGGGCTCCCTGTTCAATAAACATAACTTTTGTTAACCCTTTTTTGATTGGCTGGTATGCCAGGTGTAAACCACCAAAATTCTGGTTTATCCTGCCTTGTTTGTCTGCCACTCTGCCCAGGTAATCCTGGAATGACCTGCCGTACTCATGACAGTCAATCTTATAAAAGACCCTGAACTTGTCTAAAGTTAAAATGGTGGTTGGTCATGTGAGGCCCGACTTAAAAGTTTGATTGAACGATGAACTTAGTGGTTGTGCAGCCTCTGAAAGCCTTGTTTTTCTATTTTGTTCTTTTCTGAACAGTTTTTTAAATTCATGTCTTTGTTCCATATTGATATATGGTTTAACAACAATTCAGGCCATATAGCCTTTATCTTTATGACTCATGTTTGAGCATAGTTATGGGTTTTTGCTAACCCACCCCGGTTTTGGACGATAAGTCACCAATATATTTGAACATATTTAAAGGTTCTGATAACTCAGCCTGGCTTTGGACTTTAAGTCGCCAGTATGCTTTGATTGTGCAATTGAAATTATCCTCACTGTATATGGTGTTGTAAGCCGACAGTATGAACCACGTTCACAGGTATAGTTTTGCCTCGTATGTGAAAATACGAGGCTTGATAGCCCACCCTGGTTATAGACTTTAAGTCGCCAAAATATGCTATTTTGATATTATGACCCGCCCTGGTGCAAGCCGCCAGGGCACGTATTGTTCACTTGTGTGCAGGTCACATAACAATACTTCTTATAATCGTTTGATGGATAAATGTGATGAAGTACAACCTATGGATCTTCAATCATCAAAACGACGGTTTAACATATTCAAATGACAAAACATGCACGATGACATGGCAAATCATTGTTTTTAACTAGCCTATTACAAGGCTATCATCAGGCCCAAGTGGTTCAAAGTTTTTTCAACAAATTATGGCGCCATGGTTAGAGAGCCGCCCTTCAGATCAATTATGCTCATGCTGAGTAGAGGATTCCGCGTTAGCCTGCGCCGGTTCTTTGCCTCCATCTGTTGTCTGGAAATCAGATGTTTTCCAGTTGATCTCCGTTAAAGCTTGGAATTCGGCTTCATCATCTATGAGTTCAGACGGGTCAACTTCAGGGGCAAAGGTATGCTTACGTGCTGGCGGGGTAGGTCGACACTTCATAAACCGGAGCTTTTACTCTTGAGTTGTCTTCCGTATAAGCCAGCAGATATCAAGCAAGGTTAGTCTCTTCGGCCAGTTTGCTGGCTAATGGACGCACCTCCCTCACGCATACAGCAAAGTCCTCTGTGGTAAAGGGAGACCCGTCCTCTTTATAGCTCGGGCAGCCAGTGGCTTGCTCTGCCGGGTCTTGCTTTGCTTGCCATGCTTTCACACGGCTCAAGGCAGTAATGGCGCCGGCTCTGGCGGACGACCGCTTAATTTCTGCAATCCTTTATGGCAAGACAGACAATTGGTTCAATACATCTTTGAGAAGTGAAGGTGGCTCTTTGCTATGAGTAATCCCAGCTATCATGCGCTGGGTGCCTGCATATAACTGCTCCACTAAGGTATAAGCCGCCTTCAGCTTCACAAGCATATCTTGCCCAATATTGGCACTTCCGGGACCTGTAAAGTAAAGCATATGCAGTTAAGTCGCCAGGCGAGTTCAGAATTGTGTGCTGGAATTGATTGAGATACTTAAAATTGCTTACCAAAGATGGCAGTGGTCATCTGTTAAATATGACGCTTGAAGCCGGACAATTCTATGGTCACCTCTTTTAAAGAAGCTTCAACAGACTCCGCTCTTTGCACTAAGGCAGATTTTTCTTCGTCCCACGCGTTTCTGGCAGCTTGGCAGGGCTCGACGGTTTAGCTCCTCGTGAGTCAATGATCATAGGGTCCACACGGGTCTCTGGCATTTCTGGTGGCCCCTCATCAGCTATGTTTTCAACATTTTGTATTGAACATTCAGATTCCGATGGTTGTTTCTTCGCCTCATGTGTCTTGGAGTCTTCAACCAGCTAGATTGTCTTGGCTTTCTTGCTTGGTTTAGCTTTACCACTGAAGAAATAGAAAGGTCAGTATGAGTACTTACAAAGTTAAAACAATGAAGGCTAAAGATTATTACCCAGGGGCAGTCTTGAAAGCCGGCAACTGAGTTCTATTTGAGTCGCCAGAAGAGGAATTTGAGGTTCCCTAGTAGTTTGAATCGGAAGGATTAAGTGGACGGCGAATAAGACCTACCACTACAAAAAAAGACACACCCATTACATTTTGGGCCGAACGAAAAAAAATTCTGTCATACTTATGACACTTCTGTGACGATAATTGTGACAAAACCCGGTATCATCATATATGTGGTGGGATCCTGCTTCTATGACAAAAAATCATGAAAGAAAATGGGCTTTTCAACCTGGGTGGGCCGGAGACGCGGCTGCATGACATTCTTTGGCCGTGCATGACGGAAAAAACCACGGTAGAAGCGAGGGCGAGGAAAATATTGGGGTGTTTCCGGTTACGGTGGGTGGTCGGGGCCGAGCGATGCATGGAGGTTTGTGCGTTTCTCTCATACACGTACGCGCGTGGGTGTGAGTCGTTGGGCTCTAACCAAACCCGAGCGAGGCGTTCGCCTAACTGAACCCGAGCGATTGCACTGTAGGCTACACGTTATTGAACCTGAGCGATCGATCGATGGCTGTTAACTGCACCCGATCGAGCGATTCCTTATCTACTGCTGCTAACTGAAGCCAATCAATGTTGCCTCTGGATGAACAGTGAGCGTTGTTGGGGGGGGGGTTGGATGAAAAGGTCCCGGTGGGGATGGATGAAGAGGACCCCGTGGTGTTGCCTCTGGATGAACAAGACCCCGATCGAGCCGGTTGGGGGTGGATGAACAGGACCCCGTGGAGGGCTGGTTGAAGAGTAGCCGGTGGACGGCTGGTTAAACAGTAGTCCGTGGAGGGTGGTTGAACAGGACCCCGTAGAGAGGGCTGGTTGAACAGTAGCCGGTGGAGGAGCGCGCGGTGGAGGCTGGATGAATAGGAGCCCGTGGATGAATAGTCTCAGGTGGAGGCTGGAGGAGGTCGACGGTGGATGAACAGTAGCCCATGGAGGCTGGAGGAGGTCGACGGTGGAGATGAACAGTATCCCGTGGAGTCCCATTTTGCGGTATGCCACACCCCTCCCAATGAAAAGGACCCCCATTTCGACCGTAGCACTCCAACACAAGTCCGTTTCCTATGTTTTGCGGTATGCCACACCCCTCCCAATCAACAGGAACCCATTTCGACCGTAGGAGGTCCAACAGAAGTCCGTTTCCTCTGTTTTGCGGTACACCAGATCCCTCCAGATGAACAGGATCCCATTTCGACCGTGGCCGGTCGAACACAAGGCCATTTCCTCCGTTCTGCAGTACGCCATGCCTCGTTTCCATCATCTGTTCCATCCAAGCCCTCCCGATGAACACGATGATGCATTCCATTTTGACCCAGCCGGTTGGCTCCCCATGAACACGATGATGACGCAGTTTCTCCGTTCCGACCCAGCCATGTACACGAGACCTGGCCGTACGTATGTGTGATTAGGCATTCGAGACCCCATCCATATGTACGTACATGGCCGTATTTTCTTTCTTGCACCCTGGCCGTTGTACATACGTGTACATGCTACGTGCCCGCCTCTACTACGACACGTGTGCGCCTCTATATCGACCAGTATGTACGTACATGTTCGCCACCAGAATGACAATTCTACGTACGCTTCGACCAGGTGGGTCCCGACTGTTTGGCACTTCTTTGCATGCAAAGATGTAGCTGGTGGGTCCCAGCAGTTAGGGGGCGAATCGTTTTTTTGCCCGTAATATGGACACACTTCCTTGCTTGCGAAGATGTAGCTGGTGGGTCCCAACAGTCAGGGGGAAACATTTTTTCACGAAATACGGTGGCCCATTCGGCAGGTCCCTGCTGTCAGGTGGAGGAATCATTATTTTGCGTGTAATAAGGAGGCACTTCCTTGCTGCGGCCGTGGACCCAGCTGTTAGCCTCTCCATGTACAATACTCTTTCGATGGAAGTCATTCCTTGACCATGTTGACCACGCCACGCAGAGAGCACCAGGGCAGTGGATGACGGTGAGGCCTAGGAAGGGGATGACACGGAGTCGGGGAAGATGCGATAGTGGAAGCCTGCGCGGAGAGGAGTACGAGGATTCACTGGTTCGGCTGCGGTGTGAGGCTGCCGTCGCCGCAGAATAACAGGGGGTGTGGGTGAGTAGAGGGATGCCCTGGCCAGTGGTGGTAGTAGTAGGTGGCAGTGAGGCTTGCGCGGCAGCACAGCCAGCCACGGGAGGCGGGAGCAGGCGGTCCCACCCGCGCTGGAGTTGGTGGATGGAGCAAGAAGATCAGAGATTGAAGAAACACGACGGCCGTTGCATTACCATCCAATGGTTACATCTGCTAGAATCGTTTGTTGACATATATAATAACTAAAAAAATCTTGCATATGCGTCAACTTAATAGGCCCACAAGCCAGGCCATTCCCTATTGTTTTAATAATTTATATATAGCTCATTGCAGCTTATGCAATTTATTGCAGTACATTTTTTTTGGTTGGCCAAGGCCAGGGTTAAAAAGTTAAATGAAATTTCGCATATTTCTGTGGGTTCCAAACTATTTTTAATACTGAAATGTCGAGCCAGATTTAAAGTACTTTGAATATATATTTAAATTAGGTTAAAGCCCAGTGAAATAGGAATCTAAAAATGTGAAAAAATTCAGAAATTATAAAGTAATTGCCAATTTGTCATCTGTTTTTATATTTGTAACCCATTTCATATTACTTTCAAGATTTGCACGCGTCTTGAAAGAGTTACAGCCCATCAGGGCATAAAAAAATAAGTAGGCTTGGATTGGGTATTCTTCAAAAAAATAAACTGGGCTCATTTTCACAAAGAAAAAATAGCTGGGCTGGTCATATGGTGAACATAAAATATAAGCCTGGGCTAGATGGGCCACAACCCAGTTGAAACCCTGCTCCATCTCAACAATAACAAAAAAAATACTGCTCGAGCAGCTACGTCCCAGGTGTCAGCCAATCTTGTGCTATTCTCTTGTCTATTGACTATATAAGCTCACAATGTCGTGGGTCCCAGATGTCAGGAAACCACTAGGAGGAAGCATTTTCTTTTTCCATACATTGACATGGTGGGCCCCTACTGTCATCCTCTCCACGTACTTTTGCCGATTCCTGTTGTTTGTTGACCATGTTGACAACGCGAGAGGACGGCACCGTGGTGAGAGGACCAAAGCGCGTGGAGGACGACGCGAGGCCTCGGACATCGGTGTTAACGATTTAGGAGACGGTGGGGTGGCGATGCGTGTGCTGAGGCGCAGCCAGCCGTGGGAGGCGGAGTAGGCAGCCCCGCTGCTGCTAGCTTGGTTTTGGCGGCTAGAGGAAGACAGGACTGAAGAAACACGACAGACTGTAAAAGCAGCCGGAGTACTTAACAACCTTAACTGAAACCAGCAGGGGCACTTAACAACCATAGCGGAAAGCAGTATGAGTACTTATACAGGTTCAATCGTACAAAGCACACCTCGAACAGTGCCACTTTGCCTACAGTTAACCAAGGGTGAGGCCGCCAAGCCCCAGGACAAGGCCCAGGTGCCACCCCGCGCATCCACAACCTTTTGAAAGCGGCTTCATCTCGCAATGTGGTCAATAAAAAGGATATTCGCTTTAGAGCCGTGGAAAAGCAGGAACATAATCTTCTGTCCTATTCTCCAAGATGAACGGGCATTCATTATTTGAGACGACCCATGAATAAGTTCTTTTCACCTCCAAGGGGAATGGAGTAGGTCGACATAAACATCATTTTGTGACCAAGCGCAAGTTTGACCCAACCATGGTTAGGCATCTGTATAGGAACAATAGAACTGGGCAGTTTCTTTTTCAAGAAGATCATAGCTGTAAAACTGTGTATAAGCAATAGTTTATGAACAACATATATAACAGAAAACAGCTCGTACCATAAGTTTCTCGACACAGTTGGACCTATTCAACGAATGCAGCACTGGCACACATATCCCACGCGGCCTTCCACCATTGAAACGCCCCACAAGGACCTCAAGACGATCAATAAAGTGTAGGAACTTGTGGATCTCGTCCCAGTCAACTTCAGTGCCATCAGTAGCAGCCGAGTTCTTATAGAATAACAAACGAGCAGCCTGCTTAACTCTGAAAAAACCTACACGTGCCACCAATTATAAGATAATATTAGTTAGAAGTAGCATCTTCGTGAGAGATTCGATGCTACTTCTAAAGTTAAATTGTGATTAATTAGACATAATAGGTGGATTAAGAAGTAATCGAGGCAACAAGCAAGAACCATATACAAAACTAACATGGATGAACAATTGGAAAGACGTCGGGGTGGAAGATTGCAGTGAAGATGAGACCAGGTTCTGCTATTTCCATCAACATTCATGCGCCAACTTTCAGTCTGTAACACTTGAGAAAGTTTATCCAAGTTCGGCCATAAAAAAGCAATGATCTTCTTGGTTCATGAACCCAACTCGGAACTTATATACATGGCTTGTCTTCACTGTGACCATTAAACCGGTGTATACGGCAAGGCCGAGCATCTTGAGTACATGTGTTCTGGCAGAGCAAATAATGCAGTGCGGGAAAAATAATATGAGAACACAATGTATTCCCTATCCAAATCTAGAAATAATTTCCTCCTTCACGTCAGTGTTGACCATCGTACTAGTATCTTTTATCCAAATATAGCAATCCAAATTTCCAAATTAGTCGATAGCATGTTCAAAAAACCACACCCTCCCTGATAGAAAAGAGGATTCTAGGAACATACTGTGCACGTTTTAAAATCATGTGTTAGGATGAGAAGGAACAAGTGTGGCGTCTCGCCGAGGGCGCAAAAAACTTTAGAGTCCTCGCACTTTGGGCAGTGCAAATGAAACACACTAGATTTAGTAGGAAGAAAAATGCATCAACGGCGGCGGCTGGCATCCTAGGATTTCCGGCGACCAAGGGACTTGGATTTATTAGGGATGGATGAAGAATTCGTACCTGGTTCTCCATGAGAAAACTCTATGCAATCGCCGAGAGGGGGTTTTCTCTAAACAAGCAGACGAGGGAGAAGGGGATTCAGGCCCAGTGAAATATTGCCGCTTCGTTCGTCCAGCTTACTGCTAAAGCTGGAAAGGTGTGGGGTTTTTTGATTTGATGGCTCATTGGGCATTACTGCGACGCTAGGACCGAGGTATGTCTACCGTGCAGTTGTGCACTCTAATTTGGTGCATATGGCATGTGGACCCCATTGACGGATGCCCCACATATCAACGAAAGGAAGTAGAAAGACATGAGTAACTAGTTACACATAAGTATATTTTTGACAAAGAGATACTCCCTCCGTAAAGAAATATAAAAATCTTTTATATCACAACTTTATACATAAGAAAAATCAAGGGGGATATATATAACATATATAATTATAAAAAATAGAGCTTTTTGAACACAGTATAGACGAGTTAGTGATGAGGGTGTGCCTGCAATCCTGCAATATAGGCCGCCCGATTTATATCTGACGGATAGGAAGAAACTATGGCAATTTTGCAAAAAGGTACCCACACACCTCTCCAAATTTGCAAATAAGGCCTTCCCTCATTCATCCTTTTCTCTCACAAGATAAAATACTCATACAAATGCATCTTGATCTTACGTGCAACGCACGGGCATTATGGGGGTTCAGCTAAGAATATAATACTCAAACATGATCACGGTTTTAGACTTTGGGCCACATTCCAGTGGGCCTGCATGTTTGGGGGCCCATGTGTTCTACCTCAGCGCTTTTCATATTGCAAGCGATCGGTACGATGCTAGTTTTAGATGCTGTCGCAAGGCAAATACACATAATTGAATAAAGCATGGCAGCTGTTGGAATGAAATCGAACGATAGTTCATAACCAGCAATCAGAGTTGCAATTCTATCAATGATATACAATGTGATAAATAATACTGTCGTACTACTTATACACATGTGACACTTGTTTCACCATGCCAGATTATTACATCAAAATCTCTCGGATGATAGATCAGTTTGGCAGTTGCGCGCTGCTACTAAAGAATTTCAAAGTTGATTTGGACCAGCTCTCCTTGCCGAGAAAGTTCGATTTTGACATCATCCCCTACCGTAAGATATGATTTAGATTTGAACCTTGACCATCCTTTAGCATCAATCATCATGCGACCAACCTTTGTACTTACGGTATATTGAGCAGGTTCATTCACACCAAGGTTGCACATGGTAAGAGAAACTTGGCCACGATCGCCCGGATTATTGAACGACTCCCTCATTGTTCTAGGAATTCTCTGTTTGCAAACAAGAAGACATACACAAACAATTAGATCAACACAGTGAATCATGTGAAACAACATGGAAAGAAAAAGAACGAAGCACTTGGGCGGCCAATGCTTACCAAGAAGGTGGACATGTCATTTTTTGTAAGGACTTTGGCATATGAAGTGCGAACTGCAGCCCAGTCTGTTGCCGGTGAAACTGCTCGTTTGGTTGCCGCTGCACGGGCTGGAGCAGATACAAGTGCACGTGTTGGTGCAGGTGCCGAAGCCATTGCTGGTGCCCGTGCGACTGGTAGTGCCCCAGTTGCTGCCAGATGGTGCTCCTTGTAGAGCTGGAGCCGGTGTCGGAGCAGGTGTCGGTGTCGATGCCCGATCCTCCGGTAGATCATCCTGATCCGCTGACGCGGTCGGTGCCCAATCCTCAGCTGGATCAGACTGAGCTGCTACCATTGTCAGTGCTAGAGCAACTGTCGGTGCTTGATCCATTGCTGAAGGTGGTACCAATGTGCGAGACAGCGACGATCGTGTCTGGTCTGCTATGATTAGCTTTTTAACTTGACTAGGCTCCATGACCGCGATCTAGTTTTTTCTTCATTTCTTTTAAACGCGAGAAGGACTAATAGTGGCGTGTTTGTTAAACCAAACTGCAGTTCATCATAGGGATTCAACTTGTACTCAGACAATAGACTGATTCAATTTTTTCCAGTAATATAAGTGATGGATAGTGCCTTCGTTACTGACACGACTTAAGAAGTGAAACCTGCAAAAATAGCCATCATAGAGCAAACCAAACGGTTTATTCTGTGATGAATGTCACATGGCAAAACCTACATCGTAAAATTGCAGGAAAAAAAACAAAACATGACATTAAATCAATAAGATTTAGATAGTAAATCAATAAGATTTACTTGATGTGACACGATTGAATCCTTACCAGGAAATCACTATGTTGAAGTACTAAACAGAAGATTGATTGTCCAACTACGTGTGGCATGCAGGGCCCCCGCCTACTCCCACAAGCAGGACAGTCCAAAGGTCGTGACAAATCGTATGGACCGAACATCCTTGGGACTGGAAATCCTGGTGGGTGTGATAAACCCTGCAATGCATACATATATTAGAGTGTAACCATAATTGATAAACTGTCCTCACAAAAAAGATGATCTAGATACTTCAAAATATACAGACTGGATTGAGTAGACAGAGATTAACATACACTATTCTCAGGACTCACCACACACCAAAAGCGGTAGTACTAAACAATATAGGGTTCACAAACAAAAATCAAGTACTGAACAATAGTACTTACTACGGACAAGCAAAGTTGCACTAATTAAACTCGACTGATTATTTTATGCCACCGACCTACGGGATGAACCCCGCATAACTGACTAGGCTATGGACTTCGTGAGAGATGTCTACCTGCACCATCACCATCTCGTCAACCTTGGAGAACCTAATAGAGTGTTATTTCCACTCATAAACATGATGATGAAGACAGGCCACATCAGATTTGTCGGGAAGCTTACAAGAACCACACCCTTTGTAATCGAAGGCACAACCAGGAAATAGTTGTGGTCAAGTACAGCCTCAAGAACATGCCTAGCAACAATGCTACAGGAAAACACTAGTTCAGGACACATGGCGACAAGGACACATCAGCTGGATATTTTAGCAACAGAACTCATCCTCAGGTCTTCCAGTTCACACGACATGACTTTGAGAACTTCATCTCCACCGCGGACCTGGTTCTAATTCAAACAGAAACCATATTTTATTACTACCTCCGTTTAGAAATATAAGATGATTTTCGATATTATACTCCATATATGACTACATATACACACAGAAATGAGTGAACAAAGACACTAGAACATGTCTTCAAAGGTGTGAGATCAGAGGGATTACTTGCAATATCCATAACACAAGTTACTGAGGCAAATATACCCTCTTCAAAGGTAGCATTAATATTCATAAAGAACTCCCTCCGTCCCAAAATTCTTGTCTTAGATTTGTCTAGATACGGATGTATCAAGTCACATTTTTGTATACATACAACTGTATCTAGACAAATCTAAGACAAGAATTTTGGGACGGAGGGAGTAGTTGAAAGTAATCTATAAGAAATCAGTGTTAACCTCTCTCATGTTTTGGTCAAAAGAGGAATTTAGAACCGTCATTTGGCACACAAAAATCACGTGCAAGATCACCCAGAAAGTTGTACTGCTAGTACTAGTACTGCGTGTTAGATGAAAAAACATGTTCAAGATCAAGAAAAATATCATCAAGAAGAGATATTACCTAGACTTGCTTAATGAGGGATCCCGGAGAGAGGGGCTTGGACAGGGCGATGGCTTTGAGCTTGTTTGCGGTAGTCTCCACAGGGTGCTTGCACTTCTTTGTACCATGAGCCTCGACGGTTTTGGCCAGAGACATAGACATCACATCAGCCGGTGCTCTAGCGTCCATCCAAGAGAGGAACCTGAGAGAGAAGAGTGAAATGAGGAATGAGATGAGGGAGAAGCAAAGCGAGTGGGTGTTTTCTTCAAGAGAGGAAGCTGAGAGAGAAGAGTGAAATGATGGTTGCTTTGTCCGTCCAACTTACTGCTAGAAAGGAGGGGGTTTTGTGATTTGACGGCTCATTGGGCATTACTACGGCGCTTCGAACGGGGTAGTCTACCGTGCAGTTGGGTACTCTAATACGGAGTAATTTAGTGCATGGCGGGTGGACCCCGATGTTGGCTGTCCCACACGTCGGCATAAGTGAGTAATTTAGTGCATGGCTGGAGGAGGATCCACACGGTAGAGCGTGTCCACTGTTTTTCTGAAGAAAAAAATGATTACAACAAGCGTTTCCACTCTTACGACGGAGGAGTGTGAAACACGGCAACCACTTGAACATACACAGTGCTCCTACTACTAGGCATGTGCAGTGGTTCATACATCAGTAGTACATAATCTTGTTTCTAGTGTAGTAAGATATGACGATAACAAATGATGTTGTGCGCATGTCAACTATATGAACAGTAATGTAGTAGCATAGTACCGCTTTTTCGACTGTTCGGTCGAGAATGAATGGTGAGATCAATGTTAACATAACTAGGTATACAGTGCACGGAGAGTATGGTGCTACAGTACTCCATGAAACATGAACCATATGAAGCACGAATCAGTGTTAGGCCGAGTGTATGAAGGGTGCACGGGATGGGAGCAAAAGTTCCCTTCTCCGCCCACTTTTGGGTGTTTGGCAGAGTGCATGAAGGGTGCATGAGTCCACACTAGTAGGTTAACACAAATACAGAAATAGGGAACAACTATATTGAGATGAGAATGCAACCAAACACACCCACACGCTTTGTGCTACAGTGATTGATCTACATCGTCTGAGTTTGATCCAACTGTCATGTGGCGCTGAGATATGGACATGCCCATGCAGAGGGCGCCTAAACACCATCATTGTCCCTCTGCTTCTCGAGGCGCACGACCTTGGTGATGCAGGGTGCAACCGCCCGCAGAGCCCGCTCCTGGTCGACGGGAGACAGCTCATCAAAGACAACATCCAATGGCACGAATGGATTCTGGTGACGGAGCCCTGAGAGGATTCGCCCGGCAATGGTGACGGCAGCCCGCAACCCCTCCTTGTCCAGCTCCGCCCCCACCATTGCACGAAGACGGCTCAGCTCTTCGGAGATATAGGTGAAGAAGTTGACCAGGTCAGGAAGCCGCAGCTCGTTGAAGTCGACGGGGTGGTCGAACGGGTTTAGCCCGATGGTCGGCATGGTCGCGCTGGCACGATGGTAGGCATCACGCAGCTGCAACACGTGCGTGGCAACTTGGTCCACCAAGTGGCGGAGGCGATCCTGGACCTCATCACGATCGGCCTGCTCGCGCTCCAGCCGGCTCCCCTGACGGCCTATCGTATCTCCTGCTTTCTGCAGCAACTCCGCCGATGCCTCGATCATCTTTGTCGTGGACGCCTGCCGCTTTTGAAGCTCCGTGAACTCCCGCACATAACGGAGGAGCATGGCACTCCTCTCCTCCTTGAGCTCACGGACCTCCACGTCCTTGGCCCTGAGCTCCGCATCCTTGGCCTGGAGCTCCTGTGTCAGGCGCCTCACCCCGGACTTCGTGATCTGCTGTGCCACCATGGCACTAGGTAGAAGCAATGGGGAGAGGAAGCAAAGGGGGCGAAACGGCTGAAAGGCAATGCAATCTACAGAAAGGCGGAGGGAGCCAGCCGAGGAGCGGGGAATCTTTTGGTTTTCACCATGGGAAAACACCAGTCGGCGACTTCTCACATCAGGGAGCTGTGGGTTTTACAGGCGGAGTCATCATGACTAATTGCTGCCGCGCCTACTCCCATCAATCAAAAAATTAAAAATCCTGTCGCGCCTGCTCCTGTCAATCAAAAATTTAGAAATCCTGCCGCACCCAAACACCAGAGCAACACTGCGGTGGATATTTAAATTTACCTGCCGGCAAGGAGATAAAAAAGGGGTGAAAAAACAAATGTGGCGGTGGCCTAGATAATCGGTCGCACTAGCCCAACTAGCTAGCCACCGTGCTTCACTGATGTACTCGGCGGGAAAGGTGGTCTTTCGTGATTTGATGACTCATTTACTTGCTTCGGCGCTACGACCGAGGAGGACCCAAAAAATGCGCGGTAGGGCGTCCCACGCCTCGAAAAGGAAGAATATATGCGTGCACCACCCAGGAGGACCCCGAAGCCACGCGGTAGGGTGTGCCACGTCTCGGCATGGAGGAAAAATGTGCGTGTAAAAATATACTGTATCAAACATAGTACCTATTGTTCGACCTCGGGACCCAGCCAGTCAGTCGAAAACACCCCACTAGCGACACAACTTCATCATTCTAACGTGGCAAGGAGGATAGGTGTGGTTAGCTCCGTCTCGACCATCCATAACATTTCTTGTTCTAGGCGATTCTTCTATTTCCAAGCTCTTTTAGTTATAATAACACCATGGCAAGCTAGCGCCGCTCTTCGTGTGTGCCCGTGCAAAGGTTAGACGATGAAGAGGAGAGAGAGATCGCTGACCTGGGACCCACCAGTAAGTGAGTCAACGGTCATGCACGTGTTTACGAGGCACTCCCTCTACTCTACTCAACGCAATACTGTATAAAATCAAGTTATGGGACAAAGCCAACAACCGTTGTTGTTTCAGGCTATCGACTTACTCTTTGTAGTCCCGGTTGCCAGTTTGAATCTCGTCTTTCAGATTTGTTAGTTTTAGGTCCAAAGTTGATTAATGATAAGTGGGACCCCCGTGTGTTGTTCCAATATTTCAGTGTAGGATGTTTTTTTTGAACAAACACTTTGCGGTTAGAGAAGTAACGACACGAGTTACACGTATTTTGCAAGTTTACGAACAAAAATAACAGTGGCATAGAATATCACATCCACCCCGCAGCTTAGATGCTATGGTGATAAGAGTTTTTACATTGTTGGAAGTGAGATCCAATGGCTTGGGAATAGTCTTTCTAATTATGCGCAATTTCCAAACTCTCCAAAGGTTTTTTTACAAATAAAACATTCAGGCCTCATGTGTGCCGCTGCATCTTGGATCCAACGGCTCCCCGTTGCTCATATTAGGTGCTCCCCATAGCTTAATTAGCCGCTACGGTGATACGAGCATCTAGGTCGTATGATCAGTGATCAGATGGCACATGGGTAGTACTTGTACTTTCTGTGCAATTCCCAAACTCTCGTAGTCGTATATTGCAAAAACATTCAAACCTCCTACTGTGGGCCATTAGATCTTCGTGAACTCATATCACCATAGAATCTACGATGCGGGAGCACCTCATATTCTCTTGTGCGAGAAAACATAAGGTGCTCTCGCAGCTTGGATGCTACAGTGATATGAGCTTCGAGGTCATTTGATCTGAGATCCAATGGCATCTGAGCAGTCTTTGTGCTTGTAAGCAGTGGCCGAACTCTTTGGGGGCTTTTCTGCAAAAAACCATTTGAACCATCGAGGAATTGTTGGGTCACAAATCCAACAGTTCCGAAGAGCTTGTATCACCAAAGCATCTAAGGTGTGGTAGCACATGGTATTCTTACATACAGGAGAATATGATGTCCTCCTTCATCTTAGATGCTACGGTGATACGAGCTTGGAGGTCGTTGGATATAGGATCCAAGGGCATCTAAGTAGTTTTTGTACAAATTTTGTGCAATTCTCAAACTCATCAAGATTTCCTGTAAAAATATTAAGACATCCTGTGAGCTGCTATATCTCAGATCTACAACCTCCAAGAAACTCGTACCAGCATATAGCATCTAAGGTATGGGGGCACATGATATTCTCCCGAAGAGGAGGGGGTGCACAACCAATCGGTGTTTGGGAGGGTGGGGACAAATATAATCTAAACAATCCTAAACAGAGCTCCACAATTTTATCTAAGGTCGAGGGGTTAACCCCCGACAATCTACATAGCTCCGCCTAAACACAACATTTGCATGTACTGTAGTACTAGACTTAATATTCATGTTTCAGTTTCCTGTTCATTTTAAATATTGAGTTGAGGACCATGGATGTCTTACATTTTACTCCCTTCGTTCCTAAATATTAGTCTTTTAGAGATTTCAAATGGACTAACATATACAGATGTATACAAACATATTTTAGAGTGTAGATTCACTCATTTTGCTCCGTGTGTAGTTACTTGTTGAAATCTCTAAAAGAGTAATATTTAGGAACAGAAGGAGTATTTTTGAATTCGTGTCATACATGCATGGTTTGGAAAAATAGATGCACTATACATATTGGATTGTTGTTGTGTTCGTGGTGTGTGCTTGTGTGTGCATGTGTGGTCATATGCTTGATACATACAAAGTTTTCTCACCACCATATTGTTCATATTTTAAATTTGAATTTGCATGAAAAACTTAATAGGGATACCATGAAATGTGAAATCCACGTTGAGATCACTATATCACAAACTCATTCTAATTCAAGAACTCATCATAAATCAATTACCACGTTGAGATTACTATTTGCAAGGAAAATATGGGCATTGTAATACACATAGATTCGTTCGGCAATTTAAAAGATTCCCTTTGTATTCTCGAATGGTAGGACCCAACGGCGCACCAGCCAGACCTTGGCTCGTGTAGATCCTAAAAAAAACGGGCTCATGTCCTTCTTGTGGCGTGCGTGGTATGCACATTAGGCAACCCCAACCAGTCGAGCCTCCGCGTTTCGAGTTGAAATATCTGGCATCCAGAATTCCAGCCCGGACGTGCATCCTCTGACTTTGCAATCCCTGCCATACCCTATCATCACTACAAGAAATATGTCAACTTGTGACCTTGACTATGGGTCACTGAAAGGTCATTGTTTTTCATTTTCGACCTTTTTGTGACCAAAACAGAATGTCAAAAGCTGGCGGTCGTAAACTAAAATTAACGACCTTCTCTGTGAGAAGGTTGTTGTAACGCCCCGGATCCGATGCGCCAGGTGTCTGCCAGTTATTCGCCATCGTTGCCATGTCATTTGCTTGCGTGTTGCATTTAGTCATGTCATCATGTGCA
Organism: Triticum dicoccoides; assembly: GCF_002162155.2. Lineage (NCBI taxonomy): Eukaryota > Viridiplantae > Streptophyta > Magnoliopsida > Poales > Poaceae > Triticum > Triticum dicoccoides. The sequence goes on along the minus strand of NC_041385.1, from coordinate 640,020,600 downwards.
TTTCATTTTGCATGCGTGTTCGTCTCATGCATCCGAGCATTTTCCCCGTTGTCTGTTTTGCAATCCGGCGCTCCTATGTCCTCCGGCGTTCTCCTTTTTGTCTCCTGTTGTGAGTGGGTGTTAAACTTTCTCGGAATGGACCGAGTCTTGCCAAGCGGCCTTGGTATAGCACCGGTAGACCGCCTGTCAAGTTTCGTGCCATTTGGAGGTCGTTTGATACTCCAACGGTTAACCGGGTAACCATAAAGCCCCTCTCTCTTTGCAGCCCAACACCCCTTCCAAAGTGGCCCAAAACCCATCTAACTCCCCTCCATTCTCTCGGTCGTTCGATCACGATCGCGTGGCCGAAAACCGCTCCTCATTTGGAGACTCCTAGCTCCCTCTACCTATAAATATGTGCACTCCCCCGAAATTCCGGATCCCCAAACCCTAGCCCCGCTCCTCTCGCCCGCCGGACACGTCCGATCTGGCCGGACATGTCCGTGCCGCCCCGCCCGTCCAATTCCACTGTGCCACGTGTCCCCGTGCCGCCCTCC
>NC_041385.1:639998299-640019456 GCF_002162155.2 Triticum dicoccoides | reverse complement strand
CGCGCCGGGCCCGACCGCGCCCGCGTCCCCGTCGCCCGCGCCCGGCTCCCGCAGCCGCCGGAGAAGCTCCGCCGCGCCGCCGCGTGCCTCGCCGCTGGCCGCCGCCATCCTTGGCACGTCCCCGCCGGCGCCGTCTTCGCCGCCGCCTTCGGTCGGTCTCCCGCGCCTCCCAGCCAGAGCCGCCGCCGCAGCATGGGCACCCGCGCCCGATGCCCCGCGCCTCGCTGGCGCGCCGCCCGCCGAGGTCTCCGCTGCGTCCCTGCCGTGCCTCGCCGGACCCAGCACCGACCACCGCACGCCCAAGTGCCCCTCCGTGCTCCGCCGCTCCTCGTCCTCCGCACCGGCGCCCCGTCCCCGCCGGATCCGCCGCCCCCTGCGCCTTCCCGGCGTTGCGCGCCTCACCGGAGCTCTCGCGAGCTCGCCGGAGTTACCTCCGGTCAAGATCCACTCCGGGTGGATGAGATCCACCGGGAGTCCAACCAAACAGCGCCCCCGATCCCGGATCTCCTCGTCCCGCACGCCTCCGTCCCGCGTTGACTTTCGCGGAGGTGAGAAAACTGCTAAGTCCCCCAGTCTGTGTAATTTTTATGCCATGTTTATGCCATCATATCTCCATGCATGTAGCTCCGTTTTGTGCGTGTAATATGTCAAATTGTTCGTCTAAACGAGTAAATCATTTCATTACATTGCATCATATTCATTTGAGCTCATCTTGATGCCTGAATCATCGTTGTAATAGTGCTTCATGATGTTTTCTGCTGTCTCTTATCAGAACGAGCTCTTTTGTCATTTTTTCCATGATTGATGTGTGCATCCTATGAGGTTGATGTCTACATGTGTTTTGAACTATGCCATGTCTTCTTTACAGAGGTGCTTACCATGTATTTTTGTGATCAATGTGGTGACTAGCACAAGCATGCAAACTAGGCATCGTGATGTTGCTGATTTTAGTCCCTGTTCTGCTGTTATTTTCATGCCATGTAAACTTGATGCTACAGAGAGATCCATGCATATTTCGAGATACTTCAGTAAGGGTGTTTTGAACATATGGTTATTGTATATCCATTCATGCCCTTGGTTGAAATTATGGAGTAGCCTAGCATGTCATTTTCGTGCTCTACTTTTGCTTCAAAATGTTTCCTGGCAGATTGTTTACGTGTTATTCAATTTGGCCAAGGTTGTTGTAGTTGATCCTTGCATGCTATGGACTTGTTCTTGACTTGGTTTATTTCACAAACATGTCTTCTTAATGATGCTATTCTTATCTTGTCATGCAATGACTTGTGGTGAGTGAATCGAGCTTGTTAAGTAGTGTACATGATGTTACTGTTTTGCTAGGCTGAATCTGTTATTTCGTGATGCGATGTAAACCTGCTCCTACAAATCATTCTATGCATAATCTGGAGATGACCACTAAACATGTTTTGATCTACATGTCATCCTCTAACCATACATGCCCCTAGTTGCATTTATAGCTTGCTATAGATTGTTCATATCTTGCTCCAAAGTTGCTTCATAATGTTGCTATCAGTCTGTTAACATTAAGTTCACTTGTTCCCATGTGTTTTGCTAGTGTTCCATGCACCCTATGACCTTGCTCTTGCCATGATTAACTTCACAAACATGCCTTCTTACTGTAGGTTGCCTTGCCGTGCCATGTATTGCTCTGTAGTGAGTTGCACAAGCTCATTTACATGCCTTCATAATTCTGTTCCTGCCATGTATGAATCTGTATTATAACTTGCCATGTTTACGTTGGTGCCATCATGTTTTCTGATCCTTTTTGGCTTATGGTCAGTAAAGGACTTTTGATCTATGCATTTAGTAGATTCATGCCATGCCTTTGTTTGCCAGTATAAGTTCCTGTAACATGTTGTTTGATAGCTCTGAACATTGCATCGTGATGTTATTTTCTGCAAAGTCTGAAATTGTTATTACTTGCAATCTTACCATGTGTGTTTGAGCATGTTCTAGTAGTTTCTGGAGATAGCTCAGTGTTCATGTTTTTTTGTGCTTTACCTGTACATCATGCCCATGCCTTTTGTTATCATGTTGGGGTGCTGTAGCTTATTGTTTTGATGTTTGCAATATGCCTAGTTGCTGTTTTGGACAGCTTGTCCTTTAAACTTGTTTCATGCGTGTGTGTTGAACCGTTGCTCCATTTTGAGTGTGCTCTATATGAAACTTGCTTAGAATTGCATGTAGTTTCATATTATCATGTTGCATTCATGTTTTGAGGTGTTTGCTTGATGTTTGGGTGCATTTTGCATCAATGCCATGTTTAACTTGTGTTGCTCATATCTTCTAGGCCGTAGCTCCGAACTAAATGAACTTTATATGTAACTTGACTAGAATCTCGTGTAGATCATCCTTGTGCATCTTAACTTGCTGTTTAACAACTCGAACATAAGGTTTATTCAGATCTGGACCAATTTCGAAACTTGCATATGAGGACTTACCAGAATTGTTATATGTTGTTCCCGGCCTCATTTAAACTTGCCTTGATGTGTTGCTCTTGTTTGCTTCATCTCTTGCCATGAGTATCCTTATCTAGATTTGTCATGCATCATGCCTTGTTCATGTGTGGTGTGTTTACTATGTTGTGTGCTTCTTTTCGATAGTTCCTGTTTCCGTTGCGATCGTGAGGATTCGTTCGTCTACGCTTGGTTCGTCTTCGTGGCTTCATCTTCTTCATGGACTCGTTCTTCTTCCTTGCGGGATTTCAGGCAAGATGACCGCTACCCTGGATCTCACTACTATCATTGCTATGCTAGTTGTTTCGTTCTATCGCTATGCTGCGCTACCTATCACCTGTTTATCCAGCCATCCCATATTGCCATGAACCTCTAACCTTTGACACCTTTCCTATGCAAACCGTTGTTTGGCTATGTTACCGCTTTGCTCAGCCCTCTTATAGCGTTGCGAATTGCAGGTGAAGTTGAAGATTGCTCCATGGTGGACAGGATTTTGGTTGGGATATCACAATATCTCTTATATTATTAATGCATCTATATATTTGGTAAAGGGTGGAAGGCTCGGCCTTTTGCCTGGTGTTTTGTTCCACTCTTGCCGCCCTAGTTTCCGTCATACCGGTGTTATGTTCCCGGATTTTGCGTTCCTTACGCGGTCGGGTGATTTATGGGACCCCCTTGACAGTTCGCTTTGAATAAAACTCCTCCAGCAAGGCCCAACCTTGGTTTTACATTTGCCTCACCTAGCCCTTTTTCCCTTGGGAGTCGCGCTCTCGAGGGTCATCTTTATTACAGCCCCCCCAGGGCCAGTGCTTGTCTAAGTGTTGGTCCAAACTAGAGCACCGTGCGGGGCCATCCCTTGGCAACTTGGGTTACGTAGGTACCTGTACGCTTAGCTTATCCGGTGTTGCCCTGAGAACGAGATATGTGCAGCTCCTATCAGGATTGTCAGTGCATCGGGCGGTCTTGCTGGTCTTGTTTTACCATTGTCGAAATGTCTTGTAAACTGGGATTCCGAGTCTGATCGGGTCTTCCTGGGAGAAGGTCTATTCCTTCGTTGATCGCGAGAGCTTGTCATGGGCTAAGTTGGGACACCCCTGCAGGGTATAATCTTTCGAAAGCCGTGCCTGCGGTTATAGGCAGATGGGAATTTGTTAATGTCCGGTTGTAGATAACTTGACACCAGATCCGAATTAAAACGCATCAACTGTGTGTGTAGCCGTGATGGTCTCTGTCGGAGTAATGGGCCACGGGTAGGCTAACCCGAGCCCCAGGACATTTCAAGACATCGGGGCAGGCCGCGCCCCTCAGGCCGAGTCCCAGGAGCGACTCCAAGATATGCCGAGTTCCAAACGGCGACTCCCAGATAAGCCGACTCCAAGCTGGCGACTTCCAGGGAGGCCGACTATGGACAGTCGGCCCAAGACTCCTCCCTTATCCTGAAGTACAACGCGGGGTACTGTCACGGCATGGCCGTTTCCCCCTTGCTTACGAAGGGCCGGCATGGCTACAGTGAGCCGTATCACTGGAAGATCTTTGGCGAGATGCGGCACTGTTGCCATGCCTGCCCTGATCTCAGCCACAGTACGCAGTACACTGTGCCCACGACGCCGGCCTGTACGACCCGAAGGCGGTGGGGCCGCCTGTCAGTGGGTGGGCCGAAGGCGGCCTGGGCAACCCAAAGACAGACCTGTGGGAGTCGGCCGACCCCTCCCGGGGCCCCACGAGCCATTAATCAGATAAGACGGGGAATGGCGACAGTGATTGCCCGATAGACGGCGGCACTGTTTCCACGACCCGATGACCGAGCCTGCATCATCAGGAGTGCCGCTACAGTATCAAGCCTGTCCGCGGGACCCACCAGTCGGCGGGCCCCAGAAGCCGGCGGGAAGGATGGCGGCCTGAGAGACAGACGGCTGGGACCCGCGCCCAGCCGGATTACTATTGTACCCCTGGGGGGTAGGCCTATATAAACCCCCCGGGGCACCCATGCAAAGGGTTCGGACCTAGAGAGAGAGAGATAGACCAGATAGCCCAGGGAGGAGAGAGCTAGCCTTGCCCTCTCCTACCTCCCGAAACAGCTCCAGGAGCACCATTGTAGTCACTTTGCTTTAGTGATCATGCGGAGACCCCACAGAGCAGCAGTAGGGGTGTTATCTCATAGGAGAGCCCTGAAGCTGAGTAAGTTCCGCCGACGTGCATGTCTTTGCCTCATCCTGCTTCCAGGCACCGGCGACGTTCTACTCGCTCCCACCATGATAAGCCATCCTTTGGCATATGTCGTATCCAACCCCCAACATTTGGCGCCCACCGTGGGGCGAGGTGCACCGTCGTCCGGAGATCTGCTCTGGACGAGAACCCTGTTCCTCTCCGGCGAGCACAGCCAGCCCGGCACGCCGGACGGCGTCTGTGCCGACGCGCTACGCGGCGCTGAGATCGCCTGTGCAGCCAGCTGCCTCACCGATCTTGTCGGCGAGGTTTGCCTCTCCAACGAGCCTGCGCCCGACGCAGGCACGAGTGGCCCCGAGAGCCTCCTCGCGGGCCTCCTCGACCAACTCCACGTCGCCGGCGAGCCTGCCACGGACCTGGAGTCCATAGGATCCACCGACCCGATGCTGGTCGACTCCGACATCGCGTCGCTCGACGCATTCCCCACCAATGTGGTGGTCTACGACGAGCCGCTCTCGTACGCAGGAAGCGGCGGAAGCACCGTCACTGAGGTCCTCATCCTCGAGCACGGCGAGCGCTCCGGCGAAGGAGCGCATGACCCATTTGACGCGGCCCTGCGAGACCTTGCAGCACCGGTTCCGGAAGACGCCGACGCCGGGACACTGGAGGCGCTCCGCCTTCAGCTCATCGAGGGCGCGAAGAAGCTGGCAAGCATGAGGCGCTTGTCAGAAGCTTACCAACGAGAGATGGATCACGCCGTAGGCGGCTCGCCGGCTCCAAGTGGGCCTAGCCGCCTAGGCGCGGTCCGACAGCGCGGCACGACAATCGCCAACCTCTTCGGGGCTGATCGCCCTGTGTATGCCACGCCCGCAGAGAATATCCGTGCCGCCCAGGCGGCAGTAGACGATCTCGACAACTTCGAAGGCGAAGAGCGCCGCATAATGACCGAGCGAGTTCAGCAGCTCCTCAACGCGGCTGCCGCGCAGAATGATGCTGGCTGCCGCGCTGAGGTGCCGCAGCGCCAAAACGACGACCCACCGCCTCGCCGAGACCAAGGTGTGACGTCTCGAACCCCGACTGGCGGGGCCCGTGGGAAGAAGGACAAGGAGCCGGCTGCCAGCTGCAGTCGGACTCACATCACCATCGAGCGCGACCAAGACGGCCGCCCTAGAGCGGTGGAACGGCGGGACGACTACTTGCCTCCCCCTCCTCGCAGAGAAAGACAAGTCTCCCCGCCGCCCGTGGAACATTCGACTCTCGGCGACCGCCTTGGCCGCTGAGAGGGAGTCGGAGAAAACAACGCCCGCCACCGGATCGACCGACTCCACCGATCCCTGGCGCTGGAAGAAGAAGACGAGTTGGGTCCCCCCTGCTTCGGACCCCGCATCCGGGACGAGCCTTTTCCCAAAGGGTTCACGCTCCCCCGAGACACGCCCAAATATACCGGCACCGTGAAGCCGGAAGATTGGCTGATCGACTACTCCACAGCTGTCAACATAGCGAACGGCAACACGCGTGTTGCCGTAAGATACATCCCACTCATGCTCCAGGGCTCGGCCCGGACGTGGTTAAACAGTCTGAAGCCCCGCAGCATCAATAGCTGGGTCGACTTCACCGAGGCTTTCGTCCGCAACTTCACGAGCACGTACAAGCAACCTCCCAAGCCACGCCAGCTCTCCTTGTGCGTGCAAGGCCCTGACGAGTCTACCCGCGACTACCTCACGCGATGGGGCGAACTCCGGAACTCCTGCGAGGGCGTGCACGAGGTGCAGGCTATCGAGTACTTTACTGCCGGGTGCAGAGAAGGCACCCTCCTCAAGCACAAGCTCCTCTACGACGAGCCGGAGACCCTCGATGAGCTGCTGATCACAGCGGACAAGTACGCCATGGACGACTCCTCCATGAAGGCGGAGATTCGGGTCAGCACAACTGGCAAAGTCGCCCCTCAGGCTCCAAGAACTCCGGCTGGAGACACCAGTCGGTGGCAACAGCAGAATGACCAGAAGCGCAAAGCCCCGCAGCCGACTTCCAACAGTCGGCAAGTGGCAGTGGCAGAGGACCAGCAGCTGGAGGGACCGCCTCTGGCGAAGCGGCAGAAGGGCGGCAAGTCCAACTGGCTGCCGGCTTTCTCCTACGAGCAGACTCTAGATGGTCCCTGCAAGTTTCACAGCGGCGCAAAGCCGTCAAACCACACCACCAAGAAATGCCACTGGCTGACCAGAATCGCCAAGGGGGACGGCCTGCTCCCTCCCGCTCCTGCTGGGCCGCCTCCTTCACCACCGCCCCAGCAGCCGGCCGTCAGGCCAGTCGGCGCAATACAAGACGAGTTCCCAGATGAGCATGGAGCCTATGTGGTGTTCACCAGTGTAGCGGATGACCGGCGCAGCAGGCGCCAACAGCAGCAAGAAGTGAATGCGGTTGCATCAAGCACTCCAGAGTTCATGCATTGGTCCGAGAAGCCTATCAGTTGGAGCAGAGCTGATCACCCAGAAGTGATGCCGAGTCCAGGCTCCTACGCCTTGGTCTTAGGCGCCACACTCGCCACAGATAGGCGGGCCGCTCGCTTCTCGCGAGTATTGATAGATGGATGCAGCAGTATCAACATCCTGTACAAGGATACAATGGAGAAATTAGGAATCAAGTGAAGACAACTTCAGAGCAGCCGGACTGTGTTCCACGGAATCATCCCTGGCCTTTCCTGCTCACCAATCAGCAAGATCCTGATAGATGTCCTCTTCGGAGACAAAGATCATTTCCGCCGTGAGCCAATTTGGTTTGAGGTGGTGGACCTTGAGAGCCCATATCATGCACTGCTTGGCCGACCCGCCTTAGCCAAGTTCATGGCGGTCCCCCACTACGCCTACCTCAAGATGAAGATGCTGAGTTCCAAGGGAATCCTAACCGTGTTCGGCGACTACAGGAAGTCGTCCGCTTGCGTGGCCGAAAGCAGTCGGCTGGCCGAGTCCTTGGTGATCGCAGCTGAGAAACGGCTCCTTGATCGGGTCGTGGCGATGGCCGGCAAGCAGCCCGAGTTATCGCCCGACCCCAAGGAGTCGGAAGCAGAAGGATCATTCAAGCCGGCCAGAGAAACAAAGAAGATACCGTTGGACCCGGAGCACCCAGGGAGGTACGCTGTCATGGGCACAGGCCTTGACGGCAAATAGGAAGGCGAGCTCGTCGATTTCCTCCATGAGAATCGCGACATCTTCGCATGGTCCCCCAAGGACATGCCTGGTGTCCCGACGGAATTCGCCGAGCACAAATTACACGTCCGATCTGATATGAAGCCCGTCAGGCAGCCCTTGCGCCGCCTGTCAGAAGAAAAAAAGAAGAGTTGTTGGAGAAGAAATAGCCCGGCTCCGTGCAGCCGGCTTCATCATGGAAGTATTTTTTCCAGAGTGGCTGGCAAACCCAGTACTGGTGCTGAAGAAGAACAAGGAGTGGCGGATGTGCATTGATTACACAAGCCTCAACAAAGCCTGCCCCAAGGACCCATTTGCTCTGCCAAGAATTGATCAGGTGATAGACTCCACAACCGGATGCGAGCTGTTGAGTTTCCTAGATGCGTATTCAGGATATCATCAGATCAAGCTGAACCCGGCTGACAGACTGAAGACCGCCTTCATCACGCCGTTTGGAGCCTTCTGCTACCTGACCATGACGTTCGGCTTAAGAAATGCCGATGCCACCTTTCAGCGTTGCATGCAGAAGTGCCTCCTGAAGCAACTCGGCAGAAATGCCCACGTCTATGTGGATGACGTGGTGGTGAAGACAGAGAAGCGTGGAACCTTGCTGGAGGACCTCAAGGAAACATTTGAGAATCTGCGCCGATTCTAGATCAAGCTCAACCCGGAGAAGTGCGTTTTCGGAGTACCAGCCGGCCAGCTCCTCAGTTTCCTGGTCTCCGAACGCGGCATAGAGTGCAATCCAGTAAAGATCAAGGCCATTGAAAGGATGGAGGCACCCAGATGACTGTTAGATGTGCAGAAGTTCACCGGCTGTTTGGCATCCATCAGCCGATTCATCAGTCGACTGGGCGAGAAGGCTCTCCCCTTGTATCAGCTCATGAAGAAGACGACCTTCTTTGAGTGGACTCCCAAGGCGGACGAGGCTTTTCTCCAACTAAAGAAGATGTTGACTACTCCCCTTGTGCTGGCGGCTCCGACTCCCGAAGAGCCCATGCTCCTATACATTGCCGCCACCAGCCGAGTAGTCAGCATGGTCATTGTAGTCGAGCGCAAGGAGGAAGGCAAGGCGCTACTCGTCCAGAGACCGGTATATTACTTGAGCGAGGTGCTGTCGACCTCCAAGCAGAACTACCCCCATTACCAGAAGATGTGCTACGGCGTGCATTCTGCCGCCAAGAAATTGAAGCCTTACTTCCAGGAGCATCCAATCACCATGGTCTGCACAGCTCCACTGGCCGAGATCATTGGAAGCCGAGATGCTTCTGGCCGGGTGGCCAAATGGGCCATCGACCTAGCTCCCTACACTATCTACTACGAGCCCCGCACCGCCATCAAGTCACAAGCACTGGCCGACTTCCTCGTCGACTGGGCCGAGACCCAGTATCTGCCGCCAGCGCCCGACTCCACCCATTGGCGGAGGCACTTCGACGGCTCCAAGATGCGCACCGGCCTGGGAGCCGGCGTCGTCCTCACTACCCCCAAGGGCGACAAGCTCAGATATGCGCTACAGATCCACTTCGCCGCCTCCAACAACGTGGCCGAGTACGAGGCGCTCATCCACAGGCTCCGGCTTGCCAAAGAACTCAGCATTCGCCGGATCCTGTGTTATGGCGACTCTGACTTGGTGGTCCAGCAATCATCTGGCGATTGGGACGCCAAGGATGCAAATATGGTGAGCTACCATTTCCTCGTCCAGCAACTCAGTGGATACTTCGAGGGGTGCGAGTTCCTCCATGTGCCAAGGAACGACGACGACCAAGCAGACGCCTTGGCACGAATCGGCTCCACCCGCCAGGCAATACCATTTGGTGTCGCCCTCCGGCGCCTCCTCAAGCCTTCTATCAAGCCGTCACCAGAATGGATCTGACTCCAAGAAACATACAGTTGAAGCCGGCCCGGGGACTTCAGAACCCGGCCCGGGGACTGTAGTAGCAAGATCGAAGACTCCAGAGCTCGGCCCAGGGACTGCTCCAGTCGGCCCCGGGACTTTGTCAAATCAGCAAGCGGCTGCGGACTCCAACCCGCCGCCTCCCAGCCCGGCCGCCCTTATCCAAGTCGCACTAGTGGCAGTTGAAGAAATAGCAGCACCTTCATGGGCCAGCCCATCCTCAGATTCTTAGTAAACAGAGAGCTACCAACTGATGAAATCTTGGCTCGGCAAGTGCAATGCCGAGCAGCAGCATACACCATAGTCAACAGAGAGCTGGTCAGGCACAGCGTTACCGGTGTCTTCCAACGCTGCGTCAAAGCAGAACAAGGTCAAGCAATCCTCAGAGACATCCACGAAGGCGAGTGCGATCACCACGCAGCCTCAAGGGCACTCGTCGCCAAAGCCTTCCTGCACGGTTTTTTCTGGCCAACCGCTCTGAAAGAGGCCAAAGCGTTAGTCCAAAAGTGCAAGGGGTGCCAGATTTTTCGTTCCAAGCCACTTCAGCCGGCTTCCGCACTCAAGACTATCCCCATCGCCTGGCCCTTTGCAGTCTGGGGCCTGGACATGGTGGGACCATTCAAGACGGCACGAGGTGGCTTGACTCACCTACTTGTCGCCGTGGACAAGTTCACCAAGTGGGTGGAGGTGAAACCCATCAAGAAATTGAATGGTCCGACTGCAGTGACCTTCATCGCTGACATCACAACTCGGTACGGCATCCCACACAGCATCATCACCGACAATGGCATGAATTTTGCCAAAGGCGCCTTGGTCAGTTTCTGCACGACACAGGGCATCCGACTGGACTTAGCGTCCGTTGCCCATCCGCAGTCAAACGGCTAGGTGGAGCGAGCAAATGGCCTCATCTTATCCGGCATCAAGCCTCGACTCGTCATACCGCTAGAGTGATCTGCCGGCTGTTGGCTTGAGGAGCTGCCAGCCGTCCTCTAGAGTCTGCGCACGACTCCAAACAAGTCGACCGGCTTCACACCATTCTTCCTCGTCTATGGCGCTGAAGCCGTCATCCCAACGGACATAGAGTTCGACTCCCCGCGAGTCACCATGTACACCGAGGAAGAAGCAGAAGAAGCACGTCAAGATGGTGTCGATCTGCTGGAAGAGGGCCGGCTGTTGGCACTCAGCCGGTCCAGCATCTACCAGCAGAGTCTGCGTCGATACTACAATAGGAAGGTCAGGCCAAGATCTTTTCAAGAAGGCGACCTTGTGCTCCGGCTGATCCAGCGAACAGCCGGCCAGCACAAGCTGTCGGCACCTTGGGAAGGCCCCTTCATCTTCAGCAAGGTGCTAGGGAACGACGCCTACTATTTGATCGACGCCCAGAAGTCCCGAGCGCGCAAGAGGGACGATTCCGGCAAAGAGACAGAGCGCCCGTGGAATGCAAATCTTCTTCGAAGATTTTACAGTTGATGCAGTATGTATCACACTACCCCTTTGTATTAAAGTACTAAGACTTTGGGCCCCCCGAGACGAGCTCGGGGACTGCCCTTTTTGTTATCTGTACGATAAGAATTATGCCTCCAAGTACATTACTTTCATTACAAGCCGCTTGGCACCGGGCCTGACTAGTCGGCCCAGGGACTCGCCGCCTTGCGCTATGAGAAGCTTCCCGCAATCAGACAAGTAGTGTGCGGTGCCCAATCCGCCTCCTGGCAAAGCCGCAGCTCGCAGAGCGACTGTGAGGCAGGCAGGAGTGAGGAAGAACGGGCACCCACACGAAAAATGGCTAAGGACCTAAAGCACGAACATAGCATAAGACGGCCTCTAGCATTTCTGAAGCGGAAGGCCGACTCATGAGTAGCCGGCTCACCGTCTTTATTAGCCTCTATTAAGGACGGCCTACTCTTGGGTAGTCGGCATGTCGCTTTCTATCCGACTTGCTAAAGAAACTCTAAACGGCCAAGTCCTTGCCTTCCCGAAGTAGCCAAGCACTTGACCCAGGGACAGTCCGCAGAGCGGCTGCTCGACTGACAAGGCAGCGACTAAAGGAAGGCGGCAAAAGGAAAAGCCTAAAGAGCAATAAGCAAGGAAAGACGGAAAGCAGATTAATATTTACATAGGCCCTTGGCCGAATCTTTGAATAGAAGTTCAAGATACACCCCACGGGTGGAATTGTTCGAATCTAACAAAGTTTTCAAAAGATTACTAAGACAGACAAACAGAGGCGAAAAAAGCAGCCTAGGAGGCGGCATCTGGGATTGGAGGATCGGAGGATATGGCGGTGTCAGGCGCCGGGGCAGTCGGCTGGGCGGTCTCGGTTTGATCGCCTCCGGCGGCAGTCGTTTTCTCTTGACGCGGCTTGTTGCTGGAGGCGCGGTCGAGCTGAGGCTGGCCGCCTGCTCCGTCTTCTGGCACCTCCGCCTCGCCTTCGGCCTCCGCCTCGTCCTCCTCCTCAGTGCTGGAGTCGATCACCTCCGCCGAGTCCTCGCCATACTCCGGGTTCATCCCGAACCACTCTGCCGGCACTTCCTCGCCGCCTTCAGCCCGCTCGGGCACGAAGACGCTGGTGTCCGTGTACTCGGCGATGGCTGCCGCACGCTCGATAAGGACGCCCTCCACGGCCACTATCTCGGCCTGGGCTTCTGACCGGAACGCGGCCAGACAGTCCAGGTCCAGCCCTGGATACCATGCCTTGACGAACTCCAAGGCCCGGCGCGCTCCTGCCTGGGCCGAGGAGCCCTTCCAGGCCTCAAGACGGCCGGCAGCGACTTCCAGCCAGTCGGCGGTTCGACTGGCGGTGCGCAGAGCCGGCATATCCGGCCACAAAGCGGCGACCGCTTGGGCGCCGGCACGCTGAAGCCGGCGCATCTGCCGGTGGGCCGGATGAAGACGGGCTTCAATGCTCAGGAGCTGTTCATCAATGGTTCAGGGGGCATTGGCAGCGATCTCCTCACCATTCGCCCTTCGCGCCTCACGAGCAGCCTCGATGGCCAGAGGGACCGCTTGCGAGTGACCAGGGAAGAAGTCTGCCCAAACAAAAAGAAGCAAGCCGAAAAATCAGAAGTCGGCCTGGCACATAGTCGGAAGCCCGAAGAAACGAAAGAAACGTACCATCCACAATATCCTCGATCTCGTGGAAGCCGGAGGTCAGCATCGCCTCCCTGTCAGTCCAGGAGGAGCGCTCGCTTTCGAACTCGGCCAGGAGAGCGGCTTCCTTCTTCTCGGCCTCGTCCTGTGCCTTCTTGAGCATCTCCTTCTGCTCGGCCAGCTGCGCCGCTAGCAGGTCGTGCTCCATGGCGAGCCTGTCACACTCCTCCTCCTTGGCGCGACGGGCGGTATTGGCCTCGCCCAGCTGCTCCTGAAGAGCGGCGTTGGCTCCTGAAAAATGAAAGAGGAAACAAATCAGTCGTCAGCAAAGAAGATCGCTGGGAAGATCTGGCCCGACTGCTCAGCAGTCGGCCCGAATCTCGGGGACTACAGCCCGCGGGTGCGCCAGCGCGTCCCCGCGAAGAAGGAGAGCTCACTCCGGCTTTCCGACAAGTCGGCAGCCCGCTTGCTCAACTCCTCAACATTGAGGTTGAAGGCAGTGGCACGGAGGTTGTGATACTCCTGCAGATAAGTCATTAAAGACAAAGTTAGTGTATGGAACTCGGCAGAGGGAGTTCTGAACCGCCTGCTCAGCAGCCGGCCCGGAACTCGGGGACTACTACCAGTGGGTGCGCTGGCGCACCCCCACAGAGAAAAACAAGAATCAAGAAGGAGAAGAAACTTACTCGGACGGCCGTTCACGCGGCCAGGTGCACTCTGGTGCAGGCTTGAAGGGCGTCGCCTTCGGCCCGCAACTTCGCCTGGACTTCCAGGAGCAATTGATTTAGCGGCCCAGTGCCGCCTCCGCGCACCCACCCGGTGGGCGCGGCGCTTGTGGCCTCGGCGTCTAGAGTTGCCGAACTGGCAGCGCCGATCTCCCGAGGTCGTGGCGCCGAGGTCGCCCTCTCAAGACGGCGATGCACCGGCGAGGCGACTTGGAGAAGCAGCCGCGCTTCGGCCTCGTCCATGGCCGGCGGCTCCGACGGATCCACCGGTTGTTTGCCGTGCGGTCTCCCAGACGGCGGTGGAGGCGGTGGCGGCACGAGAGCGTCCGACATGGAGGCCTCGTTCCTCTCCTTCTCCACGACGGGGTTCTCGGTGCCGGCTCCCCCGGTCTGCCCCGTGAACTCCGGAGGTGGCGGTGCAGACGATAGTGGGGGGACGAGCATCACCGATTGGCGACGCGCGGCCTCCTCGGCGCGCCGTCTCGCTGCAAGGGCGGCTTCGGCATCATCCAGCTTTTTCTGGGCAGAGGCGGCCGCCCTGTCGGCCTCCGCCTTCTCCAAACGTGCAGCCTCCTCCTCCTCGCGCTTCTCCCGCGCATTCTGCTCCGTCGCCTCCCGGAGGTCGGCGGCAGGGTCGGGCCGCCGAGTATTGGCGGACGTCTTTGCCGACCCCATGACAGAGGGGACGGTGACTCTCTCAAGGGAAAGAGGGGCCCTAAAAAAGAATGGAGGGAGTATATAAACAAAGACTCGGACAAGATTAACAAAGAAAATAAAAGAGCGTAAAGACTTACGCGGATACTAGCGGCGGCTTTCTCACTTCCCTTCAGAAGCGGTTGGCCTTCGTGGCCGCCTCCTCTCGTCTGGTCGCGACGGCCGCCCCCTTGAGCTTTTTCAGTTTGCCGCCGGGCGCACTCGGCCCGGCGTGATGCTTCTTCGCGCCGCCTTGGCCGGCGGAGGGGTCGGCGCCCGACGAGCCGATCCTCAGCTGGTGGCGCGGAGCGACTTCACCTTCGGCGTCGTCATCAGGGCAGTCGGCGAAGGTGGCCGAGGGCCTGAAGTCGCCTTCTGCTCCTCCTCCCCCGCCTTCGGCATCGGCTTCCATCGCCGCCGCCCCCAAGTCGGGGTCGTCGACATCGCTCTCCGCACGGTCGAGAACATACTCGCGGGGCTGTCTCGTGGCGCCGGCGGCAGGCTGCATAAAAGGATTCTAGTTCAGAAGAAGCTAACAAGAGTCAGAAGCCGGAGTCGGCTGCGGAAAAAAGACAAAACAATAGGAAGACGCGACTTACCACCGGTGGAGGGTTGTCGCGCGAGTACGGCTCCTTGCCGAACTGCCAGTCCTCCTCGTACTCACAGTGCGCGATGTAATTCACCATGTTCGCCACCTCCTTGCGGGGCATCTCCTTGGTGCTCATCCGACTTGGGTCTCGGAGGCCGCTCATCTGACAGATCAGGTGAGGCCGGCCTTGGAGCGGGAGAACTCGGCGCGCCACGAAGGCGGCCAGCAAGTCGGCCCCGACGAGTCCCTCCGACTGCGTCAAGACTCGGAGTCGCGCTACGACGGCGGCTCCGGCGGGAGTCAGCGTCTTGACTCGGTGGGACCAGCTGGGGAGCCACCCAGTCAGGGGAGCGGCATTGTAAGGCGGCAAGTTGACCCAGTCGCCGTCAAAGGCGAGGTTCTTCACGTAGAAGTACGAGCGCTGCCACATCTTCACCGACTTGATCAGCGTGATGGGAGGAAAGGGGTTGTCGGCCGTCGAGCGCCGCATCGCGATGAAGGCGCCGCACTGGGCCGGCACACCAGCGATGTGCGTGCCGAGCTTAGAAGAGAAGAATTCTCCCCACAGCTCGATGGTGGGGAGGACGCCGAGGAAACCTTTGCACAGAGTGGCGAAGGCGGAGAGCAACACCACCGTATTCGGAGTGAGGTTGTGCGGCTGAAGACTGTGGAACTCCAGGAACGAGCGGAAGAAGGCGCTCGCCGGCAGCCCCAGGCCGCGCATAAGGTGCAAGTGGAAGATGACTCGCTCGCCCTCTTCCGGCGCCGGCCGGATTTCCCCCTCCGGCGCGGCGCGGGCATGCATGAGGTCCGCGCTGGGGAGACGGCGGGTCCGGCGGAGGAACTCTATGTGTTCTTCCTCTACCTCCAAGCCGTCCCATACGCCAGAGCGCACGGCAGGGGCCGCGGCGGAGGAAGAGGTCATCGCCGCGGTATGGCGTGCTCTTGCTCGACGGCGGAGGAAGGAGGGAGAGAAAGCAAGATGAGGCGGGGGAGCGGGGAAGAAGGGCACGCGAGCTGTGCCGCTCCGCTTCCCCCCGCCTACTTATAGCCCTACGGGCTGAGAAGCCGAGGGGGCGGGCGTGGGATTAACTGCGCACGATGCCCCACGCCGCCCCACGATTTACCCACGAAGTTACTACGCGCAGTAACGACGTGGGAAAACCAACCGTCCTCGGCCGCAACGGATCCGTTCTTATGCCGAGGCGCGGTAGTGGCGGGCCCCGCCTGACGGCCCGTCCTGTCACGCGCGTGGGCGGGCAGACTGTTCTCCCCACGTGGCGCCACGCGATAGGACCGCCCTAATGGCTGCGGGGAAGCGTATCAGGCACGCCGCCTGGCTTCCCGCAGCGACTTTCGAACTGAGGCTCTTCACTGAAGCTCTGACTTTCGACAGTCGGCCCAAGGGAAGACGGCAGCCGAGTCCCGGAGTCTGCACTTTTAAAGATTGAAGCTGTTGAAGCCCCACAATGCGGTGACCGCAGGGCTTCACCAGCTTCGGGGACTACTGTCGGAGTAATGGGCCACGGGTAGGCTAACCCGAGCCCCAGGACATTTCAAGACATCGGGGCAGGCCGCGCCCCTCAAGCCGAGTCCCAGGAGCGACTCCAAGATATGCCGAGTCCCAGACGGCGACTCCCAGATAAGCCGACTCCAAGCTGGCAACTTCCAGGGAGGCCGACTATGGAGAGTCGGCCCAAGACTCCTCCCTTATCACGAAGTACAACGCGGGGTACGGTCACGGCATGGCCGTTTCCCCCTTCTTACGAAGGGCCGGCATGGCTACAGTGAGTCGTATTGCTGGAAGATCTCCGGTGAGATGCGGCACTGTTGCCATGGCTGCCCTGATCTCAGCCACAGTACGTAGTACACTGTGCCCACGACGCCGGCCTGTACGACCCGAAGGCGGTGGGGCCGCCTGTCAGTGGGTGGGCCGAAGGCGGCCTGGGCAACCCGAAGACGGACCTGTGGGTGTCGGCCTCCCTGGAGTCGGCCGACCCCTCCCGGGGCCCCACGAGCCATTAATCAGATAAGATGGGGAATGGCGACAGTGATCGCCTGATAGACGGCGGCACTGTTGCCACGACCCGATGACCGAGCCTGCGTCATCAGGAGTGCCGCTACAGTATCAAGCCTGTCCGCGGGACCCGCCAGTCGGCGGGCCCTAGAAGCCTGCGGGAAGGACGGCGGCCTGAGAGACAGACGGCTAGGACCCACGCCCAGCCGGATTACTATTGTACCCCTGGGGGGTAGGCCTATATAAACCCCCCGGGGCACCCATGCAAAGGGTTCGGACCTAGAGAGAGAGATAGACCAGATAGCCCAGGGAGGAGAGAGCTAGCCTTGCCCTCTCCTACCTCCCGAAACAGCTCCAGGAGCACCATTGTAGTCACTTTGCGTTAGTGATCATGCGGAGGCCCCGCAGAGAAGCAGTAGGGGTGTTATCTCCTAGGAGAGCCCCGAAGCTGGGTAAGTTCCGCCGGTGTGCATGTCTTCGCCTCATCCCGCTTCCAGGCATCGGCGACGTTCTACTCGCTCCCACCATGATAAGCCATCCTTTGGCATATGTCGTATCCAACCCCCGACAGTCTCTTTTCGGTGGAGTCCGGGAAGTGAACACGGTTTCCGGGTTATGTTTGACGTAAGTAGGAGTTAAGGATCACTTCTTGATCATTACTAGTTGATGACCGTTCTGCTTGCTCTCTTCTCGCTCTTATTTGCGTATGTTAGCCACCATATTTGCTTAGTCGCTGCTGCTGCCTTACCACTTTACCCCCCTTCCTTTCCCTTTAAGCTTTGCTAGTCTTGATACCCATGGTAATGGGATTGTTGAGTCCTCGTGGCTCACAGATTACTACAACAACAGTTGCAGGTACAGGTTGTGCGATGATCATGACGCGAGAGCGATGCTTGCTTGCGTTGAGTTCTTCTTCTGCTTCTTCGATCAGGGGATAGGTTCCAGGTCGGCAGCCTGGGCTAGCAGGGTGGATGTCGTTTGAGTTTCTGTTTGTGTTTCATCCGTTGTCGGATGATGCTCTTATGTATTGTGATGTTGTATTCATGTGGCATTGTATGCCTCTTGTATGTATCCCCATCTATTATGTAATGTTGATGTAATGATATCCACCTTGCAAAAGCGTTTCAATATGCGGGTCTATCCTTGGTGGGACCTTCGAGTTCCTTTTGGATAGGGTCGCATATTGGGCGTGACAAATTGGTATCAGAGCCTCGACCGACCCTAGGAGCCCCCTTGATTGATCGTGTAGTTTGGCCGTTGTTGAGTCTAGAAGAAAACTGTTTTCTGAGTCTAGTTATATCGGAGAGTAGGAATTCTTTTTACTCCTCATCCCCTTCGTCGCTCTGGTAAGGAATCTTGACGTAGGTGTTTTGAACTACTCCTCTTCCCCTTCAAATTTTTCTTTAGGATCACACAGTTGGTTTTCCGATCGTTGTTCCTCAGCTCTTTTCATCCGGTGCATTTCTCGCCAAGTTGACTCGAGGCGCTTCATCTTTGAGTTCGATCCTCAGTTGTCTTCTTTTCCCACCCGCCCACCCTTTTTCTCATCAGAGCCGGAGTCCATAATCGAGTATCCATCCTACTCGTGCGAAGCCTTTGCTTTCTTTCAACCGGTGTTCCTCTTCAAGTTATTCGTCGGTTCCCCCTTCCAAGTTGCCTTTGTTTTCCCGCCCTCCCACCCTTTCTCTTCCCAGAGTCTGAGTCTCTCTCGACCATCAATTTTCATTCGTGTGGAGCCTCTTCAGTCTTCCAACAATTATTTCAACTGGTGAATTCTCGTCTTGTTCGTCATTCTTCATCCCTTTCTTTTTCCCGGTGGATTCAATTCCAATTTTTGGTAGTGATCACATTCTTTTCCTTGGATCAAGTGTTTTCCCTGCTTGTTCTCCTCTCGCCGGTTTATCATTCCGGAGTTCAAGACATCTCAGAAGATTCGTCTGTGTTTGAATTAATTCGAGGTTGTCACCTCATTCAAATATTTCAATTGTTCTGGTGCTTCATCTATCTATTCATCATCCCTTTTCAACGGTGTTTTCTCTTCAGTGGGCCCTAACCCACAGGTCTTTTCCCAGGATCTTACCTGACTCTTCTAATTCTCCCGGAGTTATTCTCAATTCTTTTCAAGAGTGACGTAAGAATGAATTTCATCAGTAAGATGCTTTTCCAAGATCGATTTCAAATCATTTTCCTTTGTTGCCTCAACCTCTTCGCTTTTCGTTTTCCCGGAGTATCTTAGTAATTTCGGTGGTGTTTCTCGTCGTCTTTCTCAGATTTGAAGATCGAAGAAGAGTTTTCATATCATCCTCTCAATTTATTCCATTTGTCAGATATTCCTTTTCTCACCCATCCGGAGTATGTCAGGAGTTGTTTCTCCAATTCTTTTCACCGGAGGCCATCATTCCAGTTATCGTTCTCTATTTATCCCGGCGTATCTGTCAGGTGTTCTTTAATCAGCTCATGATCTCCTTGTTCTTTTGCATCTAAATTTCCTCAAGCATATTTGTTCTTCTAATTCTTTCCGGTGATTCAGTCTCTTTCATCAGTCATTTCCGAATTCTAACGGTGGTTCCTTCACACTCCTTTTCCTTTGTCATCATATCAATCCATTCGTTCTTTCAATCCTACCGGTGGTTCATGAAGACCTTCTCAAGTTTTGTGCTGTCACTTCTCAATCCTTTTCAAGAAGAATAAGTAGTATGAAAAATCCATTGTTTGTCATCAATTTAATTTGATGAAGGATAAGCATACAATAAATCTTATTCTTATTTCATCCAAGTGAGTACCCTTTTCTTCGGAGTTTGTTCTTGATGAATAAATTCTAGTCCCAAGTGTTTCCCATCTTTTCTTTTCCGGAGTTCAATTTTCCTCGGCCATCTTGTCGGAAACCCCATCTAAATCATCGCAAGGCTTTAATATTATCCTTTTCATCTTTCATTTTATCTCGTCATCCTTCTGTTACCGGAGTTCTTCACGGTGGCTCGTCATGATTCAATTCTTTCCTCAAGTGTTC
Organism: Triticum dicoccoides; assembly: GCF_002162155.2. NCBI lineage: Eukaryota > Viridiplantae > Streptophyta > Magnoliopsida > Poales > Poaceae > Triticum > Triticum dicoccoides. The sequence goes on along the minus strand of NC_041385.1, from coordinate 639,999,619 downwards.
ATCAAGATTCTTCTCGTAGGAGTTCAAGTATCTTTCCTTCTTGCCTTTCGAAGTGCAATTAATTCTTCATTTTCTTTTGAAGTGGAGTTTTGCATTCCTTCGTTCTTCTCAGCTATTCAATCTTTTCCGTTTGTGGCCGGTTATCACCTCATGATCTTGAGATGTTACCTATAAGACCAAAACAAGCTTATTCTTTCGTTGTTGATCTTCTCAACAACTCTGTTCAACCCTTCCTTCTAAATTCTTTTCATTCCATTCTTCAATTCTTCTGGAGGCTTTGCGTTGTTCATCTTGCCAAGTGTCATCCCATCTTGTGAAGTTCATGTTCTAATCCTTCCATTTTCAGTGGGAGTGCTGCATAAATCCTTTCAGTCTTATTCGTTTCTTATCTTGTTCTAACCGGAGTGATTTCTTAGTATATCTGATTCCGTGAGTTTTCGATGCTCGTCATTCTCGTCGTTCCTCTCTTCTTCTCGAGTGCTCTCGATTCTTTGCTTCTTCTCTTGAGTTCTTCTTTCACCTCATCCCTTTTCCCTTCCGTCTCGGTCCTAAGATCTCGGGACGAGATCTCTTGTTAGTGGAGGAGTGTTGTAACACCCCGGATCCGATGCGCCAGGTGTCTGCCAGTTATTCGCCGTCGTTGCCATGTCATTTGCTTGCGTGTTGCATTTTGTCATGTCATCATGTGCATTTCATTTCGCATGCGTGTTTGTCTCATGCATCCGAGCATTTTCCCCGTTGTCCGTTTTCCAATCCGGCGCTCCTATGTCCTCTAGCGTTCTCCTTTTTGTCTCCTGTTGTGAGTGGGTGTTAAACTTTCTCGGAATGGACCGAGTCTTGCCAAGCGGCCTTGGTATAGCACCGGTAGACCGCCTGTCAAGTTTCGTGCCATTTGGAGGTCGTTTGATACTCCAACGGTTAACCGGGTAACCGTAAAGCCCCTCTCTCTTTGCAGCCCAACACCCCTTCCAAAGTGGCCCAAAACCCATCTAACTCCCCTCCATGCTCTCGGTCGTTCGATCACGATCGCATGGCCGAAAACCGCTCCTCATTTGGACACTCCCTCTACCTATAAATATGTGCACTCCCCCGAAATTCTGGATCCCCAAACCCTAGCCCCGCTCCTCTCGCCCGCCGGACACGTCCGATCTGGCCGGACATGTCTGCGCCGCCCCGCCCGTCCAATTCCACCGTAACACGTGTCCCCGCACCGCCCTCCGCTGCCGCGGCCCGCCCGGCCCATGGCCGGCCCGTCCCGGGCCGCGCCGGGCCCGACCGCGCATGCGTCCCCGTCGCCCGCGCCCGGCTCCCGCCGCCGCC
>NC_041385.1:639988211-639997909 GCF_002162155.2 Triticum dicoccoides | reverse complement strand
CCGTCTTCGCCACCGCCTTCGGCTGGTCTCCAGGGTCTCCCGGCCGGAGCCGCCGCCGCAGCGTGGGCACCCGCGCCCGATGCCCCGCGCCTCGCCGGCGCGCCACCCGCCGAGGTCGCCGCTGCGTCCCTGCCGTGCCTCGCCGGACCCAGCACCGACTACCGCGTGCCCAAGTGCCCCTCCATGCTCCGCCGCTCCTTGTCCTCCACACCGGCGCCCCATCCCCGCCGGATCCGCCGCCCCCCTGCGCCTTCCCGGTGTCGCGCGCCTCGCTGGAGCTCTCGCGAGCTCGCCGGAGTTACCTCCGGTCAAGATCCACTCCGGGTGGATGAGATCCACCGCGAGTCCAACCAAACGGCGCCCCCGATCCCGGATCTCCTCGTCCCGCACGCCTCCGTCCCGCGTTGACTTTCGCGGAGGTGAGAAAACTACTAAGTCCCCCAGTCTATGTAATTTTCATGTCATGTTTATGCCATCATATCTCCATGCATGTAGCTCCATTTTGTGCGTGTAATATGTCAAATTGTTCGTCTCAACGAGTACATCATTTCATTCTATTGCATCATATTCATTTGAGCTCATCTGGATGCCTGAATCATCGTTGTAAGAGTGCTTCATGATGTTTTCTGCTGTATATTATCATAACGAGCTCTTTTGTCATTTTTGCCATGATTGATGTGTGCACCCTATGAGGTTGATGTCTACATGTGTTTTGAACTATGCCATGTCTTCTTTTACAGAGGTGCTTACCATGTATTTTTTTGATCAATGTGGTGACTAGCACAAGCATGCAAACTAGGCATCGTGATGTTGCTGATTTTAGTCCCTGTTCTGCTGTTATTTTCATGCCATGTAAACTTGATGCTACAGAGAGATCCATGCATATTTTGAGATAGTTCAGTAAGGGTGTTTTGAATATATGGTTATTGTCTATCCATTCATGCCCTTGGTTGCAATTATGGAGTAGTCTAGCATGTCATTTTCGTGCTCTACTTTTGCTTCAAAATGTTTCCTGGCAGATTGTTTACGTGTTATTCAATTTGGCCAAGATTGTTGTAGTTGATCCTTGCATGCTATGGACTTGTTCTTGACTTGTTTTGTTTCACAAACATGTCTTCTTGATGATGCTATGCTTATCTTATCATGCAATGACTTGTGGTGAGTGAATCGAGATTGTTTAGTGTACATGATGTTACTGTTTTGCTAGGCTGAATCTGTTATTTCGTGATGCGATGTAAACCTGCTCCTACAAATCATTCTATGCATAATCTGGAGATGACCACTAAACATGTTTTGATCTACATGTCATCCTCTAACCATACATGCCCCTGGTTGCATTTATATCTTGCTGTAGATTGTTCATATCTTGCTCCAAAGTTGCTTCATAATGTTGCTATCAGCCTATTAACATTAAGTTCACTTGTTCCCATGTGTTTTGCTTGTGTTCCATGCACCCTATGACCTTGCTCTTGCCATGCTGAACTTCACAAACATGCCTTCTTACTGTAGGTTGCCTTTCCGTGCCATGTATTGCTCTGTAGTGAGTTGCACAAGCTCATTTACATGCCTTCATAATTCTGTTCCTGCCATGTATGAATCTGTATTATAACTTGCCATGTTTACGTGGGTGCCATCATGTTTTCTGATCCTTTTTGGCTTATGGTCAGTAAAGGACTTTTGATCTATGCATTTAGTAGATTCATGCCATGCCTTTGTTTGCCATGATAAGTTCCTGTAACATGTTGTTTGATAGCTCTGAACATTGCATTGTGATGTTATTTTCTGCAAAGTCTGAAATTGTTATTACTTGCAATCTTACCATGTGTGTTTGAGCATGTTCTAGTAGTTTCTGGAGATAGCTCAGTGTTCATGTTTTGTTGTGTTTTACCTGTACATCATGCCCATGCCTTTTTTTATCATGCTGGGGTGCTGTAGTATATTGTTTTGATGCTTGCAATATGCCTAGTTGCTGTTTTGGACAGCTTGTCCTTTAAACTTGTTTCATGTGTGTGTGTGTTGAACTATTGCTCCGTTTTGAGTGTGCTCTATATGAAACTTGCTTAGAATTGCATGTAGTTTCATATTATCATGTTGCATTCATGTTTTGAGGTGTTTGCTTGATGTTTGGGTGCATTTTGCATCAATGCCATGTTTAACTTGTGCTGCTCATATCTTCTAGGCCGTAGCTCCGAACTAAATGAACTTTATATGTAACTTGACTAGAATCTCGTGCAGATCATCCTTGTGCATCTTAAATTGCTGTTTAACAACTCGAACATAAGGTTTATTTAGATCTGGACCAATTTTGAAACTTGCATATGAGGACTTACCGGAATTGTTATATGTTGTTCCCGGCCTCATTTAAACTTGCCTTGATGTGTTGCTCTTGTTTGCATCATCTCTTGCCATGAGTAGCCTCATCTAGATTTGTCATGCATCATGCTTGTTGTGCATCATGCCTTGTTCATGTGTGGTGTGTTTACTATGTTGTGTGCTTCTTTTCGATAGTTCCTGTTTCCGTTGCGATCGTGAGGATTCGTTCGTCTACGCTTGGTTCATCTTCGTGGCTTCATCTTCTTCATGAACTCGTTCTTCTTCCTTGCGGGATTTCAGGCAAGATGACCGCTACCCTGGATCTCACTACTGTCATTGCTATGCTAGTTGTTTCGTTCTATCGCTATGCTGCGCTACCTATCACCTGTTTATCCAGCCATCCCATATTGCCATGAACCTCTAACCTTTGACACCTTTCCTATGCAAACCGTTGTTTGGCTATGTTACCGCTTTGCTCAGCCCTCTTATAGCATTGCTAGTTGCAGGTGAAGTTGAAGATTGCTCCATGGTGGACAGGATTTTGGTTGGGATATCACAATATCTCTTATATTATTAATGCATCTATATATTTGGTAAAGGGTGGAAGGCTCGGCCTTTTGCCTGGTGTTTTGTTCCACTCTTGCCGCCCTAGTTTCCGTCATACCGGTGTTATGTTCCCGGATTTTGCGTTCCTTACGCGGTCGGGTGATTTATGGGACCCCCTTGACAGTTTGCTTTGAATAAAACTCCTCCAGCAAGGCCCAACCTTGGTTTTACATTTGCCTCACCTAGCCCTTTTTCCCTTGGGAGTCGCGCTCTCGAGGGTCATCTTTATTACAGCCCCCCCAGGGCCAGTGCTTGTCTAAGTGTTGGTCCAAATTAGAGCACCGTGCGGGGCCATCCCTTGGCAACTTGGGTTACGTCGGTACCTGTACGCTTAGCTTATCCGGTGTTTCCCTGAGAACGAGATATGTGCAGCTCCTATCAGGATTGTCGGTGCATCGGGCGGTCTTGCTGGTCTTGTTTTACCATTGTCGAAATGTCTTGTAAACCGGGATTCCGAGTCTGATCGGGTCTTCCTGGGAGAAGGTCTATTCCTTCGTTGATCGCGAGAGCTTGTCATGGGCTAAGTTGGGACACCCCTGCAGGGTATAATTTTTCGAAAGCCGTGCCTGCGGTTATAGGCAGATGGGAATTTCTTAATGTCCGGTTGTAGATAACTTGACACCAGATCCGAATTAAAACGCATCTGTGTGTAGCCGTGATGGTCTCTTTTCGGTGGAGTCCGGGAAGTGAACACGGTTTCCGGGTTATGTTTGACGTAAATAGGAGTTTAGGATCACTTCTTGATCATTACTAGTTGACGACCGTTCTTCTTGCTCTCTTCTCGATCTTATTTGCGTATGTTAGCCACCATATATGCTGAGCCGCTGCTGCTGCCTCACCACTTTACCCCCCTTCCTTTCCCTTTAAGCTTTGCTAGTCTTGATACCCATGGTAATGGGATTGCTGAGTCCTCGTGGCTCACAGATTACTACAACAACAGTTGCAGGTACAGGTTGTGCGATGATCATGACGCGAGAGCGATGCTTGCTTGCGTTGAGTTCTTCTTCTTCTTCTTCGATCAGGGGATAGGTTCCAGGTTGGCAGCCTGGGCTAGCAGGGTGGATGTCGTTTGAGTTTCTATTTGTGTTTCATCTATAGTCAGATGATGCTCTTATGTATTGTGATGTTGTATTCATGTGGCATTGTATGCCTCTTGTATGTATCCCCATCTATTATGTAATGTTGATGTAATGATATCCACCTTGCAAAAGCGTTTCAATATGCGGGTCTATCCTTGGTGGGACCTTCGAGTTCCTTTTGGATAGGGTCGCATATTGGGCGTGACAGTTGTAGACGTTTATGACCAAAACAGAAGGTCGTTGAACCCATGACCTTTTGTTTTGGTCACTGGCTGTCTGCCCAGGACACGTCGGATTTGACGTGGCAATTTGACGTGGCAAAATTATGACCAATTAAAATGGTCGTTACTTAGAATCAGCCCGGTCCATTTCGGTGCTTTAGATGGGCTGAGCCCATTAATTCAGCCTTTCTATTTTTTTTCCTGTTAATTTTTGGTCAACTTCATGGGCCAAGCCCAACATTGCAACCTTTTCATTTCCAGGGTTGTGATCCTTTTTTGGTTTCTTTTTTGGGCCGCATCTATTTCTCAATTGGGCCTCGGCCTTTTTACAGTCCATTTTCTTAGTTTTTAGGGTTTTTTTCCTGTGAATATTATTTGGAAAATGGCCTTTTTATATGCCAAATACTATTAGGTCCCACTTGTCAGGTTCTAATTCAAGACAACCAATGTTTCAATTTCCACACAATTATTTCAGTCATAACAACAAACAAATGAGAATTATCAAACCACATGCCAATTTTGGCTAATAGCACAATCTTTACATAATTCATTTCACCATTACATGTGATACTATCAGAACATATAACTCCTACTACAAATACACTCCAGACTTCTTCACTTTTCTGGACTAGCAGAACATGCCACTTCAAACTTGAAATTTCTTAGGCCTGGAGCTCCTGTAAAAGGGTGAACACAAAGTCATTAGAGTAGCATTTTCATTCCCGGAGTAGATATTCAAACCTCCAGGTTTAGTGTATAGACTATCTGGAAAATATATATTTAACAAAATTTCACAGAAATGCAGATTTATGTATCGAATGTATGATAAAGCAGTAGAAATGCAGATATATGTCTATGAAACAATAGGTCAACTAGAGATTCATGTCTACAATTTGCTAGAGAAGAAAATAACAAGTCAGGATACAGAACATGGTTTCAATTTGTTCTTCGCATATTACATCAGTAGTTCTGTTGCAGGGTTCTGGTACATCATGATCTACATGCACATGAGATAGATGGACTTGGAGCACATGAGATGTTCCAAGTCCTGCAGCTCATCGGAGATGTTGCAGGCTCGCCAGCATCGACAACCACCGCAACAGCAAGCTGGGTGACGTGCAAATTGAAGTTTCATTCACTCAGTTGCAAAACAACAAAGTTTGCTAGTTCCTTTCCATCAACAATCACACAAGCATCACTTGTACATCAGCAGGAGCAAAATTGATATGAGTTAGAAGCAGCAGAGTTCGACTAGTACAGCCAACAGAGCTCAACTAGTACATCGCAGTACACATGAACCATCTATTCCACAACACAAGAGTAAAATCTTGCTATAACCAGTAGATTATCGCCTAAAAGAAGCTAATTAGGCACGAATACACAAGGCACATCAAGCACATACTAAATAAGCCATGGCCATAATACATGAGTACTAAACAGATCTTGTATAACATGTTTTTCAGTCATGAATTTTCAGAAGCAGAACTGGCATGTTTGTTGAAAGTGTTTTTCATCACAGCCATGGTCAAACAGAACACATGAATCTAAAAGAATGACAATAATGAGAGTGTCTATTTTTGCCTCATATTAAGAAATTCAACCATGTTTTCCCTTGTCCTTCATGAATTAATCAGAAGCATGGGTAAGGTTCAAATCACTGCCACTAATCCAAAGAAATGGCAAACGCTACAAAGGGTTGGCAAGTAAACCATTTCCCTATCCGCGCCCACTACATCCCCCTCAGACCAAGTGCAACAAAGAGGGATACTAGAAGCTAAGTGCAAACAGGACAAAAGGTAGAAGAATTTAAAAAATGTAACTTATGAGAAGAACAAAGTGCACAATTTTTTTTCTCTCAGATGCCAACCACAAGGGTAGCACAGATGATGCAGACATATCAACATGGCATCAGTTCAGACCACCCGTCTGCTTGTACTCTCTTCATAGAGAAAGATTTTAGACCAAAAAATTATCAACAAAGATCAAAGCAACTTAAAAAATATGAATATATTTGTCCAGTCATTAGGTGTCCAAAAAGATGGTGTTTTATTCAGTTTTCATTGTTGTCCAGCCATATTCTATACATAGGAAACAATAGAATAAAAAAACTGAAAAATAGATGACATGTAAGTTCGAAAGTATTCAGAAAAATTACAGTCAAGCTGTTCAATTTGTCCTAAGAATTGCAGAATGACAGCATGGGCGCACTGCGACCAATCAGTCTCGAAAGATGGTATGATTAACAGGTTTTTCATCACCAGACAAATAAAACAGTAACACAAACAAATAGGTCTATAAAACAGAACTTAAATTACTACAAAAAACAAAATCTGACAAAAGAAGACAGAAAAGGAACGACACTAACAGTAATACGTGAGAACATCCCTCACATCATTCACTTTAGCGACCCATCTTTTCAAGCATTCAATGAAATCATCTTTTCAAGCATGCAAGTTGTATCCAGAATTTGGATATAGGTAGTACGCTCATGTGGTGAATTTTGTGAATCTATACTCTGCATCTACCAAAAGGATCGCTCCCCTCACATGCAAATATAATTCAGTCCAATTGATTTTTTCTCCCCTCACATGCATAAGACAAGAGCAGACCATCTAAACAGGCGGATCAGATCTTCACCTTGGGAGGGAGGCGAGTGCTACCTGTTGCCGTGTCGTCATCGAGCTCGGGTGGTCCTCCTCCTCCTCCTCGAGCAGGACAAGGTTGTTCCTCTCCTACACTCCAATGACCATCTTCTCCAAGGACATCTATAAGGGTAGAACACACCATTGATGCAAAGTGTCACCAAGATAGTTTAAGTCAAGTTAAAGCAAATGTAAACATGCAAACTCAGCCAAACCGAGGTGCATATTCATGTGTGTGTGTATGTAGACATGCAAGTGCCATCTGAATTTTTGGTAACCAAAGCGTGATTGTTGTTGCTACTTTAGCAGCAACAGCATCCTCAAAATCAAACTATGAAAAAAAATCATTCATATGCAGCAGCCCAAACTCAACTTTGAGAGAGCGGACTGATTAAGATTTTTTTTGTTGGGTCAAATATTTCACAAATATAGATAGAAGCACTCCATAAGCTATCAGAATAAATCATAGAGAGGCTGGCCGAACTAGTTGGCGCACTCAAAAAATAAAAGAGAGCGACCCAATGAACAACTAAGCAAGCATACATAGCAAGTAAAACTACATCACCAATATTATGTAATTAACTGGAAGCTCTTGTTCATCATAACAGTACAAATATACTACCCTAATCGATCCCATTCTCTTTTTTTTCACCGAACAGATCGCACGGAAGGATCGATCTCTCCATGCCAATGATTGATCTATTAATTTTTTTACCGGTCCAGAGAAGCCCAGCCAGCGTAGCAAGACACCGAAATAGCCGGTAGAAGCCTAGCCAGTGTAGCGTGATACGAGTGACACTATGAGCGATAATCCAGGCGGCTGCCACAATAAGCTAGCAAGACATTTACACCATAATATGAAGCAAATAGAGCAATCCCAATGTGCACAGAAATTGTACTGATTCCATTAAAACAATACTAGGTACGACTGGAGATGCATAAAGAACAACTAGGTACGACTCACCCTAGATGCATGCATGCATCAACATCCATACTTGCAGTGCATTTAGTAAAGAACAAATTATTGTATTTCCCAAAGTGTATAATAGATTTGTGAAAAATAGGATTGTATCAGCCATACACTTTTCCCTGGATCAATGTATGCATGCAATTCATCCCAGCCGAGCATGATGCTAATTCGTACTCATGTTGCTAGCACATATACATACATACACACCAAGAACGAATTCACAGGCACATAAATAAATATCCCCTGGATAGCATGGTAATGAACTACTCACAGGCAATTTGATAGGACTAGTACTAGTGATAACAACCCAACGACATCCTAACAGCCGTAGCAACACGCACACTTCAACCGCCTGAATACTGGTGAATAGCAAAGTCTATCCATACTTGACACACGAGCAAATCAATGTCAAGTTCATCTCAGATGTGTGGTTCATGATAGCGCTAGCAGTTAACAAGATTACTGAGTTTTAATTTGTGGAAGCAAGGAAACAAGCAATAAAATGCCCATCTCGTTCACCACTAGAGTAACAGCAGTAGTAAATTCAGTCAAGCATGCAAGTAAGTAAAAGATGTAGATCAGCAGGAAATCAAACTAGTTCAAAGAAATCTGTAACCAAATGTAGAGTAACAATCATCTAGTATTAATCAATGGTTCTGTTTTGATCCAAACTACATGAATTTAAGGCTAATCTATTATGTGACAGCAGAGGAGTGAGTGCTATTGTACAGTTAGAAAAATGCTACACACAGAGTGGTACATATATACATTCAGTAATAGGTGTAGAATAATAAATAGAGCAAGCGGGCGAGGTTGGTTGGTGAGTCAGACTGGCCTTGCAATCTGACGAACATGACGATGTTGGGCTAGCCCTTCTTGGGGTTGAAGACCGGCTTCCCTGGATCCAGCATGTTGCAGAGCTCCCTGAAGACGGCCTGCAGCAGGAAAAACACAAGGGCATCAGCCTCCTCCCGACCAGTTCCTTCATCGAATTAGCGCAGTAAATGAATTGAGGGAGGTGGAGCGGGTGGGACCTGCTGTATGATGCGCTGCATGTTGGTGCCGGCGGCGAGGGTCTTGAGGTTGACGATCTTCCGGACGTCGGACTGCAGGAGCGCGCGGGAGATCTCATTGAGGCACTCCCCGAGCACCTTCTCGTTGACCGTGGTGTTGCTCATCTGCGCAAGCGTGCGGGAGATGCTCCCGCCCAGCTACGCGAGCACCATCTTGGCTGGGCCCCTGGGGGGTCGGGCCTCGTCGGTGGTGGGGTGGGGTTCCCGCGGCGGTCAGGGGCAGCGCGCGGCACGATCTAGGAGCGGGGGTGGGGAAGGGGATGCGGACGGGAGGATAATCGGCCGAGGGAGATGGAGAAGATTTTGGTTGGGGGTGGGGATTAGGGAACGCGCTGGGGATTGAGGGAGAGGGATGGCAACTGCGGGACACGATGGGCGTCACTGTGGGACGCATCAAGGAAGGAGGTGGTGGCGGGACGCACCGATACAGGACGGGGAGGAGGTGGTGGCAGCGAGGAGATGAGGGAGGGGGTGGATCTGGCCACCGCCATGGCCATGGCCGTGCCATGCGGCTAGGTTGGTGGGCGTCGAAGAGGGCAGAGCACAGTCGCTGCCGCCGCACCGGAATTGGTGGGAACGCCACCCTCGAAATCCTAGCCGTGGGATGGGGTTGGGGATGAGCTACCGGGGGCGCGAGAGGCGGATCTGGCCGGAGGGGAGGGAAGAGCGGAGGCAGGGGAGCTTAGATCTGGGTTGCGTGCCGGCAAAGCCCGCCGGAACACGCCGGAACAAGAGGCATAGCTGGCAGCAGCAAGGGTTTCAGGGGAGGGATTGTGGGTGCGTGAGGGAGCGAG
>NC_041385.1:639974154-639987737 GCF_002162155.2 Triticum dicoccoides | reverse complement strand
AAACGAGGCAGAGAAAGAAAGGATGCGCGGGGGGGGGGGTGGTGGTGGATGGAAACGTCCACAAGTAGAGCTAGGGTTTCGGCTTTGGTGGGCTTGGGGTTGGTGTGGTGGGCCGAGGACTGCCATTGGATCTGCGAGCATCCGACGGTGTTCCATGCACGATCCGCGTGAGACGTCCACGGACCAATCAGAATGCAGTACCACGTTATGACCATTTAAATTGGTCGTAGTTGACTAAAAATAGCGTGTTAAAATCATATCAGCTATTTTATGACCTGAGAAAATTCAAAAAGAAAATGAAAAACCTTCTCATTGTGTCACTAATGTGAATAAGTTTTCAGGAAAAGTAACAAACATGAAATAAGATAAATATCTTTAAAAATATGTCATGAGAAATGAGTTTTTTGGCAAAAAAAACATTTTCCATTTTTTGAATGTCCAAAATGAGTTTTTTTGTGAAGGACATACCAAATATTTGTTTCAAAATTTTACCAAATCAATTTTATAAAATAATAGAACATATTTAATGCACAATTGACCAAATGGTTGGGTGTAAAAAGTTTTGATCCACCTCTAGTGAAAAAGACAAATCTCCGCCGATTCAGCTGGAAGTGGGTCAAATTTGAACTGCAGCTGCCTCGTAGTTTGCTCTTTATTTTTTCCAAAAATCATTTATAGGTACATAAGTATCTATTTAATCATAGAAACACAAAAAGTTTTCCAAGATTCAACCACTAGCTAGGAACGGTCATTCCCGCCATTTTAACCACATTTTGAAATGGGAATAAAAAATTCAAAAAAAATCAAACAATTGCAAATCCTTCACATTGTGTCGTTATATGTGGCCAAGTTACCAGCAAAAATTATAAACTTGTAATACGACAATTATTTTAAAATAGTGTTCTCAGAAACGAGCTATCAAGTGTGAAGATGCATGGCTTTCAACCCAAATGCTCAATCTTTATGGCCACATTCATGGCATAGTCTGTTCAAATGATCTCATATTGAGCATAAGGGTGCATCTTGGAATTCCAAACAATGTTTCCTAAGGGAGTTTTCATTTTCTTTGCACGAAAAATTCATTTTCCATTTTCCGAGTGCCTCAAGTGAGGTTTTTTTGTGAAGGACCTACCAAATATTTGTTGCAAAATTTGACCAAATCAATTTTATAAAATACTAGGCCATATTTAATGCACTATTGACAAAATGGTTGGGTGTCAAAAGTTTTGATCTATCTCTGGTGAAAAAGACAAATTCCCGCCGATTCAGTTGGAAGCGGGTTAAATTTGAACTGCAGTTGCCTCATAGTTTGCTCTTTATTTTTTCCAAAAATCATTTCTAGGTACATAAGTATCTATTTAATCAGAGAAACATCAAATTTTTTCCAAGATTCAACCACTAGCTAGGAATGGTCAAGCCCGCCGTTTTGACCGCATTTTGAAACGAGCATAAAAAATTCAAAAAAATTCAAAAAATTGGAAAACCTTCGCATTGTGTCATTATATGTGACCAAGTTTCCAGGAAAAATAATAAACTTGTAATACGGAAATTATTTTAAAAAAGTGTTCTAAAAAATGAGCTATCATGCGTGAAGATTCATGTCTTTCAAGCCAAATGATCAATCTTATGGCCACATTCATGGCATAGTTTGTTCAAATGATCTCATATTGTGCACAAGGGTGCATCTTGGAATTCCAAACAATGTTGCCTAAGGGAGTTTTCATTTTCTTTGCACGGAAAATTCATTTTCCATTTTCCGAGTGCCTGAAATGAGTTTTTTTGTGATGGACCTACCATATATTTGTTTTCATTGGACCATATTAATTTTCTAAAATACTAGGCCATATTTAATGCACAATTGATAAAATGGTTTGGTGTCAAAAGTTTTGATCCACCTCTGGTGAAAAAGACAAATTCCCACCAATTCAGTAGGAAGCGGGCCAAATTTGAACTGCAGCTGCCTCATAGTTTGCTATTTATTTTTTCCAAAAATAATTTCTAGTCACATAAGTACCTATTTAATCATAAATACATGGTTTGGTGGCGATACGTCGAGGTTTGAACGGTGGCCGAGGGCCCCAACTCTAGAGCGCATAAACTCGCATGCCCGTCGCGTGGTCATCGTGTGACCGTGGCGTTGCCATGTGTTCTGGGCGGCCTAGGCATGTCTAGTGGGTTGGGCACTCCCCAGGTAGGTGCTAGGAAGAAAATCACAACATAAGATTCTCACGAGGAGACTGATCGATGCTCAAACATGAATAAGCAGCCAAGTGTTTGATTAGTGGTACAGGAAATGCACATGGCTAATGGGCGTGAGTTTTGGCTGAGGATGATGAGTTACTAAGAAGACCGTCTTCACACATTTTGAGCTCAAAAGGAGGAGCCTAGGTGGTACTTGCTTTACAAAGTACCACACTGGACATAAATACGAATGTTGAAGCTGGGCTCAAAATAATGAATGGATTGAGGTGGCATTTGGTGGAGGATGGTTATTTGGGCATAAGAAAGCACTGTAGAAAATGGATACCATTTGGACATGCCAAAGTGGTACTTCCTTCACAAAGTGTTTTTCTGAACAGAATAGGAAAATGAATATTTTCGAATTATTTTTGAACTAGGCAAGGAAGGTTTTTTTACATATTTGACGAAGATATGATCCAAAGAATTTATGAGATTTTTTTGGGAATTTTGGGAATGACAGAAATATAGGTTGCTTCACAACGTAGGGCAAAAACCGCCACATGGACATGACACATAGGCAAAACTGATGAGGTGGCACCTAGTCATAGCAACCCACCACAATATACAAGGTTATGACCATCTATATTGGTCATGATCAGCTAGAAATAAGGCAGTGGACCTGTGCTATATGCTTTATGACCATTTTGTATAAGGAAATTACGACCTTTCTGACCAAAATGGTCGTTATAGTTTAGGGTTTGGAGCCCCCCGAACAGCTTTTGACCAATTGGTCTGAAATGGTCATAGATATATGACCAATTCTTCCAGAGTCACTGACAGAAGGTCACTAGTTGACATATTTCTTGTAGTGCATTGAGTCACTGACAGGTGGGCCCCGTGCTCCGTGGGGCCCATGTGTTAGTGACTCAAAGGTAGGCTAGGCCACGGAAGGGGTTCATCATCCCTAGGAAATTCCCCTTATGTCCCCGGTCCATAATGACCGCCGATGAACAATGGAGGGATGCTTTAGTAACTAGACAACCTTACCTACCGTGTCGAGCATGGTTCAATTTCCTCGGTCGCCGCTCCCCAAGGTCACCCGTCAACTGCATTGCCTAGTACTACTACTACTACACTAAGATGAGCACAGAATTGAGCTCGTTTGTTCGTGCCTATTACTTGAGTTAATATATCAGGCAATGCATTGGTACGGAGGGATTATCCTTTTACTCTGCATATATAACTTGTCTGAAGTCTAACTAAGCAAAATGTTTGACCAAATCCTTTCTTAAGAAATACAACAGGACAGATGTATCACTTGAAAATTTATTGCATGATGAAGGTTATGATATTGTTTCGAATCCTGGATTTTAAATTTCAGAAAATCCAAAAGTGACCACAAATTCATGAAACTGAGCATGGTGATAACCCGCAAGTATACGGGATAGTTGTAGCCTCTTTTGATAAGTAAGAGTGTCGAACCCAACAAGGAGCTAAAGGTAGAACAAATACTCTCTCAAGTCCTATCGGCCACAGATACGACTCTACGCATGCTTGACGTTCGCTTTACCGGAAACAAGTATGAAACTAGAAGTACTTTGTAGGTGTTTTTGGATAGGTTAGCAAGGTAATAAAGAGCACGAGAATAAAAACTAGGGGCTGCTTAGATAAAAGCACAACTAAAGTAAATATGGCGAGTGTGGAAAAGTGGTGGTAGGAGTTGCGAAATTGTCCCTAAGCAATTGACTACTCTACTAGACCGATAGCAAGTATTATGTGGGAGAGGCCACTGCTAGCATGTCATCCCTTACTTGGAATTCTATGCACTTATGATTGGAACTATTAGCAAGCATCCGCAACTACTAACATTCATTAAGGTAAAACCCAACCATAGCATTAAGATATATTGGTCCCCCTTCAATCCCGTATGCATCAATTTCTATGCTAGGTTGAAGCTTCTGTCACTCTTGCCCTCCAATACACAGTCCTATCGACATACAATTAACCCTATGGTGTGATCCACGCGCGCGCTCATATGATGAGCACCAAAGGACAACAACATAACCACAAGCAAATTAAATCAATCATAGCAATTCATCAACCACCAAATAGGACAACGAAAATCTACTCAGACATCATAGGATGGCTACACATCATTGAAAAATAATATGAAGCATATAGCACCATGTTCAAGTAGAGGGTACAGCGGGTTGCAGGAGAGTGGACCGCTGGATATAGAAGGAGGAAGGTGATGGAGACGTTGGTGAAGATGATGGAGGTGTTGGTGAAGATCGCGGTGATGATGATGGCCCCCGGCGGCGTTCCGGCGCCACCGGAAGCAAGGGGGAGATAGCCCCCCTTCTTCTTCTTCTTCCTTGACCTTCTCCCTAGATGGGAGAAGGGTTTCCCCTCTGGTCCTTGGCTCCCATGGTGTGGGAGGGGCGAGAGCCCCTCCGAGATTGGATCTATCTCTCTGTTTCTGCGTTCCCTGATTCTACCCCTTCACCGTTTCTTAAATATCCGGAGATCCGTAACTCCGATTGGGGTGAATCTTTTTCCCAGATCTTTCTCATAAAATTAGCTTTCTTGCGCCAAAAGAAGAGCGTCAACCACCTTACGGATGGAACACGAGGTTCAAGGGCGCGCCTGGGGGGAGGGGGGTAGGGCGCGCCCCCCTACCTCGTGACCACCTCGGACACCGTTTCACGTTGATTTCACTTCCCAAAAATCATAAATATTCCAGAAAAAATCTCCGTCCGTTTTTATCCCGTTTGGACTTCATTTGATATTGGGTTTCTGCGAAACAAAAAAGATGCAACAGAGAGGAACTGGCACTAGGCACTGGATCAATATGTTAGTCCCAAAAATAATATAAAAAGTTGCCAAAAGTATATGAAAGTTGAATAATATTGGCATGGAACAATCAAGAATTATAGATACGACGGAGATGTATCAGCATCCCCAAGCTTAATTCCTGCTCGTCCTCGAGTAGGTAAATGATAAAAAAGATAATTTTTGATGTGGAATGCTACCTAGCATAATCTTGATCATATGTCTAATCATGGCATGAATATTAAGATACGAGTGATTCAAAGCAATAGTCTATCATTTTACATAAATAACAACAATACTTCGAGCGTAGCAATAAAGCAGTCATGTCTTTTCAAAACAACAAGGCCAAAGCAAGCTTATCCCTACAAAATCATATAGTTTGGCCATGCTTCATTTTCGTCACACAAAATGCTCCCATCATGCACAACCCTGATGACGAGCCGACCAATTGGTTCATACTTTTTAACGCGCTTCAGCCTTTTCAACCCCTCACACAATACATGAGCGCAAACCATAGTTATAGCACTATAGGTGGAATAGAATATAATGATGGAGGTTATGTGGAGAAGACAAAAAGGGAGAAAGTCTCACATCGACGCGTCTAATCAACGGGCTATGGAGATGCCCATCAATTGATGTCAATGCGAGGAGTAGGGATTGCCATGCAATGGATGCACTAGAGCTATAAGTGTATGAAAGCTCAACAAAAGAAACTAAGTGGGTGTGCATCCAACTTGCTTGCTCATGAAGACCTAGGGCATTTGAGGAAGCCCATCGTTGGAATATGCAAGCCAAGTTCTATAATGAAAATTCCCACTAGTATATGAAAGTGACAACATAGGAGACAATCTATATGAAGAACATGGTGCTACTTTGAAGCACAAGTGTGGAAAAAGGATAGTAACATTGCCCCTTCTCTCTTTTTCTCTCATTTTTTTTGTTTTTTGGGGCCTTCTCTTTTTTTGGCCTTTCTCTTCTTTTTTTATTTTTATTTTTTTTCGTCCGGAGTCTCATCCCGACTTGTGGGGGAATCATAGTCTCCATCATCCTTTCCTTACTGGGGAAATGCTCTAATAATGATGATCATCACACTTTTATTTACTTACAACTCAATATTACAACTCGATATCTAGAACAAAGATATGACTCTATATGAATGCCTCCCGTGTACCGGGATGGTGCAATGAATCAAGAGTGACATGTATGAAAAATAATGCATGGTGGCTTTGCCACAAATACGATGTCAACTACATGATCATGCAATGGCAATATGACAAAAGTAATGTATGTCATGAATATGATGATGGAAGTTGCATGGCAATATATCTCGGAATGGCTATGGAAATGCCATGATAGGTAGGTATGGTGGCTGTTTTTAGGAAGATATAAGGAGGTTTATGTGTGACAGAGCGTATCGTATCACGGGGTTTGGATGCACCGGCGAAGTTTGCACCAACTCTCGAGGTGAGAAAAGGCAATGCACGGTACCGAAGAGGCTAGCAATGGTGGAAGGGTGAGAGTGCGTATAATCCATGGACTCACATTAGTCATAAATAAATCATATATTTATTGCAAGAATTTATTAGCCCTCGAAGTAAAGTACTACAACGCATGCCCCTAGGGGGATAGATTGGTAGGAAAAGACCATCGCTCGTCCCCGACTGCCACTCATAAGGAAGACAATCAAAGAAACACCCCATGCTTCAAATTTGTCACACAACGGTTACCATACGTGCATGCTACGGGACATGCAAACCTCAACACAAGTGTCTCTACAATCCATAACCACCCCTAGCATGACTCTAATATCACCATCTTTATATCGCAAAACTATTGCAAGGAATCAAACATATCATATTCAGCGATCTACAAGTTTATGTAGGATTTTATGACTAACCATGTGAATGACCAATTCCTGTCATCTCTCTAAATAGATATAAGTGAAACAAGAGAGTTTAATTCTTTCTACAAAAGATGTGCCCACGCTCTAACAAATATAAGTGAAGCAAAAGAGCATTCTACAAATGGCGGTTTTCTATGTGAAGAGAAACAGGCAATCCAAATTTAAATGATATAAGTGAAGCACATGAAGCATTCTATAAAGCCATACTCAAAAGATCTAAGTGAGGTGCAATGGGCATTCCATAAATCAACCAATTACTCTCTCATACTAGCATGGTGCATAAAAGAAAAGTAAAAACCTAATTGCAAAGGATGCTCCAAGACTTGCACGTAATGCATGAACGAAACGAATCCGAAAACATACCGATAGTTTTTGAAGAAAGAGGGGATGCCTCCCCAGCATCCCCAAGCTTAAAAGCTTGAGTCTCCTTGAATATTTACTTGGGGTGCCTCGGGCATCCCCAAGCTTGAGCTCTTGCTTCTCTTCCTTCTTCTCACATCGAAACATCCTCGATTAGACACTACATCCACACAAAACTTTAACAGAAAACTCGGTAAGATCCATTAGTATAATAAAGCAAATCACCACTCTAAGTACTATGCAAACCAATTCATATTTTGTTTTTGCATTGTGTCTACTGTAACATAACTTTTTCATGGCTTAATCCACTAATATAAATTGATAGATTCATCAAAACAAGCAAACTATGCATCAAAAACAGAATCTGTCAAAAACAGAACAGTCTGTAGAAATCTGAACATCCACCATACTTCTGGTACCCCAAAAATTCTACAAAAATTAGGAAAAATAAACAAGTTGTATAGAAAGACAGTGCAAAAGGAATCAGAACCAATTGACGTTCCGGTTAAAAATTAAAAATCACGCACTACAGCCAAAGTTTCTGTCCTGCACCGTACAAACCAACAAACATTGTAAACATCCTAAAGGCAAACCTTGGCACATTATTTTTATCATACAATGGAATTTTACAAGGAGATAATTGTTTTTATTGAAACATTTCTGTAATTAAGATTCACAAAGTTCCCATGGGCATGAACAAAGTTCAAGGACGTCCCCCACTTTCACAATGCTCGGCTCTCTCACTTTCACTTTTCTTTTTGAAAAGTTTTGGGTTCCCCTCTTTATTTTTGTTGTTTTTAAACTATATGAAAGCACTCAATAGAAATAAATTACTCTCTAAAACTTCCAGGTTGGCTCCCTGGTAGCGCTTTCTTTAAAGCCATTAAGCTAGGCATTTAGTGCTCAAGTAATGGATCCACCCGGATCCCAAGGTATATCAAAGCCAATTTTAATTAACAATGATTTGTAATTTAGTAGTGAGCACAAAGTAACATATATCAAGTAACAACGAAGTCTAACTCTCTTCCTATGCATCGACATGTCATCAAAAGAACAATTCATGCACACCAAGTAAAGGCCAATGCATAGTACAAACAGTTTCTTGCAATTTTATGGTGTTGGAAACATAGAGAGGTGGAGATATAGTTCCTCTCTCATAATAATTGCAAGTAGGAGCAGCAAGCACATGCATATTATATCTATAAAAATGATCATGTGCAATGGTAAAAGGCAACCCATCAATATAATCCTCAATAAGCACAAACTTCTCCGATATAGTGTAGTAGGGAGAATTCAAAAAGACAATAGGACTATCATGCGTGGGTGCAATAGCAACAATTTCATGTTTAACATAAGGAACTATAGCGAGTTCATCTCCATAAGCATAATTCATATTGGCATCTTGGCCACAAGCATAGAAAGCATCATCAAAAAGGGATATTTCAAACGAATCATAGGGATCATAACAGTCATCATAGCAATCATCCTTCGGTAAGCACGAAGGGGAATTAAATAATGTATGAGTTGGAGGGTTACTCTCATTAGAAGGTGGGCAAGGGTAGCTAATCCGCTCTTTTTGTTCTTCGCTCTTCTCATCATCTTTTTCATACAATGAGCTCACAGTTTCATCAATTTCTTCTACCATAGCTTCCTGCAAAATATTATTCTCTTCTTGGACAGCGGAGACTTTCTTTATAAAACCATTAATATAGTAATTGTATTTATAATTTTCATAGCAGTATCTAAGCATAGCTAGATTTTCAGGCCTATATCCATCATCATCAAAAGCTTCATACTTTTCAAACAAAGCGTCAATTTCATAAGCAGCCTTAAAAGCAACAAATTCTTCTATTTGTTCCACATCATAGTAATCATATATACCATTAGCATAAGAAGCTAAGGTTTCATTATCATTAAATTTGCATGAAAAGGGAAGGTGTGGAGCCTCCATCCTATAGCAACAAGTAATATCATATCTCAAGCACAGATTCCAGGCATACCAATGCAACATAATAAATTGATCCCATAATAGTTTCCCTTTTTGTGTTGAGCGATAATCCCTAAAGTATTCACGTTGATCCAACGTGTCTCCCATTATAAAGTTGAATGGGGTTTTCTCAGGATTATCGAAGTAGTACATAGTATCTCTCGCATAATGAGAGTCGGGGGTTTTAGGAGTTACCCCATCTACATGAGTAGCAAGTACATCTATTTTTTTGGTATTTTGCGTTCCATATCCATAACTAAAGATAGAGAACGACTAAGAACAACAAATAAAAATTACTTAGTGATAAAGCAAACAAGCACACACGAGAATATTCACCCCACGCTATGACTCCCCGGCAACGGCGCCAGAAAAAGGTCTTGATAACCCGCAAGTATACGGGATAGTTGTAGCCTCTTTCGATAAGTAAGAGTGTCGAACCCAACGAGGAGCTAAAGGTAGAACAAATACTCTCTCAAGTCCTATCGGCCACAGATACGACTCTACGCACGCTTGACTTTCGCTTTACCAGAAACAAGTATGAAACTAGAAGTACTTTGTAGGTGTTTTTGGACAGGTTAGCGAGGTAATAAAGAGCACGAGAATAAAAACTAGGGGCTGCTTAGATAAAAACACAACTAAAGTAAATATGGCGAGTGTGGAAAAGTGGTGGTAGGAGTTGCGAAATTGTCCCTAAGCAATTGACTACTCTACTAGACCGATAGCAAGTATTATGTGGGAGAGGCCACTGCTAGCATGTCATCCCTTACTTGGAATTCTATGCACTTATGATTGGAACTATTAGCAAGCATCCGCAACTACTAATGTTCATTAAGGTAAAACCCAACCATAGCATTAAGATATATTGGTCCCCCTTCAAACCCGTATCCATCAATTTCTATGCTAGGTTGAAGCTTCTGTCACTCTTGCCCTCCAATACATAGTCCTATCAACATACAACTAACCCTATGGTGTGATCCACGCGGGCGCTCATATGATGGGCACCAAAGTACAGCAACATAACCACAAGCAAATTAAATCAATCATAGCAATTCATCAACCACCAAATAGGACAACAAAAATCTACTCAGACATCATAGGATGGCTACACATCATTGGAAAATAATATGAAGCATAAAGCACCATGTTCAAGTAGAGGGTACAGCGGGTTGCGGGAGAGTGGATCGCTGGATATAGAAGGGGGAAGGTGATGGAGACGTTGGTGAAGATGATGGAGGTGTTGGTGAAGATCGCAGTGATGATGATGGCCCCCGGCGGTGTTTCGGCGCCACCGGAAGCAAGGGTGAGAGAAGGGTTTCCCCTCTGGATGGGAGAAGGGTTTCCCCTCTGGTCCTTGGCTCCCATGGAGTGGGAGGGGCGAGAGAACCATCGAGATTGGATCTATCTCTCTGTTTCTACGTTCCCTGATTCTACCCCTTCACCGTTTCTTAAATATCCGGAGATCCGTAACTCTGATTGGGGTGAATCTTTCGCCCAGATCTTTCTCATAAAATTAGCTTTCTTGCGCCAAAAGAAGAGCGTCAACCACCTTACGGATGGACCACGAGGGTCAGGGGCGCGCCTGGGGGGGGGGGGGTAGGGCGTGCCCGCTACCTCGTGACCACCTCGGACACCGTTTCACGTTGATTTCACTTCCCAAAAATCATAAATATTCCAGAAAAAATCTCCGTCCGTTTTTATCCCGTTTGGACTCCGTTTGATATTGGGTTTCTGCGAAACAAAAAACATGCAACAGACAGGAACTGGCACTGGGCACTGGATCAATATGTTAGTCCCAAAAATAATATAAAAAGTTGCCAAAAGTATATGAAAGTTGAATAATATTGGCATGGAACAATCAAAAATTATAGATACGATGGAGACGTATCACATGGTCATGTGATATGGAAAAAATATTCATTCGTAACTTTTTCTTCAATTTGAGACAAGGTGCTTATGAGAAGTTGCACAAATGATGAGCCAAGGAATTTTGGAACAAAGACCTGTCACGTTAAGGCGAAACGCTTTCACTATTGAAACCGTGGGCATTTACGTGCCACCACGAGTCCCGTTTCTCATCGGCAGGTGCCGTCCGAGCAAGCATGTGAGTCGATGGGAGGCGTGCGAGCAGACCGCTACGCCGTGCCGTTGACAGCGCCTGTCCCCGCGCGGGTGCCAGTGCCCTCCTCAGCGGCATGGATGGCCATCGTCGACCGCTTCCTTGGACCAACGCCAGTCGCCTCCTCCCGCAAGTTGACTCGCTCCTGAAGACCAAAGTCTTGAACATTGTGGCCTTCCTTGAAGCTAGGGCCAACGTTCAGGAGTTCGTCAACAACGGCGCAAGACGCCGCCGTTGTTGTCGCCGTCGTTGTCGGTCAGTGGCCCGACTACACACAGAGCACGGCAGAGGAGCCGCTTCCCACCGCAAGATGCCGCTGCCGCCGCCGCGTAATCTAAATTTGCCATGAAAAATGTGCGGATTGCTATGCTTAAAATCCTATCGTTTATCATTTCCATTTATTTTAGATTGATCATCGTATGAATGTAAAGTCGGAGTCTGACTGAATGAAATCTATGGTTTGATCGATTGAATGTTCTGCTAGAGCCGCATCAAATTGAATATAAAACGTCATCAAGCCACATGTATTGTTCTCATCTAACGACCTAGACTGCTTCAATGTTGAGCACTCAACACGTTAAGCGTGCAGTTAATTTCATGCCAAAAATAGTGCTAATCACATAATAACACGCAAATAATATCCTACTCAATATAATATCATACTTAATATCCACATGCACTTAATATACTTCCAAATTAACGTGCATTGCATGTACACATTGACTAGTGCCACTAGTACGTGAAACTGGTGCCGTAACTTGTGAACGCGTCCAGATATGGTCAACGGCAACATTGCCCATGAGTTCTTCGTGTTTGCCCGTGCGTCTAAACGCAGAAGGGGAGGAGAGAGAGATATAGCACACATGGAACCCACCAGTAAGTGAAGGCGAATAGTATGTGCTAACGAGCCGGTACCACTAATGTGCTAAAAATAATCTTACATGTTATCCATTAAATAGGCTGTGGTAATATAAAAACATTATATGAACAAAGGGGGTACAACAAACATTGTTGTTCTACGTATGTTGACTATTGACGTGCGGCTTGAAGGCCCTGGTCGCATGTTCGATCCTCGTCCTTTATTTTTAATTTGTATATGGGTCCGAATTTGTTTCACGACAGGTGGGCCCCTCGGTGTGTAGTTTGTAGCACTTTAATTTGTGGGTCGAAATTTGTTCCATTCCAAGTGGACTATTGGTGTGTAGTTTTGTAGCTTCTTTGTAATAATTAAAGAGAGAAACAGAGTTTTTTTGCAATAATACCATGGTGCGACGTTGAAGGCGAGAAAGAACATGCAAGAGAGCGATGACCGAGCCAGAGGGAAATTAACTGGAGGAGGTGCGGGGGTCGCAACGGTGTTTGGAGTAGTTGTGGGCCGAATGCTACGAAAATATCATCTAAACCCACTAGAATAAATGCCTACAATGAAAATATCATCATCCAAGGTTGGCATCCCCCTCGCAATGTAAATAGCTCCGGCTTTGCGACGGATGGAGAGGTATCTTCAATGTGTGGAAGATACGGCGTGAGAAAGCGAGGTCAATCGAGAGACATATAGATAGAGAGCCAAAGTGAGTGTGGTCCGACATTCATTGAAAAGATATATATGCTCTGGAGAGATATTGTCCGATTGAGCTTTTAGGAAGGGTGAGGGTTGTAAGATAGAGTTTGAGAGATGATCCAGTCACAGACATGTAGATATATTTTGTGCGTAGGAGGAAGCAAGGTCAATCGATTACGTATATAAAGGGAGAGAGTTTGAGTGAGTGTGGGTCGTCGTGTGATCGAAAGAGTGAGACGGGTTGGAGAGAGTGACCTAGATAGACAATGTGCGTGAGAGAGTATACAATATGAATATGTCAAATTGGGCTCAAACATGGAGATATATCGTTTGTGTTTGAGAAAGAGTGAGGTCAATCGAGACATATAAAGAGAGAGAGAGAGAGAGATTGAGCGAGCGTGGCCCGCCATGAGGTCGAAATAGTGGGGGCGGCTTGGATGGACTGACCTAGATAGACAATCTGCGTGAGAGAGTATAGAATTTGTCGATCGAGGCCTGAACAGGGAGATATATCATTTGTGTGTGAAAGAAAACGAGGTTAATCGAGACTCAGATAAAGAGAGCAAGATTGAGCGAGTGTGTCCTGCCGTGCGGAAGAAAGAGTGAGACAGTCTCGAGGGAGTGACCTAGATAGACAACGTGC
>NC_041385.1:639960697-639973779 GCF_002162155.2 Triticum dicoccoides | reverse complement strand
CTCGGCATGGGGTGCAATGGCAGATGTGTGAGGTTAATACATTTGGTACCAGAGTGGAAAAAGGGGGTTGTGTAGTTCAGAGAGTTAGAGATCGAAACATGGAGAGAAAGAATGAACGTGTGTCAGAAACCGGTAGCTTCCTAAGGTGGTTAGGAGAAGAAGATTGACTGATACAAGAAGTATGTAGCGTGTGTACCGAGGGGGGGGGGCTAAAAACAATATTTGATTGTAGATAGTACAAGACTTAATATCGATGTTTCAATTCGGTGTACATTGTAAGATTTAAACTGAGGACCATGCATATGGGTAATTATTTCGAATTCGTGCCATACTAGGTTTGGAAAAGTTGACATTGACTCGATTGTTGTGCTATTTTGTAGGTCATATTTTTGAATCCATCCAAATGTTTTCTCACTACCATGGTGTTCATCATATACATATGAATTTGTATTTAAAAAAGTAGCATGGATACAGTGAAATGCGAAATCCACGTTAGAATTGGAGATCACTATGCGACACACACACTCTAATCCACGTTAGCATGCATACAATTTCGTTTTTTTTAAATAACTCCTCATTAATTAATTTATAGTATCTCATTTCGAATGACAAATTATTTGCAAGGAAAACACGGGCATGGTAATACATACAAATTCATTTGCAAATGAAAGAAGATTCGTTTGCATTCTTAAATGTAGGCGCACCACGCAGACCAGGGTCGTGTCGTGGTGGTCGCGTGTGTCAGACGAACGCTTAGCACCCAGCCACCCACCCCCTCCCTCCCTCCCCCTCCCCCCCAAAAAAAGGACGATGACGAAATAAGTTCGCGCTTCCACATTTCGGATTGAAATATCGGGCGGCCCCAATTCCAGCCCTGCAAAATCTCCCTTCTCCACCGCCCCCTTCCGCGCAGAGATTCCTCAAATCTCTAATTCGCCGCCAACCCAAGCAAAGTTTGAATCGCCCCTCGTCTCGTCTCTTTCCCCACCTCTGTGCCGGAATACGACGATGAAGACGATGGTCGCGCTTCACCACCACACCTGAGCTACCTCATCTATGCCCTCGTTCACCGCGTTGGGTGGTCCACCGACAATGTTGGCCGCCGCAACCGACGTGCCTCACAGACACCAACTTCCACCGCAACAGTCCTCGTTGCTAAGCCGCAGGCTCCAACTTGGGCAAGGCACATTGTCCGCTTCCTCCAAACCGGGGAGCTTCCCAGCGATCAAGACGAAGCTGAAAAAGTAACCCGAAGGGCCAGTGTGTATCAGTTTGTTGATGACACTCTGTACAGATGGAGGCCCAATGGTGTGAAATTGAAGTGTGTCTGCCGGGAAGAAGGAAATGAACTGCTTGCTGAGATACACAAAGGAATGTGCGACTCCCACATTGGATCAAGGGCGTTAGTATGGAAAGCATTCCGGCAAGGCTTCTATTGGCCCACAGGCCTCCAAGATGCGATCGAGCTAGTCACTAAGTGTGAAGCCTGCTAGTTCCATTCCAAGAAAACCCACCTGCCTGCCCAAGTGCTTTAGACAATCCCTCTATCATGTCCATTTCGTTACGGGGGCTCGATATCCTCGGCCCCTTCCCCTGAGCAATCGCGAGCTTTGAATTCTTGTTCGTTGCCATTTATAAGTTTACAAAGTGGCCGGAAGTGACTGTCGTGAGAAAGGTGACTGTCCAGTCAGCTATCAAGTTCTTGAGAGATATGGTGTGCCCATTTGTACAAGCCTTTCCTTAGTTGCATGTAACCCCTTGTACAAAGCCGGAGCGATGACCCTGTGAAAGAGAAAATAAATAAGCACTATAGGAGGGCCCTCAACCTAGATTGCATGTATGCATGAGCATTCCAGATCACTACATAAGCATTTTCATGAGCATCTGCATATGCATATAGATAGGATCACAT
This sequence comes from Triticum dicoccoides, assembly GCF_002162155.2. NCBI lineage: Eukaryota > Viridiplantae > Streptophyta > Magnoliopsida > Poales > Poaceae > Triticum > Triticum dicoccoides. The sequence continues at coordinate 639,971,867 of NC_041385.1, read as the reverse complement.
CTTGCATTCATTCTCATCTGCATGAAGCTGCAGGTTCTTACCATGGACTTGACTTCCACAAGGGGGTGAGAAGATTGCCCGGCACTACGATCCTGGCAAGCCAAACAAATAAGTTCTACCTCTTGTCCATTCGTGTTCTGTAAGCTATAACTTATGCATTAGAAAACCTCGCTGCTCATTTTAGACTTAGGTGCTCCCATTCCTGACCCGAACGTTGCTTCGGTCAAGATGGTCGCAGTTGCCTTTGATAAAAGGAAGTTGGCGGGGGTGGCCCCTTTGTCAATAACCCGTAGATAAGGTTCTCCGGCGGACAAGGGGGGGGGGCAGGATAGCCCGCCGGGACAAACTCGTTTATTTACACTAAAGAGGCGTCTCACCTACGCATGGACATATACATGCACGGGTTCCCGGCAAGGTTCATCTTTCTCATTAACACGCTGATACAAGTACAAGCATTACAGAACCCAAACATGGACATGAGAGATTACATTATTCGAATTAAAATTTGGCAAGTGCCTACATGTTTAAGATTAAAAAAAGATAAGTGTTGTGTAATCCCCTTTCTTGTCCCTCTCCTCCCAGGCACGACAGGTGAAAGCTAGAAGGACAAAGGGGAGCACCGGGGAACGCGTCGGGGGAGGAGCTGTCGGTGGAGGTGCAACCGAAGCGCCGCCCCGTCCTCCTCTTCCTCGAGTGCCATGCCGACCTCGACCTTGGCCCCTCCCTCCTCCTCTCATGGCGGGATCCTCCGCTGCAAGCTCTGGAGGTGTAGGGACGCGTTGTCGAGTAGAAGCCCTTGCCACTGCCACTGGAGTACCAAAGCGTCCTTGCCCCCTCACCATGACAATCGGAGGAAGTGTAGCGACCACAATCCCTATGGACTGAAGTCTTTGTGCTTAAGTGTCATCCCTGGATCGGTATGCTGACACACACAATACTCGAGGAATTGTAATAGAGTTCAATCAAAAACTTATTACATCGAGGTCCTCATAAAGAGTATCCGTTACACAAAAAACATGGCTGAAGTCCATCTAAACTAAATAATTGCGGAAGCTTCGAAGATAAATGATTCCATCAACTCCAACGGCATAGCTGAGTGCATGACGACGACCTATCACACCTTATTCTTCGTCCATAAAGTCTGCAACATGAGACGTTGCAGCCGTGTAGGTCAGCACATGGAATATGCCGGCAAAGTTACACTGTAGAGCAAATGAATGCAAGAAACTATATCTACATGCATATTTGGCTGGTGGAGGCTCTAAATTTAATGTTTTTCATAAAGCTAATTTTTCCCTACAACAAATATTATTTACTGCAAAGTTAAACCAATATTTGAGTAGGTTCCTCCAACTCAAATCCCAACCTTAATCAAGTATGCTCATTAAACCCATTTCATTTAATTAAAGAGTGATGAGCTCAATAATAATATCCACTTCTAGATACTCAAGATGTCCATAACCGGGGACACGACTAACCATGATTAGTTTATACACTCTGCAGAGGTTGCACACTTTTCCCCACAAGACTCGACCGCATCCATGATCAGAAGATCGAGACATAGTCTTTCTGAAGCATTAACTCTCTACTCTGGGTAGACCGGTACACCTACTTTCCCCTACATCTGCTAGTCCACCTCTTCAAGAGCTCATAGAAGTTACTCAACTATGCCAGAGCCCATAATGGCTTGTGGCTGCACACAGAAGTTTCTAGGCATGAAATATCATACGATCCCTTTGAGCCTGGGTAGCGAACTGACGAAAAATCACACGGGTACTCCAGGATTCCCATGGGAGAGCACTGGTTTCTCCAGGTGCCCCAACCAATCCATCCATTGCCACCTTAATGTTATCCAAAATTATTATCTCTCACAAGTTCCATGTACATCACGATCCAATCCCCGTCTACGAGCATGGCTAAGCAATAATTGAGCATAATGTATATTCCCTGGGTGATCAAAGGTAATAGGTTCCTACCTCAAATACTGCAACCAAACCACATGTTCCCAATCCTACTCATGCAAATATTTGAGGGGCAATACTAGTGCATAGTAAAAACTGGGTATGAAAAAGTATGATCAAAGTGTAACTTTCCTTGCTGACGATCAGAAAACTCTAGAGATTCGTAGTAACAAGCTTCGCACTCCGGAAAATCTAGCATAGACAACCAATAGCATACATTAGCAATCAAGCAAACGATGCAAAGAGAAATCAAAGAAAAGATCCAAATAAAACTCGAAACAAGCAAATAAATAAACAAAAAACAAATTCTAACATCATTATTTTTATGTGGATTAGATCTTAATAGTAGGTACATGTGATTAGCTACGACTTGCAAAAAGAATCAACTCAAACGGAGCTACGAAACTCAAGATACAAACAAAACAAGATCAAATACTAATCTGAACTAAACTCAAATTTTAAATTGTCAAAATCATGTTGAAGTTGGTTTAATGGATAGAGGGGAATATTCTGAAGATTTAGGCGTTGGTTTCGTTGAATTTGAACAAACGAGCTAAAAGTTACACTAGTTTGAAAATTAGGGACTAAACTACGATAAAACGAGTAACGGATCGGTCCCTGGCCAAAAATAAACAGAAAAAGAAAAATCTATCGGACAAACGTCCGCTAACAGAGACTAACGAACAAATTCGTTCGTTAACAGATCTAAACTGGTAAACGTTTGCTATTTAAGCGTACTAAAAAACCGATCTAATCTAAAACTGAAAAAAAAAACAAAAAGACCGGTCGGCCCGGCGGTTTTACCGGTTCAGTTAACGACGACGAAGAGGTTTGACGGCGGCGGCGATCTTCGGCTCGGCAGGGCTCCGGCGAGGCGGGGTGTAAGCGGCGGGGCTCGCGGGCGGCGGCGAAGCTGGGCTCGGCGGCGGCGGCGCTAAGCGAGGGCAGCGGCGGCATGCAAGATGAAAGGAGAGGGGGGGAGGTCGGCGGCTTATAAGGAGGGGGTCGGGGAAGCTCCGACTTTGGTAGGGGGTCACGCGGCGGCGGGGTCGAGTCGGACTCCCCTGGATTCCGGCGGCGGCGCGGCGACGGGAGCGAGCGGGATTCGTCCCGCTCGGACGAGAGAGGTGGGGCGTAGCTGGGCCTTGGCCTGGCGCTTAGTTGGGCCAACCCAGTTCAGCGAACTTAAAAAAAATTTCCTGGAGACTAAAACGCTCGAAATAAATATAAATATAGTCCTAAAAATTTCGGAAAAATTCACGTAGCTAAATGGCCTTATTGGTGACCACGTGAACATTTTTATGGACTTATATGCCTAAACTAAAATTAAACATTACAGTTCTAATTACTCATCTAATTAATAAATAATCTAGCAAATAAAATCAAATAAACTCTCAACAATTCAAAATTAAATTTCCAATATTTTTATACTGATTTGAAGAAGTCATTTTTATCTTCTCTCATTATTTTTTAAAAATATTTGAATTTTTTTTGAAAAACAATTAGATCCAATTACCAAATCTTGATAAATCAAAATTGGATTTTTGTGAAACCTCCAACTCTCTCAAATTGGTCCTTGAGTTGCTTAAGGCCTCTTAGATCAAAATGCAACCAAAACTAAACAACAAAATGAAATAAAACATGTATGCATCTGAATGATCTATGTATAACATCCAAATTGAAAATTGGGATGTTACAAACCTACCCCCCCTTAAGATGAATCTCGCCCTCGAGATTTGGGTTGGTCAGCAAAAAGGTGTGGGTGGTCCTTGCAGAGGTATTCTTCGCGCTCCTAGGTGGCTTCCTCCTCGGTATGGTGGCTCTTGATGACTCTGCTGCGAGTAACTCGGCTAGAAAACTCGAGAATCTTAACAGGTTTCTCCTCATAGGTCAGATCACTATCCAACTAATCGCTTCCAGTGGCACTGTATCTCTCAGAGGAATGTTGGCCATCAATGCATGTCACTTATTCAACTAGGAAACGTGACACACTATGAACTCTAGATAGTCCTTTGGGTAATTCCAATTTGTAGGAAACTTCTCCCATACGTTCCAAAACTCTGTATGGTCCCACAAATCATGGTGCTAGCTTCCCTTTGACTCCAAAACACTTAACTCCTCGAAGTGGGGACACACAAAGATATGCTCTATCTCCGACCTTGTAGGCCACCTCCTTGCATTTGGTATCTGCATAACTCTTCTGCCTGGACTGGGCTATCTTGAGTCTATCTCGAATCAACTTGACCTTCTCCTCAGAATCTCTGATTAAATCTGGTCCGAACAACTATCGATCTCCAACTTCATCCCACGACAATGGTGTCCTGCACCTCCTTCTGTACAAGGCTTCGAAAGAGGCCATCTTCAAACTGGCTTGATAACTGTTGTTATAGGAGAACTCTGCATAGGGTAAATTGTCATCCCAACTAGATCCATAATCTAGCGGACAAGCTCTCAACATGTCCTCCAGAATCTGATTGACTCTCTCGGTCTGTCCATCTGTCTGTGGATGAAAGGCTGTACTGAACTCTATCCTGGTACCCAAAGATTCGTGCAACTGATTCCAAAACTTTGAAGTAAATTGTGTTCCTCTATCTGATACGATGGTCCTCGAAACTCCATGTAGACATACGATCCTGGTCATGTATATCTTCGCCAACTTAGCACTCGTATAAGTTGTCTTCCCCAGGGATGAAATGGCCTACCTTCGTCAAGCGGTCAACTACAACTCAGATGGAGTCATAGCTTGAACGGTTCCTGGGTAATCTAGTGATAAAATCCATGCCAAGTTTATCCCACTTCCATTTGGGTATCGGCAAAGGCTGAAGTAACTCTGCTAGTTTCAGATGCTCTGCCTTAACTTTCTGACATACGTCGCATACTATTACATACTCGGCAATATCCTTCTTCATTCCTGTCCACTAGAAACTTTCCTTCAAGTCCAGATACATCTTGGTGTTGCTTGGGTGAATCGACTAAGGCGAATCATGAGCCTCCTGAAGAATTAACTTCCCGATCTCAAGGTCATTAGGCACATAGATGCGATTCTCAAATCATAAAGTATCGTGTTCATCCTCATGAAAACTTTAGCTTTTCCTTTACTCATCCTTTGCTTTATCTCTACAATCTCCTTGTCCATCTGCTGGGCTTCTCGGATCTTTCCCAGCAAAGTGGACTGAATTTCTAATGCTACAACATACCCTCTCAGAACTATCTCCAAGCATAGTTCTCACAGATCATCGGCTAACTCCTGAGGTAATCCTCCGGTTATGAGTGTGTTAACATAACTCTTGTGGCTCAATGCATCTGCTAGGACATTGGCCTTTCCTAGATGATAATGCAATCTCATTTCATAATCCTTTATGAGCTCCAACCATCTCCTTTGCCTGAGGTTCAACTCCTTCTGCGTGAAGATGTACTTCAAAATCTTATGATCCATGTAAGCATCGCAACGGTTACCGATGAGAAAGTGTATCCACGTCTTGAGCGCATGCACTACGGCTGCTAACTCCAAATCATGCGTAGCATAATTCAACTCATGAGGTCGAAGCTGTCGTGAGGCATATGAAACAACTCTTCCGTCCTACATAAGCATAATTCCAAGTCCTCGACGTGAAGCATCGCAATATACTTGGAAATCCTTGCGTATGTCTGGGAGAATTAGCACTGGGGTTGTAACCAAGCGTTTCATCAACTCATGGAAACTGGCCTCACAATCCTCGGTCCATTTAAACTTGGTTACCTTCTTCAATAACTCTGTCATGGGCTTCATGATCTTGGAAAAATTATCAATAAATCTCCGATAATAACCTGTGAATCCAAGAAAACTTCTGATCTCTCGAACTGAGGTGGGTGCCAACTACTTAGTGACAGATGCAACCTTGGTAGGGACTACTGCTATTCCTTCTCCTGATATAACATGTCCGAGAAATCCAACTTCCTTCAACCAAAACTCACATTTGCTGAACTTGGCATACAACTGATGTTCCCTGAGCTTCTGAAGAACCAAGCGCAAATGTTCCTTATGTTCTTCTTCATTCTTCGAGTAGACCAATATATAATCAATGAACACCACTACAAACTTGTCCAAGAACTCCATGAACACTTTGTTCATCATACTCATGAAATAGGCAGGGGCATTAGTCAAACCAAATGACATAACTGTATACTCATATAGCCCATACCTCGTGGTAAAAGCTGTCTTAGGTATATCCTGTTCTAGGATCTTCAGCTGGTGATAACCTGACCGAAGATCGATCCTGGAGAAAACCTTATCTCCCTGCAGTTGGTCAAACAAATCATTGATCATCGACAGAGGGTATTTATTCTTGGTCGTCACCTCATTCAGCACACGATAATCAACAACCATCCTCAAAGATCCATCCTTCTTCTCAACTAGAAGCACTGGAGCTCCCAAGGTGATGATCTTGGTCGAATATAACCTTTCTCCAGTAACTCCTTAATCTGCTTCTTAACTTCCTCCAGATCATTTGCGGGAATCCAATACGGTCTCTTTGATATTGGTCCGGTGCCTTGCAATAACTCGATCAAAAACTCAATATCTCGATCTGGTGGCATGCCTGGTAAATCCTTCGGAAATACATTGGGATAATCCTTCACCACTTGTACTTCCTCCTGAACAACTCCCGATAGGGAATTCACCTGAGTCCTCCTTGGTGCATGCCTAGACACATACTTGATCCTCTTTCCTCTCGGGTGGTGAGAAGAATTGATTTACTGGCGCAATCGATGTTTCCCTCAAACTTGGATAGCCAATCCATGCCTAGTATCAGATCCAATCCTTGTGACTCCAGGACAATAAGGTCGGTGGGGAAAACATGTCTACCTATGGTTATTGGCAACTAATAACATCCCCTACTAGCTATATACTCTTCAACTTGGGAACTCACTAACATAGGTGGCTTAAGGGATACGGTTGGAAACTTAAACTTGTCCACAAATACCCTGATATGAATGAATGTGATGCACCAGTATAAAAAGGAACAAGTGCTGTAAATGCATTAATCAAAAACTTACCGAAAACTGCGTCAGGCTGCTCCTCAATCTCCTCCACACTAACGTGGTTCACCTGACCTCTGGTGAAGGGGTTGGGCTTCTTTCCAGAACTTTCGTTGCCATTTCCATTCTTTGCTTCAGAACATTCAGTGGCGTAGTGTCCGGTCTTCCCGCACTTGAAACAAGTAATGTGACTCAGATCCTTCTTGGCGGGTGTTGCGGGGTTGGAACGACTCTAATTGTTGCTTCCTCAATTCCCATTGCCATTCTTAGGGCCACTGTGGTTGTGTGAATTTCCTCCATCGTGCGAATGTCCTCCATGGTTATGCCCTCCATGGTTATGAGTATGTCCTCCCTAGTACGGGGAATAGCGAGGCTTCTGCCGAGCTTCAGAAGTGTACCTTCCCTGTCCATACTTCCTCTTGCGGTTGTAAATCTGCTGCTGCTTGCCTTCTATCATGAGGGCCCTATCTACCAACTCCTGGTAGTTGTTGAAGGTTGCCACCATTAACTGCATACTCAGCTCATCGTTAAGTCCCTCAAGAAACTTCTCCTACTTCGCGGCGTCTGTGGCCACATCATCTGGGGCATAGTGTGCTAGCTTGCTGAACTCATACACATACTAATCCATTGTACGACTCCCTTGGTGTAAGTTGTGAAACTCACGCTTCTTTAAACTCATCGCTCCAGCTGAAACATGTGCGGTGCGGAAGGCCTGCTGAAACTGATCCCATGTAACTGTAGCTATGGGGTAAGTGGTGGTGAATTTCTCCCACCAAGATGATGCAGGTCCGTCAAGCTGATGTGCGGCATATCACACTCTCTCCGCATCCGTGCATCCAGTAGTGGTCAGCTCCCTCCCAATCTTGTGGAGCCAATCATCTGCAACAATCGGCTCGGTGCTGCTGAGAACACCGGTGGATTCAACCTCAGAAAGCGGGCTAGGTTGTCAACAGGGGTGGTGGCAGTGGGTTGTTGTTGTTGTTGCCTTGGTTCTGATTCTAGTTCTGGACTAAGATCTACATCAAGGCATTCTACTGCTGGATCAACTGGGTGAGCTCCGGTGGAAACACGAATCTGGTGTCACGTCTCGGAGGCATCTGATGGCTTAGAGGGGGTGAGAAACATAATAGAATAAGGTCTAAGAGAGATTTCACTACCCATATGCATATGAGGCAAATACAATCAATTCCCATCACTCAATATCAAACAATGTTCACACAAATGATCTAATTATGATTACAAAGCGATCGATACTAACTACTTGGAAGAATACTACTAATAACAACGTGGTCGTCTAGAAATTTTGATCGGTGGAAGACTCCATAATATCTGCTCCATCTTCGTCTTCGTAGTCATCATCACTATCATCATTTGCATCACTGTCCGTGTCAGTGTCGTCCAATATGATGTGGTCCTCCGAACGGATATCCACTTCAGGCTCTTGCTTCAGGTTCACTTCGTGTATTCCTAGCTTCTTCTTCAGGTCTTCATGCTTCTCCAGTAGCACATCAATTTCTTCTTCATATCCATCGCGTGTTGACTTGACTTCCTCTTCTAGCTCGATATTCCTCTTCATCAGCTTCTTGGTCTTCTTCATAATGGCATACATCTGGTTCTCATATCGACGAATGTGCTGGTCCATCTCCTGAATGTACGATGCAATGGATCCATCCTTCCTGGTATGAATCATTTCCCATTCCTCGTCTCGACGTCCACATATTTGATAGACGGTGTCTTCAAGCTCCTTGTAGTACACCTCACAAATGCGTCCAAAGGTGATGTGGGCTGCCATGCTCTTTCCCAAGTTCCAACTTGGTGCATCCAAGGTAAAATCGATGGGCTCCGTTGTTGGTGCAAACGTCATCCCAGATACACGAACTTTGATCCTCCAGCGCTCCTCTTCCGTTTAAGTTGCAGTGAAGGCTCCAGTGAAGCTTGGTAGTCCGATGTTCAGGTACTTCGTGACTTCCTTCAAGTGTCGTCTGAAAGGGGTGTCGTCATCCGACTGAGTGAACTTGTTCCTGGGGTCCGCCATCTATATACTAGAAATAGAGGATGATTAGAAATGAGCAGAGAAGAGTATCTTGTGGATTTTCCTAGTGGCCGTGTCCTACAGTCAGCGTGTGCTCTGGCACCATCTTGTATCGACCACGATCCCAATGGATCGAAGTCTCTGCGTTTAAGTGTCATCCCTAGATCGGCATGCTGACACACACAATACTCGAGGAATTATAACAGAGTTCAGTCACACACTTATTACATCGAGGTTCTCATAAAGAGTATCTGTTACACAAAAAACATGGCTGAAGGCCATCTAAACTAAATAACTACGGAAGCTTCAAAGATAAATAAGTCCATCAACTCCAACGGCATAGCTGAGTGCATGACAACGACCTATTGCACCTTATTCTTCGTCGGTAAAGTCTGCAACATGAGACATTGCAGCCGTGTAGGTCAGGACATGGAATATGCTGGTAGAGTTACACTGTAGAGCAAATGAATGCAAGAAACTATATCTACATGCATATTTGGTTGGTGGAGGCTCTAAGTTTAATGTTTTGCATAAAGCTAATTCTTCCCTACAACAAAGGAATCAATTTTATTTACTGCAAAGTTAAACCAATATTTGAGAAGCTCCTCCAACTCAAATCCCAACCTTAATCAAGTATCATCATTAAACCCATTTCACTTAATTAAAGAGTGATGAGATCAACAATAATATCCACTTCTAGATACTCAAGATGTCCATAACAGGTTACACGGCTAACCATGATTAGTTCATACACTCTACAGAGGTTGTGCACTTTTCCCCACAAGACTCGACTGCATCCATGATTGGAAGATCAAGACATAGTCTTTCTGAAGCATTAACTCTCTACTTTGGGTAGACCGGTACACCTACTTTCCCCTACATCTGCTAGTCCACCTCTTCAAGAGCTCATACAACTTACTCAACTATGCCAGAGCCCATAATGTCTTGTGGCTGCACACGGAAGTTTCTAGGCATGAAATATCATATGATCCCTTTGAGCCTGGGTGGCGAACTGAGGAAAATCACACGGGTGCTCCGGGATTCCCATGGGCAAGCACTAGTTTCTCCAGGTGCCCCATCCAATCCACCAAGATGTGTATTAAAGTTGCCACCTTAATGTTATCCAAAATTATTATCTCTCACAACTTCCATGTACATCATGATACAATCCCCAGCTATGAGCATGGCTAAGCAACAATTGAGCATAGCGTATATTCCCAGGGTGATCAAAGGTAATAGGTTCCTACCTCAAATACTACAACCAAACCACATGTTCCCAATCCTACGCATGCAAATATTTGAGGGGCAATACTAGTGCATAGTAAAAACTGGGTATGAAAAAGTATGATCAAAATGTAACTTGCCTTGCTGACGATAAGAAAACTCTAGAGATTTGTAGTAACAAGCTTCGCTCTCCGAAAATCTAGTGTAGACAACCAATAGCATACATAAGCAATCAAGCAAACGATGCAAAGAAAAATCAAAGAAAAGATCCAAATAAAACTCGAAATAAGAAAATAACTAAATTAAACAGAAAACAGATTCTAACAGCATTATTTTTATGTGGATTAGATCTTAATAGTAGGTACATGTGATTAGCTACGACTTGCAAAAAGAATCAACTCAAACGGAGCTACGAAACTCAAGACACAAACAAAACAATATCAAATACTAATCTGAACTAAACACAAATTTTAAATTGTCAAAATCATGTTCAATTTGGTTTACTGGATAGAGGGGAACATTCTGAAGATTTAGGCGTTGGTTTCGTCGAATTTGGACAAACGAGCTAAAAATTACGCTAGTTTGAAAATCAGGGACTAAACTGCGATAAAACCATTCACAGATAGGTCCCTGGCCGAAAAATAAACAGAAAAAGAAAAACCTATCGAACGAACATCCGCTAACAGAGACTAACGAACGAATTCGTTCGTTAACAGATCTAAACGGTTGAACATTCGCTATTTAAGCATACTAAAAAAATAAACCGATCTAATCTAAAACAAAACAAAAACAAAAAGACAGGTCGGGCGAGCGGTTTTACCGGTTCGGTTAACGATGGCAATGAGGTTCTACCATGGCGGCGGTCTTCGGCTTGGCGGGGCTCCGGCGAGGCGGGGTGTCGGCGGCGGGGCTCGCGGGCGGCGGCGAGCGGCGGCGC
>NC_041385.1:639920961-639960065 GCF_002162155.2 Triticum dicoccoides | reverse complement strand
CGCGGGCATCGACGAAGTGCGGGCTCGGCGGCGGCGGCAGCTTGCGAGATGAGATGAGAGGGGGGAGGGTTGGCGGCTTATAAGGAGGGGGGTCGGGCCGACTCTGACTTGGGCAGGGGGTCACGCGGCGGCGGGGTGGAGTTGGACTCCCCTGGAGTCCGGTGGTGGCACGACGACGGGAGCGAGTGGGATTCGTCCCGCTCGGATCGGAGAAGCGGCGCGCAGCTGGGCCTTGGCCTGGCGCTTAGCTAGACCGGCCCAGTTCGGCCACCTTTAAATTTTTTTTGTCTTGGAGACTAAAACACTCAAAATAAATATAAATATAGTCCTAAAAATTCCAGAAAAATCCACGTAGCTAAATGGCCTTATTAGTGACCACGTGAACATTTTTTGGACTTATATGCCTAAACTAAAAATGAACATTACTGTTCTAATTACTCAGCTAATTAATAAATAAACTAGCAAATAAAATCAAATAAACTCTCAAAAATTCAAAATTCAATTTCCAATATTTTTTATAGTGAATTGAAGAAGTCATTTTATCTTCTCTTAGTTTTTTTAAATATTTGGAAAAAGAATTTTGAAAAACAATTTGATCCAATTACCAAATTTTGATAAATAAAAATTGGATTTTTGTGAAACCTCCAACTCTCTCAAATTGGTCCTTGAGTTGCTTAAGGCCTCTTGGATCAAAATGCAACCAAAACTAAACAACAAAATGAAATAAAACATGTATGCATAAGAATGATCTATGTATAGTATCCAAATTGAAAATTGGGATGTTACAGGAAGACTACAAGGAAAGAAGGAGGAAGAGGTGTGTATGGAAGAATGCCATCCCTGCCCCCTTTTTATAGAAGGGCGAGGCCAGGGGCCAGCCCCACACCCCTAAGGCGGATGCCCCGCTTGTCCAATGCAGCCTCCCCTCCTCGTTCAGAGACATAGGGAATCAGGACCGACCCGCGGCTCAACCCAGCGGCGCCTGATTTCCCGCCGCGGCATTAACGCATGTGTCCTCCGAATCCACCACCTACCCTTCTTGAGGCATTAAGAACACATGGCGGATTAGCTAGAAGCACGAAGGCAAGTGGGATGGATGTTTTCACCCCTTGATCGTGGGGTGTGGGTGCCATGCTGGACACGTTCGAGCTTTTTTCGTAACATCGCGCACGACAAAACTGGCCCAAAAACAAGACTACTGAAGAGGCAAAGAAGATCTCAAGAGACCAGCCTCTTTAGCAGCACTGCCTGTGCACTTGTGGGGCCCCACCCCGACGACACTCGGCAGCGTGTTCGGGGAAGGCCCGGGGGCTTCTGTCAATGCAGCAGACCCGGGGCCTGTTGCCCTGATTGTGCACATGCACAAGATCAAGATTGAATCATCAAAACAAGGTGAAGAAGAGACCAATATATTCAATGCATCAACAAGCAGATCGGAAGGATCTAAGGCCAAGTTTGAAGGAAATATGCCCTAGAGGCAATAATAAAGTTATTATTTATTTCCTTATTTCATGATAAATGTTTATTATTCATGCTTAAATTGTATTAATCGGAAACTTAGTACATGTGTGAATACATAGACAAACATAATGTCACTAGTATGCCTCTACTTGACTAGCTCATTGAATCAAAGATGGTTAAGTTTCCTAGCCATACACATGAGTTGTCATTTGATTAACGAGATCACATCATTAGAGAATGATGTGATTGACTTGACCCATTCCGTTAGCTTAGCACTTGATCATTTAGTATGTTTCTATTGCTTTCTTCATGACTTATACATGTTCCTATGACTATGAGATTATGTAACTCCTGCTTACCGGAGGAACACTTTGTGTGCTACCAAACGTCACACCGTAACTGGGTGATTATAAAGGTGCTCTATAGGTGTCTCTGAAGGTACTTGTTGAGTTGACATATTTTGATATTAGGATTTGTCACTCCGATTGTCGGAGAGGTATCTCTGGGCCCTCTCGGTAATGCACATCAATAAGCCTTGCAAGCAATGTGACTAATGAGTTAGTTGTGGGATGATGCATTACATAACGAGTAAAGAGACTTGCCGGTAACGAGATTGAACTATGTATTGAGATACCGACGATCGAATCTCGGGCAAGTAACATACCCATGACAAAGGGAACAACATATGTTGTTATGCGGTTCGACCGATAAAGATCTTCGTAGAATATGTAGGAGTCAATATGGGCATCCAGGTTCTGGTATTGGTTATGGACTAGAGAGATGTCTTGGTCATGTCTACCTAGTTCTCGAACCCGTAGGGTCCGCACGCTTAACGTTCATTGACGATATAGTATTATGTGAGTTATGTATGTTGGTAACCGAATGTTGTTCGGAGTCCCGGATGAGATCACGGACATGACGAGGAACTCCGGAATGGTCGGGAGATAAAGTTTGATATATGGGATAATAGTGTTTGATCTCCGGAAGGGGTTCCGGAATTCACCGGAAGGGGTTCCGGATGTTTCCCGAAATGTTTGGGTACGAGAACACGTTATTTGGGCCAAAGGGGAAAGCCCATGAGGCTTTTGGAAAGTGCAAAAGGAAGTTTTGCGGAGACCAGAGGCTAGACGCTAGGAACCCTGACGTCTAGGGGGCAGACGCCGGGAACCCTGGCGTCTAGCCCTGGAGTCCGTGTAGGACTCTTGCCTTTCGGGCAAAACCGACTTTGAGGAGGCTTTTACTCCAAGTTTCGACCCCAGGGCTCAACATATAAATAGAGGGGCAGGGCTAGCACCAAAGAGACATTGAGAAACACCAAGCCATGTGCCGACAACCCCGTCCCCTCTAGTTTATCCTCCGTCAAAGTTTCTGTAGTACTTAGGCGAAGCCCCACAGAGATTGTTCTTCACCAACACCGTTACTATGCCGTCGTGCTGCCGGAACTCATCTACTACTTCGCCCGTCTTGCTGGATCAAGAAGGCGAGGACGTCACCGAGCTGAACATGTGCTGAACGTGGAGGTGTCATACGTTCGATACTTGATCGGGGCGGATCGTGAAGTTGTACGACTACATCAATCGCATTGATAAACACTTCCGCTTAGCGATCTTCAAGGGTATGAAGATACACTCTCCCCTCTCACTGCTATGCATCACCATGATCTTGCGTGTGCGTAGGATATTTTTTTTGAAATTACTACGTTCCCCAACAGTGGCATCCAAGCCAGGTTTTATGCGTAGATGTTATATGCACGAGTAGAACACAAGTGAGTTGTGGGCGATACAAGTCATACTGCTTACCAGCATGTAATACTTTGGTTTGGTGGTATTTTTGGATGAAGCGGCCCGGACCGACATTATGCCTACGCTTACGCGAGACTGGTTCTACCGACGTGCTTTGCACATAGGTGGCTGGCGGGTGTCTGTTTCTCCAACTTTAGTTGAACCGAGTGTCGCTACGCAAGGTCCTTGAGAAGGTTAAAACAACACTAACTTGACGAAATATCATTGTGGTTTTGATGCATAGGTAATAACGGTTCTTGCTCAGCCCATAGCAGCCACGTAAAACTTGCAACAACAAAGTAGAGGATGTCTAACTTGTTTTTGCAGGGCATGTTGTGATGTGATATGGTCAACACATGATGCTAAATTTTATTGTACGAGATGATCATGGTTTGTAACAGAGTTATCAGCAACTGGTAGGAGCCTTATGGTTGTCGCTTTATTGTATGCAATGCAATCGCCCTGTAATTGCTTTACTTTATCACTAAGCGGTAGTGATACTCGTAGAAGCAATAGTTGGTGAGACGACAACGTTGCTATGATGGAGATCAAGGTGTCACGCCGGTGATGATGGTGATCATGACGATGCTTTGGAGATGGAGATCACAAGCACAAGATGATGATGGCCATATCATATCACTTATATTGATTGCATGTGAATTTTATCCGTTATGCATCTTATTTTGCTTTGATTGACAGTAGCATTATAAGATGATCTCTCACTAAATTTCAAGGTAAAAGTGTTCTCCCTGAGTATGCACCGTTGCCAAAGTTCGTCGTGCTGAGACACCACATGATGATCAGGTGTGATAAGCTCTACGTTCATCTACAACGGGTGCAAGCCAGTTTTGCACGCGCAGAAATACTCGGGTTAAACTTGACGAGCCTAGCATATGAAGATATGGCCTCGGAACACTAGAGACCGAAAGGTCGAGCGTGAATCATATAGTAGATATGATCAACATAATGATGTTCACCAGTGAAAACTACTCCATCTCACGTGATGATCGGGCATGGTTTAGTTGATTTGGATCACGTGATCACTTAGATGATTAAAGAGATGTCTATCTAAGTGGGAGTTCTTAAGTAATATGATTAAGTGAACTTTAATTTATCATGAACTTAGTCCTGGTAGTATTTTGCAACTAATGTTGTAGATCAATAGCTCGCGTTGTTGCTTCCCTGTGTCTTATATGTGTTCCTAGAGAAAACTAAGTTGAAAGATGATAGTAGCAATGATGCGGACTGGGTCCGTGATCTGAGGTTTATCCTCATTGCTGCACAGAAGAATTATGTCCTTGATGCTCCGCTAGGTGACAGACCCATTGCAAGAGCAGATGCAGACGTTATGAACGTTTGGCTAGCTCAATATGATGACTACTTGATAGTTTAGTGCACCATGCTTAACGGCTTAGAATCGGGACTTCAAAGACGTTTTGAACGTCATGGACCATATGAGATGTTCCAGGAATTGAAGTTAATATTTCAAGCAAATACCCGAGTTGAGAGATATGAAGTCTCCAACAAGTTCTATAGCTAAAAGATGGAGGAGAATTGCTCAACTAGTGAGCATGTGCTCAGATTGTCTGGGTACTACAATCGCTTGAATCAAGTGGGAGTTAATCTTCCAGATAAGATAGTGATCGACAGAGTTCTCTAGTCATCATCACCAAGTTACTAGAACTTCGTGATGAACTATAGTATGCAAGTGATGACAAAAAAGATTCCCGAGCTCTTCGTGATGTTGAAATCGACGCGGGTAGAAATCAGGAAAGAGCATCAAGTGTTGATGATTGACAAGACCACTAGTTTCAAGAAAAGGGCAAAGGCAAAGAAAGGGAACTTCAAGTAGAATGACAAGAAAGTTTTCACTCCCACGAGAAGCCCAAAGTTGGACCAAAGCCTGAAACTGAGTCCTTCTACTACAAAGGAAATGGTCACTGGAAGCGGAAATGCCCTGAATATTTGGTAGATAAGAAGGATGGTGTCGTGGAATTGTCACGTCAGATGTCCTAAGGAACGGACTTCAGTGTGGAGCCATCGCAACCAGGAAACTTGAAGGGGTTAATCGGGACAAGATACACGGGAGTTTATACTAGTTCGGCCCCTTATGATGAAGGTGAAACCTACGTCTAGTTGTGATGGGATTATTGGGGTTTCGATGACCAGGGAGCAAACACGCTTTGCCTGAGTCTCGAGTTGTTGTTACCTGTCCTAAACCGCCGCCGGGTCATCCCTTTATATACAAAGGTCGACGCCCAGCGGCTCTACAGAGTCCCAACCGGCTCATAGTCAATATCCGGCTCGGTCTCTTAATCTTTCTTGTCTTACAATACAAGTCCCAAATTTATTGATTTGACACAAGGGGAGCCAAAGAATATTCTTGAGTATTAGAAGTTGAGTTGTCAATTCAACCACACCTGGATAACTTAGTATCTGCAGCAAAGTATTTAGTAGCAAAGTAGTATGATAATAAAGGTAACGGTGGCAAAAGTAAAGATAATAGTTTTTGGGTTTTTGTAGTAGTTGTAACAGCAGCAATGGAAAAGTAAATAAGCGAAGAACAATATATGAAAAGCTCGTAGGCAATGGATCAGTGATGGATATTTATGCCAGATGCGATTCCTCATGTAATAGCTATAACATAGGGTGACACAGAACTACCTCTAGTTCATCAATGTAATGTAGGCATGTATTCCGTAAATAGCCATACGTACTTATGGAAAAGAACTTGCATTACATCTTTTGTCCTACCCTCCCATGGCAGCGGGGTCCTAGTGGAAACTAAGGGATATTAAGGCCTCCTTTTAATAGAGAACCGGAACAAAGCATTAGCACAAAGTGAATACATGAACTCCTCAAACTACGGTCATCACCGAGAAGTATCCCGATTATTGTCACTTCGGGGTTGTCGGATCATAACACATAATAGGTGACTATAGACTTGCAAGATAGGATCAAGAACACACATATATTCATGAAAACATAATAGGTTCAGATCTGAAATCATGGCATTCGGGCCATAGTGACAAGCATTGAGCATAGCAAAGTCATAACAACATCAATCTCAGAACATAGTGGATACTAGGGATCAAACCCTAACAAAACTAACTTGATTACATGGTAAATCTCATCCAACCCATCACCGTCCAGCAAGCCTACGATGGAATTACTCATGCACGGGGGTGAGCATCATGAAATTGGTGATGGAGGATGGTTGATGACGACGACGATGATCAATCCCCCTCTCCGGAGCCCTGAACAGACTCCAGATCAGCCCTCCCGAGAGAGATTAGGGCTTGGCGGCAGCTCCGTATTGTAAAACACGATGAAACTTCTCTCTGATTTTTTTCTCCCCGAGACAGAATATATGGAGTTGGAGTTGAGGTCGGTGGAGGTCCAGGGGGCCCACGAGATAGGGGGCGCGCCCTATAGGGGGGGCGCCCCCCTGTCTCGTGGATAGGGTGTGGGCCCCCCTAGTGTATTTCTTTCGCCCAGAAATTCTTATTAATTCCAAAAAGTCCCTCCGTGGATTTTCAGGACATTCCGAGAACTGTTCTTTTCTACACATAAAACAACATCATGGCAGTTCTGCTAAAAACAACGTCAGTCCGGGTTAGTTTCATTCAAATCATGCAAGTTAGAGTCGAAGACAAGGGCAAAAGTGTTTGGAAAAGTGGATACGTTGTAGACGTATCAACTCCCCCAAGCTTAAACCTTTGCTTGTCCTCAAGCAATTCAGTTGATAGACTGAAACTGATAAAGAAAAACTTTTACAAACTTTGTTTGCTCTTCTTGTTGTAAACATGCAAAGCCAGCATTCAGGTTTCATCAAATATTATGAACTAACCATACTCACAATAGCACTTAGGTCTCTCACAATTACTCATATCAATAACATAATCAGCTAGCGAGCCATAATAATAAAACTCGGATGACAACACTTTATCAAAACAATCATAACAAGATATAACAAAATAGTATCTCGCTAGCCCTTTCTGAGACTGCAAAACATAAATGCAGAGCACCTTTAAAGATCAGGGACTAACTAAACATTGTAATTCATGGTAAAAGAGATCCAGTCAAGTCATACCCGATATAAACCAATAGTAATGAATGCAAATGACAGTGTGCTCTCCAGCGGGTGCTTTTTAATGAGAAGGGTGATGACACAACATAAAAGTAAATAGATAGGCCTTTCGCAGAGGGAAGCAGGGATTTGTAGAGGTGCCAGAGCTCGATTTTAAAACAGAGATTGAATAACATTTTGAGCGGCATACTTTCGTTGTCAACACAACAACTATGAGATGGCTGTATCTTCCATACTACATGCATTATAGGCAGTTCCCAAACAGAATGGTAAAGCTTTATACTCCCCCAACCACCAACAAGCATCAATCCATGGCTTGCTCGAAACGACGAGTGCCTCCAACTAACAACAACCCTGGGGGAGTTTTGTAATTATTTTGATTTGCTTTGATCTTTTTGGATGGGACTGGGCATCCCGGTTACCAGCCCTTTCTCGTGAATGAGGAGCAGAGTCCACTCCTCTTGAGAATAACCCACCTAGCATGGAAGATATAGGCAGCCCTAGTTGTAACATGAGCTGCTCGAGCATACAAAACAGAATTTCATTTGAAGGTTTGGAGTTTGGCACATACAAATTTACTTGGAACGACAGGTAAATACCGCATATAGGAAGGTATAGTGGACTCATATGGAACAACTTTGGGTTTTAAGGATTTTGGATGCACAAGCAGTATTCCCGCTTAGTGCAGGTGAAGGCTAGCAAAAGACTGGGAAGCGACCAACTAAGAGAGCGACAACAGTCATAAACATGCATTAAAATTAATTCACACTGAATACAAGCATGTGTAGGATATAATCCACCATGAACACAAATATCGTGAAGGCTATGTTGATTTGATTCAACTACATGCGTGAACATGTGCCAAGTCGAGTCACTCAATTCATTCAAAGGAGGATACCATCCCATCATACCACATCATAATCATTCTAATAGCATGTTGGCATGCAAGGTAAACCATTATAACTCAAAGCTAATCAAGCATGGCACAAGCAACTATAATCTCTAAATGTCATTACAAATATGTTTACTTCATAATAAGCTGACTCAGGAACGATGAACTCATCATATTTACAAAACAAGAGAGGTCGAGTTAATACCAGCTCCTCTCATCCCAATAAGTCCATCATATGTCGTCATTATTGCCTTTCACTTGCACGACCGAACGATGTGTATAATAATAAGAGTGCACGTGCATTGGACTAAGCTGGAACCTGCAAGCATTCAACTCAAGAGAGAGTACAAGTAATACGGGCTCTAAGTTAAATAAATAATCATGCATATGAGAGCCACTAAACATTTTCAATATGGTCTTCTTGACCCCCAAAGGAAAGAAAAGAAAATAAAACTATTTACACGGGAAAGCTCCCAACAAGAAAGAAGGAGAACTAGAAATTTTTTTGGGTTTTAATTTTAATTTCTACTACAAGCATGGAAATTAAACTAACTAATTATTTTGGTTTTTCTCAAGGTTTATCAAACGCACAAGAAGAAAACTAGAAAAAGGAATTTTAAACTAACATGGATAATACAATTAAAGAGTATGAGCACCGACAACTAGTGTGTGAACATGAATGTAAAGTCGGTGAGAAATACGTACTCCCCCAAGCTTAGGCTTTTGGCCTAAGTTGGTCTTATACCAGGGACCGCCTAGCTGATATCCATAAGTGAAACCGGGGTCGTACTAAGATACATCGGCAACCGCCTCCTAAGCTGCAGCGTGTTGGCGAGCTGCCTCTGCTCTCCTCTCGTGTTCAGCTGCTTCCTCCCTGGTGGCAACATATCTTTCTTTTGCCTGATAATCAAAAATGTAGGGAGCAGGAAGAGTAACATGGACGACGTTGCGTCTGTCATAGGTTAGTCGATATTGGAGGAATTGTTCATTCCTCCCAAGAATTTGATGACTGACCATAGCTTCATAATCCAAATAAATAGGAGGTATTATCATATCTCCCTCTCGTGGGGCTATACCAAGATAGCCACACGAGTTGCATAAATTCCTCCAAATAAATTTCCCTTTCTACTATTATTCTGCAACATACGTGCAACTATTGCCCCCAAGTTATAACCTTTATAACCTAACACAGCACTCTTGAGGATACTCAGATCAGGGACACACATGTGACATGCTTCATCCTTACCATTAATACATCTACTGATGAAGAGAGAAAAACAATGTATAGCAGGAAAATGAATGCTCCCTATGGTAGCTTGGGCTATGTCCCTAGATTCTCCCATAGTAATATTATCAAGAAAATCTCTAAATTCAGATTTGTGAGGATCATTAATATTATCCCACTACGAGTTTGCAAGCAGTTGTGAAATCCTCTAAATCCATGGTATAAGATGTATCATAAATATCAAATATGACACTAGGAGAATTACGCTTACAGTTATATTTAAACCTCCACACAAAGGAATAGGTCAATTGATAGTACTGCGGACACTTATGTTGTAAGAAGTCCTCCAGCTCGGCATTATGCACATATGCGTCAAATTCCTCCTTAAAGCCTGCTTCGACCATAAAATCATCGGATGGCCACTCACAAGCTCGTACATTCGCGTTCCTCGGTAATTCAACATCTTGCTCATGTCTAGCAATCCTGGGCCCTTTCTTCACCGAGGAACCACCTTGGTACATTCTCCTAAGCATATTTCTTTTTCTGAAATAATTCTGAAATTTTAGTAACTTCAAAATAAAAGTGAATAAAACTAAACAAGATTGGTAGCAACTTCTCCTACAAGTGCCTAGAGCCTATATCATGCATTAGAAATGCTTGGAACCTCATAAATTTAACATGCAAGCTCAAGAACATGGTCACCTAAGCAGCAAAAATTTGCAATGAATAAAGCACTAGAACAAAAACTAATTTGACCAATGGAGGAGTCACATACCAAGCAACAATCTCCCAAAGCAGTTTTGTGAATGGAGCTTTGAGCAAGGAGATCAAAAATTGCAGCAAAATGAGCTAGAACTCATGCTTGAGCTGGATGGGGATTTTTTTGGGTAGAAGATGAAGTGTGTGGGTGCTGGCATAAGTGGAGGGGGGCCACCAGGGGCCCACGAGATAGGGGGCGCGCCCAGGGAGAGGCGGCGCGCCCTCCACCCTCGCGGCCTGGTGCTTGCCCCTCCTGCAGTGATTTCAGTGCCTAAAATCCTCAAATATTCCATAAAAAATCATACTAAATTTGCAGGGCATTTGGAGCACTTCTATTTTCGGGATATTTTTTATTGCACGGAAAATTCAGAAAACAGGCGGATAATACTATTTTTGCTTTATTTATTTTAAATAACAGAAAGTGAAAAGATGGTCCAGAAGGTTGTGCCTTCTAGTTTCATCCATCTCATGATCATCAAAATGAATCTACTAACAAGGTTGATCAAGTCTTGTTAACAAACTCATTCCGAATAACACGGGACCGGAGAAATTTCAAATAACACTAAGTTACCTTAATAGGGATATGAAAGTCCCCAATAATAAGAATATCATACTTTTTCTTGACAGTAGGGAGAGGAAATTCAAAACCTCCAATAATGATAGTTGGAACTTTTCCAATAGAATTGATGCTATGAACTTGAGATTGTTTGCTCGGAAAGTGTACCGTATGCTCATTACCATTAACATGAAAAGTGACATTGCCTTTGTTGCAATCAATAACAGCCCCTGCAGTATTCAAAAAGGGTCTACCAAGGATAATAGACATACTATTGTCCTCGGGAATATCAAGAATAACAAAGTCCGTTAAGATAGTGGCATTTGCAACCACAACAGGCACATCCTCACAAATACCGACAGGTATTGCAGTTGATTTATCAGCCATTTGCAAAGATATTTCAGTAGGTGTCAACTTATTCAATTCAAGTTTACGATATAAAGAGAGAGGCATAACACTAACACCGGCTCCAAGATCACATAAAGTAGTTCTAACATAGTTCCGTTTAAGGGAGCATGGTGTAGTCGGTATCCCTGGATCTCCAAGTTTCTTTGGTATTCCACCCTTAAAGGTGTAATTAGCAAGCATGGTGGAAATTTCAGCTTCCGGTATCTTTCTTTTGTTTGTAATGATAACCTTCATATACTTAGCATAAGGGTTTACTTTAAGCATATCAGTTAAGCGCATACATAAGAAAATAGGTCTAATCATTTCAGCAAAGCGCTCAAAATCCTCATCTTCCTTTGTCTTGGATGGTTTAGGAGGAAAGGCATGGGTTTCTGAACCCATGGTTCTCTTTCTCTACCGTGCTTCCTAGCAACAAAATCTCTCTTATCATAACGTTGATTCTTTGATTGTGGGTTATCAAGATCAACAGCAGGTTCAACCTCTACTTCATTGTTTTTACTAGGTTGAGCATCAACATGAACATTATCATTAACATTATCACTAGGTTCATGTTCATCACCTGACTGTGTTTCAGCATCAGAGATATAAATATCACTGGGATTCTCAGGTGTGTCTACAGTAGGTTCACTAGAAGCATGCAAAGTCCTATCATTTTTCTTTTTCTTCTTTTTAGAAGAACTAGGTGCCTCTAAATTATTTCTCTGAAAATCTTGCTCGATTCTCTTAGGGTGGCCTTCAGGATACAAAGGTTCCTGAGTCATTCTACCAGTTCTAGTAGCCACTCTAATATCAAAGTCATTTTTATTATTTAATTCCTCAAGCAAATCATTTTGAGCTTTAAGTACTTGCTCAGCTTGAGTAGTGACCATAGACGCATATTTGCTAATGAGTTGCAGTTCACCTTTAACTCTAGCCATATTATCGCTCACGCGTCCTATCTCGATAGCATTATTCTTTAACTCTCTACCAATATGAGCAGTAAAACTTTCTTGTCTAGCCATAAAGTCATAAAATTCATCTAAGCAAGGGCTATGAATTTTAGTAGAGGGTATTTCAACTTTATCATATCTATAGAGAGAATTTACCTTTACTACCTGTGTCGGGTTATCAAGACAATGTGGTTCTTCAATAGGCGGTATATTAAGACCATGTATTTCTTCAATAGGTGGTAAATTCTTAACATCTTTAGCTTTAACACCTTTTTCTTTCATTGATTTCTTTGCCTCTTGCATATCTTCAGGACTGAGAAATAAAACACCTCTCTTCTTCGGAGTGGGTTTAGGAATAGGCTCAGGAGTTGGCTCAATTGGTTCAGGAATTGCCTCAGGAATTGGCTCAGGAAGAGTCCAATTATTTTCATTAGTCAACATATTATTCAATAGTAATTCAGCTTCGTCGACTGTTCTTTCCCTGAAAACACAACCAACACAACTATCCAAGTAGTCCTTGGAAGCATCGGTTAGTCCATTATAAAAGATATCAAGTATTTCATTCTTCTTGAGAGGATGATCAGGAAAAGCATTAAGTAACCGGAGAAGCCTCCCCCAAGCTTGTGGGAGACACTCTTCTTTGGTTTGCACAAAATTGTATATTTCCCACAAGGCAGCTTGTTTCTTATGAGCAGGGAAATATTTAGCAGAGAAGTAATAAATCATATCCTGGGGACTACGCACACAACCAGGAGCAAGAGAATTATACCAAGTCTTAGCATCACCCTTTAACGAGAACGGAAAAATCTTAAGGATATAAAAATAGCGAGATCTTTCATCATGAGTGAACAGGGTAGCTATATCATTCAACTTGGTATGATGTGCCACAACAGTTTCAGATTCAAGGCCATAAAAAGGATCATATTCAACTAGAGTAATAATCTCAGGATCAACAGAGAGTTCATAATCCTTATCAGTAACACAGATAGGTGAATTAGCAAAAGCAGGGTCAGGTTTCATTCTAGCATTAAGAGACTGCTGCTTCCATTTAGCTAATAATTTCTTAAGATTATATCTATCATTGCAAGCAAAGATAGCTCTAGCAGCTTCTTCATTCATAACATAACCCTCAGGAACAACAGGCAATACATAATCATTGGGAGAATTTTCATCATCACTATCATCAATAATAGCATCTTCAATAATTTCATTCTCTCTAACTCTAGCAAGTTGTTCATCAAGAAATTCACCTAATGGCAAAGTAGCATCACGCACAGAAGTAGTTTCATCATGCATAGCAGAAGTAGCATCATCAATAACATGCGACATGTCAGAATTCATAGACGTAGCAGGTTTAGGTGTCGCAAGCTTACTCATAACAGAGGGAGAATCTAGTGCAGAGCTAGATGGCAGTTCCTTACCTCCCCTCGTAGTTGAGGGATAAATCTTGGTTTTAGCGTCTTTCAAGTTCTTAGTAGTGATCAACAGATATAAATCCCAAGTGACTCAAAGAATAGAGCTATGCTCCCCGGCAACGGCGCCAAAAATTAGTCTTGATAACCCACAAGTGTAGGGGATTGCAACAGCTTTCGAGGGTAAAGTATTCAACCCAAATTTATTGATTCAACACAAGGGGATCCAAAGAATATTCTTGAGTATTAGCAGTTGAGTTGTCAATTCAACCACACCTAGATAACTTAGTATCTGCAGCAAAGTATTTAGTAACAAAGTAGTATGATAATAAAGGTAACAGTGGCAAAAGTAAAGATAATAGTTTTTGGGTTTTTGTAGTAGTTGTAACTACAGCAACGGAAAAGTAAATAAGCAAAGAAAAATATATGAAAACCTCGTAGGCAATGGATCAATGATGGATAATTATGCCGGATGTGATTCCTCATGTAATAGCTATAACATAGGGTGACACAGAACTAGCTCCAGTTCATCAATGTAATGTAGGCACGTATTCCGTAAAGAGTCATACGTGCTTATGGAAAAGAACTTGCATGACATATTTTGTCCTACCCTCCCGTGGCAGTGAGGTCCTAGTGCAAACTAAGGGATGTTAAGGCCTCCTTTTAATAGAGAACGGGAACAAAGCATTAGCACAAAGTGAATACATGAACTCCTCAAACTACGGTCATCACCGAGAAGTATCTCGATTATTGTCACTTCGGGGTTGTCGGATCATAACACATAATGGGTGACTATAGACTTGCAAGATAGGATCAAGAACACACATATATTCATGAAAACATAATAGGTTCAGATCTGAAATCATGGCACTCGAGCCCTAGTGACAAGCATTAAGCATAGCAAAGTCATAGCAACATCAATCTTAGAACATAGTGGATACTAGGGATCAAACCGTAACAAAACTAACTTGATTACATGGTAAATCTCATCCAACCCATCACCGTCCAGCAAGCCTACGATGGAATTACTCACGCACGGGGGTGAGCATCATGAAATTGGTGATGGAGGATGGTTGATGATGACAACGGCGACGAATCCCCCTCTCCGGAGCCCCGAACAGACTCCAGATCAGCCCTCCCGAGAGAGATTAAGGCTTGGCGGCGGCTCCGTGTCGTAAAACGCGATGAAACTTTGTCTCTGATTTTTTTCTCCCCGAGACAGAATATATGGAGTTGGAGTTGAGTTCGGTGGAGGTCCAGGGGGCCCATGAGATAGGGGGGCACGCCCTATAGGGGCGGGGGCGCCCCCCTGTCTCATGGACAGGATGTGGGGCCCCTGGTGTATTTCTTTCGCCCAGAAATTCTTATTAATTCGAAAAATTGCCTCCGTGGATTTTCAGGACATTCCGAGAACTTTTATTTTCTACACATAAAACAACATCATGGCAGTTCTGCTGAAAACAGCGTCAGTCCGGGTTAGTTTCATTCAAATCATGCAAGTTAGAGTCCAAAACAAGGGCAAAAGTGTTTGGAAAAGTAGATACGTTGGAGACGTATCAATCACTACGGGCCTTAAGTCGCCTCTGGGCCTTGGGCCCTTACTAAGCCGCCGTCTTCAACCTTGAGCATTGGGCTTCAAGAATGCTTATAGGAATAACCCGACCCCTCATGGAGGGTCATACCTAATAGTTATATCCCCAACATTAGGCCCCAGATTGATCTGAACTGGTTCATGTCAATCCTTGATACTTAAGAAAAAATCGTCTGCTCTTTGCTTATGAAATTTCTGTAACCCGCCATGACGTCATCCTTCGAAGTTGTGGTAACCCGCCGTGACGTCACCTGTTATAAATGCATTCTGTCCAATGCATCTCAAGGGATCTCTGTCTTAATGACCATACGAAAACCGAGGCGCCTTTGTAGCTGGATAACTATGGTTTTTTTGGCCTCCTCATTTTTCGCGCCAATTCAGCAAATTTTCCTTATAAATAGACCCAACTAGGTCTCCTCTTCTTCTCCGTTCACATCGTCTACCTCTCGCCTCATCTGCCACTGGAGCTCTGCCGCCGTCGCCACTGCGCCCTTCGTCCTCGTCGAGCTTGGCCGCTGCATCACCCTGACCTTGACTAGAGAATGGCGGCGCTCCTCCTCCGTAGATCCTCTGCAGTAAGTGTTTCCCCTTTCCGCGCCATAGATCTGCACTAGGGCTAGCCGTGTTCCTCTGTATGGGCGTAGTTCATCGGAGTTCTTGTGTTCCTCCCTTGCCATGGCTTCGCCTGATCCGAAGAACCTCATAGATCTGATGCGGTTAGTATTCCGCATCCATTTTGTTTATCAACAGATTTGCATTCCTTGTAAGAAAACCTCATCATAGCATATGAACTTCTCTGTGCCCTGTTTTTAGGTCTAGTAACATTTCTTTTTTGAACCTTTATTTGATCCAAAATAACCGCTGCAAACTGTGAAACCTGTTTGTACAACACTTAGGCAAAATCCATACTCTAGTAGATTTATCCAGTCACGATGACTCTGATCGCTGGCTTATAAGGAAGTGAAGCTCAATTAACAATCTGAACCAGCTCTGTTGATAAAAATATGCTGACGGCTTATAAACCTATGGCGACTTAAGTAACCAGGACATAATTATCCTTATACCATTAGGCCCCTTCATAAGTCGCCATATTGCTTAAACATAGTAAGGGCTCTTATCCTATCCAGCTTAAATTTGAACCACCACTTTTATATTGTCTTAGGCTTTCAAGCAGAATGGCACCCAAGGCACCTACCTCTTGCAACTGGGTGAAATCCATTGTCACTGACAGCACCTTAAATGACTTTGTGACAACCGGCTATCTGCCAAAGAAAGAATTCATGCATTATCGTGCTCCTAACCCGGACGAAGAAGTTCCTCAACCCAAAGAAGGGGAGGTCATTGTTTTCACTGATCATATGAACCGGGGTTTTACTCCTCCTGGCTCAAAGTTTTTCAGAGACGTGCTGAAGTTTTTTGACCTTCACCCACAAGACATTGGACCCAATTTCGTGTCTAATATCTGCAACTTCCAAGTATTCAGTGAAGTTTATCTTGGTGAGGAACCCAACTTACTACTCTTCAGAGAACTGTTCTATTTGAACCGCCAGAAAGAATGCGCCAGCGGGCAGAGCTTGGAACTTGGCGGAGTTTCAATCTAGCGCCACAGAGACTTGATTTTCCCGTACGCTAACCCGCCAAGCCATCCCAAAGACTAGAACATGACCTGGTTCTAGTGCAAGGACACTTCTCCGGCTAGCGAGAACCCTCTGCCCGGCTTTCGTGCCCTTCGTCTTGATACCAATCATCCTCTGCTGGACAAGATTACTACTGCAGAGCGCAAATCCCTTGCTCCTACTCTGGCCAAGATCAAGGCTCTGCTGGGGAACAGGTTGACCGGTATCGACCTGGTTCGGGTCTGGCTTGCCTGGCGAGTTATTCCGTTGAGCCGCCGCACCGTCTTAATGTGCGAATATACTGGCGCCAAGGATGACCCTCTGCGCCATAGCCCTGACGACTTACCTGCTCATGTTGTTGACGACATGACCAAATCTCTCCTCAACGAGAGTCTGGCGGATTGTGGCAGAGTGGGTCCAGCCCCTTTCTGTAAAGATAACCCGGCTCCAAAGGTAAACTGTCCATGTGAAATGTTTATCTTATTTACGTAATGCTTCTCTGATGCTCATAAATATGCTTAATCCTTACAGGCGGGTGATAAATTTTGGAAAGTTACCTATGATCATGAAGCTGCCAAGAGAGCAAGGAAGGAAAAGAAAGCAGCCAGGAAAGAAGCTGTAAGAAAGAGGGGCAAGAAAGCCTCCGCTTCTGAACTGCTTCGGCTATCAGACTCTTCTAAGTGAGAGGTAGCCCTTGATTCTCTTGGATTATTTTTTAATCATCTTATTGACACTGATCATCAGCAAGAGGACACTGGGACAAGCCGAAGCAAGGCTGACGAGGTAACTATCTTTTCCTCCGACTCCGAGCCTTTGCCAAGCCAGAAAATCCGCAGGGTGACCTGGAAAGTAAGATTTTCTCATCCTCTAGCTCATCACGATCCGAAATTTCTTTTGAAGCAACAAATTCATGAGAGCCGGAGACAGACCTGGACCAGCAAAGACGTGGAGCTATCCTCCGGCTTAACAAATACTCCAAGGAAACGTCGAAATGAGGTTACCTCTACTTTAAACAAGTTTTATCCTTTGGCGGGTTTCTTTCGTCAGCCACTCAATCCCTCTGACTCGGATTATGAGGACACTTCTCCTTCCTCCGGCGAGTCACTGCAGTCGAATCTGCCGGCCTTTAAAACTGCTCCAGGGTATGATAAGTTGCTCCTTTTAAATTCATCATACTCTTATTGCTTCTGTATTAATCCTTTTATTTTAACACAGCGGTCAAGCTAAGCCCAGCAAGAGGGTTAGGAAGAATAAATCGGCTGAAGACAGGGTTGTAATTGAGCGGGTTCCTGAGACCACCGTGCCAGACTCAAGCACTCATGAGCCGCCACCTGAACCGGCGCAAGATGTGCCACCTCCTCCTACTGATCTTCCCACTAACCAAGCTGATGATGATTCAGAAAATTCCAAGCCTCCAAGCCCAATCCAGAAAGATGATCCTTTAAATGTTGATGTCGAGATCACCGGAACCGGCTATGCTGAGCCGGGGAGGCCAACTGTGCTGGCTAAATGCTCTGCCAAGGAAGACCTTCTGGGCCAGCGTTGAGTCAAGATGGATGTTGCTAATTATGCTCATATGAGCATTGGAGATATCTTCTATGGCTTTATGAATCAAGTGCACAGCAGCCGGGACCTCGAGGTTGACATGGTCAAGCAAATGCATCACAAATTTGAGGTATAAACCGGTCCTTCTTGTTCATTATCCTTTAGTATATTGCCCCCAAGTCTACTGCTTATGATACTTATGTTGTAGACTTAAAACCAAGTAAAACAACATAAAGAAAGAAAAAAAATCCGGCTTACCATGTAGTCCCCACGGGGAGGCTTAACCAATATGGTTGAGCTGGCTTTTTGATATAGAAAAAGTCTTATGGTTTCATATAAATCGCCATCTGATAAACTGCCATAAAAACACTTTGGGACATTAGCCCCCAAGTGCCAAGTATTGTTGCTTGCAAAATGCTTGGGACTTGTAATATTGCATAAACAATTTTCTTAACTTGAACTTTGCATTTATATTGGCCGCCACAAGCCAACTTGAGTCTGAGGTGACTAATCTGAAGAGCCGCCTTAATGTCCAAGAGACAGAACTTGAAAAGGCCAACACCAAGTTCGAATTCAGTGTTTCTGAACAAGAAACACTGAAGAAAGAATTTGAAGTTGAAAGGAAAGCTTGGGCAGATGAAAAGACCGCTCTAATAAGCTGAGCTGAGAAAGCAGAGGCGGCTCTGGAAGATATTACTGATGAATTATCTGGTTTAAAGTGCCATATTTCTCAAATGGTCTTAGCCGTCTTTGGTAAGTCGCCTTACTATTGTGTAAATATCTAAGCCGTGCAATAGATCATACACCTAAAATTTATTCTCCTGACTATGCTTATACTGGCCCCAAGAGTTCCAACTTGAACCAAAACATGCTGACCAAGCTTAAGGCAGTGTACACCTTGGTGGAACAATTGTACACCGGGTCTCAATGTACCATTTCTTCGGTGGCTTTGTCCAATGAAGTGCCAACCCTCCTAGCACACGTCTTGAGGAAGCTTTCATTTCTTCCGCTACGGATCAATGAACTGCGATGGTCAGCCGCAAGAGCCGGAGCGATTAATGCTCTAAGCCGGGCTAAAGCCTGGCTACCAGAATTAGACCCGGCGGACATTGCCATTGGCTACCCAAGTCTGAAAGAAGACAGCTCATCGTTTGAAGATGCAGATTTTCTCGCCTGTGTCAAAGAGATACGCCCCGTGGCGACTTTGATAGCAAGCGAAGTAGATCTTACCAAGTACCAGGCGGGTTATGATGAAGAAAACCGAAGAATTCCAACGCCTCAATACGACGTGACCAGTCTGATTCCTCCACCTCGTAAGCATACCTTTGCTCCTGAAGTTGACCCGGCCGATCTTGTTGATGATGAAGCCAAATTTGAAGCCTTGAACAACATTGACTGGTCATCATCAACCTTCCAGGAAAAGGAGCAGGGCGCAGACACGGAGAGGGCTAACCCGGACGCTTCTGGGCAATCCTGAAGGTGAACCTGTCATGGCGGCTCATACCTGGGGTGTGTAAAAAACAATGTGAAATATTTGGACCCAATGAGTCCTATAATAGGATAGATATGACTTTATTGTAGCCGTGGCATCGTGAACGTTTTGAAGCTGATCTTTATTAAGCCGGCGTGCTATATCTATCCATGTTACCTATCATGTGCTGACCATATGCTTGACCAGGTTTCAGAAGCTATCCTTCAACAGATTTATGCTTAATACCTCTCGAATTTGTACCACCGATTTATATGACCCGGTCAGCAAGGGTGATAACCCAACCTAGAGATACTCAAAAGTTTCAAAGGTAAAATGATGCTAATAGATCAATAACTCATCAGTTAATACTGAACCGGGTTATAGTATGCATACTTAAAAGTTGTAAACCTCAGAAAAATCTCAAGTCAAACAAGGGGGTTTCCAAAGCAACTTAAATCAAGAGATAAGCAAAAAATGTCAAGGCTACTAATTCCAATATGATCAGTGAACCGTTCCAAAGGGGTTTAAGCTAGGATTCGAATATGATCATGTAGCCCCCAATGGCTTTGGCTTTGCGCCGATCAAGTGGGTACCGACAACTATTTTCTCTTTGCTTCGAATACGACCTATGTTTGAACAAGAAGCCCCCTAATGACCTTGAGAGTTTTTTAACGACTCTGATTCGAATATGATCAAAGTTGGTTCCCAAAGGGGTTAAGCTATGATTCGAATACGATCAAGAAGCCCCCAAGTGAGCTCGGAAGTGTGCCAATCAAAAGGGTACCGACAGTTATGTTCTCTTTGGTTCAAATACGACCTATGTTTGAACAGGAAGCCCCCTAGTGATCATGATTGTTAACGGCTAGATTCGAATACGATCATAAGCCGGATCAAACGGGTAAGCCGGCTCAACGTGATCAGCCCCCAAGTGATCATAAGAAACAAATAATGAAAATGACAATGATAAATTTACCTTGGCGTGAGGGAAATAATGACAGAGTTCCTGCTTTATTATTTATCATAATATATACATTGGTCAAAAATATGTACATCAGGGGAGCCTATGGCTCAAGTGTAGTAGGGCCGAAGATGAGCAATATTCCAAGGCCTCCGGGTCTCCTTCTCCGACTTACGTGAGTCTTTTTGCTCTCTAACATTGATAAGGTAATATGACACGTTGTTCAAGTTCTTGCTAAGCACGAAGGGTCCTTCCCAAGGTGGCGATAACTTGTGTGCATCAGTTTGATCCTGGATGAGCTGGAGCACCAAATCACCTTCCTGAAAGGTTCTGGACTTAACACGGCGGCTATGATATCGGCGCAAGTCTTGCTGATAAATCGCCGAGCGAGCTGCTGCCAAGTTTCTCTGCTCATCTAACAGGTCGAGATCATTCTGACGCGCCTGTTCATTGTCTGCTTCAACCTAAGCCACCACTCGAGGCGAGTCATGACGGATATCAGAAGGGAGAACCGCCTCGGCTCCATAGACCATGAAGAAAGGTGCATAACTCGTAGATCTATTAGGAGTAGTGTTGATGCTCCATAACACAGAGGGTAACTCCTCAACCCAACACCCCGACGTCCACTGCAGTGGGACCAAAAGCCGGGGTTTGATGCCTTTCAAGATCTCCTGATTGGCTCTCTCGGCTTGACCATTGGACTGAGGGTGAGCCACTGATGAAACATCAAGCCGGATATGCTCACGTTAACAGAATTCCTCCATGGTGCCTTTAGATAGATTACTGCCATTGTCTGTTATGATGCTGTGTGGAAAGCCAAAGCAAAATATCACCTTCTTCATAAATTGAACTGCTGTGGCTGCATCACACTTACTGACAAACTCTTCCTCAACCCACTTTGTGAACTTATCAACTGCCACCAAGAGGTGGGTCTTTTTACCCTTGGACCGTTTGAAAGGCCCAACCATATCAAGCCCCCAGACTGCAAACGACCAAGTAATTGGAATCATCCTCAATTCTTGAGCCGGCACATGAGCCCGTCTTGAGGACTTCTGACAACCGTCACATTTACTGACCAAATCCTCCGCATCAGCATGAGCCGTCAGCCAATAAAACCCATGACGGAAAGCCTTGGCCACAAGGGATTTTGACCCGGCGTGATGACCACAATCCGCTTCATGGATCTCGCGTAGAATCTCTTGGCCTTCTTCAGGGGAGACGCAACGCTGAAATGCACGTGTAACACTACAATGATGCAACTCGCCATTGACAATTGCCATTGATTTAGACCGCCGAGTTATGTGCCTAGCTAGCGTCTCATCCTCAGGTAACTCGCCCCGGGTCATATACGCTGGTATGGCACCGTCCAGTCTGGAATGACATGGAGAGCCGCCACCAAGTGTGCTTCGGGGTCAGGAATCGCCAAGTTCTCCTCTGTAGGTAACTTGACAGAAGGGTTATGCAGAACATCCAAAAAGGTGTTAGGCAGCACTGGTTTACGCTGAGAACCCAACCGACTTAAAGCATCAGCTGCCTCGTTCTTCCTACGGTCAATGTGTTCCACCTGATAACCCTTGAAGTATCCCGCAATTGCATCAACTTCGCGGTGATAAGCCGCCATGAGAGGATCCTTAGAATCCCACTTGCCTGATACCTGCTGAGCCACTAGATCTGAGTCGCCGAAGCACTGTACTTGGCTTAGGTTCATCTCGTTAGCCATCCGGAGACCATGGAGTAAGGCTTCATACTCAGCTGCGTTCTTAGTACCGGGAAACATCAACCGGAGCATATAACAAAATTTATCACCTCGAGGGGAAGTCAATACAACTCCAGCTCCCGAGCCTTCCAATTGGCTGGACCCGTCAAAATGAATTGTCCAATATGTGTTGCCCGGCTTGTCCTCAGGCATCTGCAGCTCTGTCCAATCGTTGATGAAATCGACCAACGCTTGGGACTTGATAGCTATGCGTGGCACATATTTTAAGCCATGAGGCCCAAGCTCAATGGCCCATTTGGCGACTCACCATGTAGCCTCTCTGTTTTGAATGATATCCCCTAAAGGGGTACAACTAACCATAGTGATGGGGTGGCCTAGGAAGTATTGCTTAAGCTTTCAGCTTGCCATGAACACCCCATAAACGAGCTTCTGCCAATGCGGATAACGCTGCTTAGACTCAATCAGAACCTCGCTGATATAGTAAATCGGCCATTGAATCAGATGTTCCTTGCCAGCCCCCTTGCGCTCCACCACAATGGCCACACTGACCGCACGTGCATTAGAAGTGACATATAATAATAAGGGCTCCTTGTCAATGGGAGTAGCAAGAACCAGCGGCTCAGCTAACTGCCTTTTCAGATCTTCAAAAGCAGCATTCGCAGCGTCGCTCCAGATAAAGCTATCTGTCTTCTTCATCATTTGATATAGCAGCAGGGCCTTCTCTCCTAACCGGCTTATAAACCGGCTTAAGGCAGCGATACGGCCTGCCAAACGTTGAACGTCAATGATGCATGCTGGTTTGGCCAGAGAAGTGATGGCTTTAATCTTCTCCAGGTTAGCCTTGATACCCCTGTTAGAAACCAGAAAACCCAAAAGCTTGCCTGCAGGCACACCAAAAACGCACTTGGCCGGGTTAAGCATCATCTTTTAAACCCGAAGATTGTCAAAGGTTTCCTTGAGATCATCAATCAAGGTCTCCTTCTCTCTGGATTTAACCACTATGTCATCCACATAAGCATGAACGTTGCGCCCAATTTGGTTACGAAGACAATTCTATACACATTGCTGGTAAGTCGCCTGGGCACTCTTAAGCCCAAAAGGCATTGATACATAGCAGAAGGCTCCAAACGGAGTAATGAATGCCATCTTCTCTTGGTCTTTATCCGCCATCTTGATCTGATGATAACCAGAGTAAGCATCCAGAAAGCTCAAACGCTCAACCCGTCGTAGCATCAATGATTTGATCAATACGGGGGAGAGCAAAAGGATTAGCTAGCCAAGCTTTGTTTAAGTCTGTGTAATCCACACACATACGCTAAGTGTCGTTCTTTTTAAGCACAAGCACTGGGTTAGCCAACCACTCCGGGTGAAAGACTTCGATGATAAATCCTGCTGCCAAGAGCCGGGCTACTTCTTCACCAATGGCCTTCCGCCTCTCTTCATTAAACCGCCAGAGAAACTGCTTGACCGGCTTAAACTTTGGATCAATGTTAAGAGTGTGCTCAGCGAGTTCCCTCGGTACACCCGGCATGTCAGAAGGATTCCATGCAAAGATGTCCTGGTTCTCATGGATGAACTCGATGAGCGCGCTTTCCTATTTGGGATCCAAATTAGCACTGATACTGAACTGCTTAGAAGAGTCGCCAGGCACAAAATCAATGAGCTTAGTATCATCTGCCGACTTAAACTTCATGATCGGCTCATGCTCTGTGGTTGGCTTCTTTAAAGATGTCATGTATGCCGGGTCTACATTGTCTTTGTAGAATTTTAACTCTTCCGTCGCACAGACTGACTCAGCATAAGCCGCGTCACCTTCTTCACATTCCAGGGCCACCTTCCGGCTTCCGTGAACCGTAATGGTACCCTTATGACCCGGCATCTTGAGCTGCAGGTACACATAACATGGTCGGGCCATGAATTTGGCGTAAGCTGGCCGCCCAAATAGAGCATGATACGTGCTCTGGATCTTGACCACTTCAAACATCAATTTCTCAGCTCTGGAGTCATATTCATCCCCAAAGGCTACCTCCAATTCGATCTTGCCGACTGGATACGCCGACTTACCGGGAACAACTCCATGGAAGACAATGTTGGACTGCTTAAGATTCTTATCAGTCAACCCCATGCGACGGAAAGTCTCATAGTAGAGGATATGGATGCTGCTGCCTCCATCCATGAGTACTTTAGTGAATTTGTATCCACCCACTTGAGGGGCCACTACCAGGGCTAAGTGACCCGGATTGTCAACCCGGGGAGGGTGATCCTCTCTGCTCCATACAATAGGCTGCTCAGACCACCTCAAATACCGAGGAATTGTCGGCTCAACTGTATTCACAGCCCTATTATGAAGGTTCTAGTCTCATTTGCATAAATTGGTGGTGAACACATGATACTGCCCACCGTTCAGCTGCTTTGGATGGCTCTGGTATCCACCTTGCTGCTGTTGCTGACCGCCCTAGCCAGATTGCTGGTTATATCCACCTTGGTTGCCATGGGAACCCTGGAAATT
Organism: Triticum dicoccoides; assembly: GCF_002162155.2. NCBI lineage: Eukaryota > Viridiplantae > Streptophyta > Magnoliopsida > Poales > Poaceae > Triticum > Triticum dicoccoides. The sequence continues at coordinate 639,935,145 of NC_041385.1, read as the reverse complement.
GGGATTTGACCCACCGCCAGGGCCATGAGACCCGCCGCCACCTGAGCCGCCGCCCTGCCCATTGTTACCGTCATACATGTTCGGATTTTTAAAAGCCTTCATGATCGTACAGTCCTTCCACAAGTGGGTCCCCGGCTTCTGCTGAGTGCCGTGTCTCGGACAGGTCTCATTCAACAATTGCTCAAGTGTGGGGCCTGACCCGCCAGACCGGGGAGGTGGCCTCCCTTTGTGCTGCTGGTTGTTACCCTGCGTGCTGTTGTTAGCCATGGAATCCAAGCTGCCATCAGCCTTACATTTATTACCTCCTTGATTTGCCGGGTTCTGCTGAGGGCCCTTGCCGTTGCCGTTCTTATTTCCCTTCCCTGCCTTGTCATCATCAGACTCAGGGTCCTTGGTACTATCAGAATCATCGTACTTAACTAGAGCTGCCATCAGCGTGCCCATATCGTTACACTCGCGTTTGAGCCGGCCCAGCTTTTGTTTCAGAGGCAAAAAACGGCAATTTTTCTCCAACATTAAGACCGCAGAGCCGGCATCCATCTTATTAGATGAATGTATTATGGCTTTAACTCGGCGCACCCAATGGGTTGTAGACTCGCCCTCCTCTTGCTTGCAATTCGTCAGATCCAGATTGACATGGGCTGCTTGCACGTGTCTTTGAAGTTCTGGATGAACCGGGCCTTTAACTCCGCCCAAGAGCTGATCGAATTAGGTGGCAGGCCTCTCAACCGAGTGCGAGCAGTTCCATCCAACATCATGGTGAAGTATTTAGCCATTGCATAGTCACTAACCTCCAAACAACTCCATAGCCATCTCATAACTCTCAATCCACGCCCCAGGCTGTAAGTCAGCCGTGTAATTTGGCACCTTCCTAGGTCCCTTAAAATCCTTGGGCAGACGCTCGTTACATAGAGCCAGCACCAGACAGGGGACCCCTCTGGTCCTGGTGGCTATACCTGCCTCCAGAGAATTCGTCGGATAAACTGGATATGGCTGGTAGGCGGTTAGCTGAGCCGCCTGCTCAGCTGCCTGCTGAGCCGCCTGCTGAGCCACCCGCTCGACCTCTTGGCATATTCTATCTTGATCCACCAAGTTGAAAGCCTCATGACGCGTCGGGTTAAGCCCACCTGGTTGGTCACGGTGTCTGATGTTGCTTGAAATGGCCGCCGAATCCATGTGCCTACTGTAACTCGGGCTTCGGCTTGGATGAGGGGTCGAGTGGATCCTGTTCCGAGTGTATGAGTATGCCTCTTGCTGTGCCAAAGCTGTCTGAAAAAGTTCCCTGACCCGGCGGGTTTCAACCACCGCCGGAGAGTCACCATCAATTGGGAGAGCTGCCAATCGTGTGGCTGCCGCTATCATGTTCTCCAACGGGTTAGAATAGTGACCCGGGGGTGTGGGTACATACTGAGGCGGTGCCATGTTTACGCGAGGGGGTCCCATCACCTGCGGTTGAACCGGTGCACCATCTCCGGGTGTCGCAACATGATCCGCTCCTGTGCATGGAGAGAGCCACGGCGGGTTGCCTGTACGCGGAGAAAGCCACGGCGGGTTACTGGGCCTCGCCCCTGGCGTGTGGAAAAGATTTCGAGGATCATAAACCGGGGGGAGTCTAGACTGAGCCTTTTGATGTTTCCTCCTCATGACCTCATTAGTCGTGTTCTGGTCCTGCGTAAGCCGGAAGATATGTGCCTGAATCTGCTGAGCCTGGAGATCTAGAGCCGCCTTCTCTATGGTGATCCTGACATCTTCCGCTGCTAGGTCCTCTTTAGCATGTGCCATATCCAATTTTAGCTGCGCCACCTCTGCATCATGACAAGCCTGATCCGCCGGGTTAACGATGGCAGTTAATAGGGTGGTCAGCTTGTCTGTGAGATCCATCAACACATGAGCCGGCGAGCGCACAGGGCCTCCTGCCCCGGCTGCTGCTGACCCGGAAGTTATGGCCGCTGCAGCTGTGGAATCTTGGACAGGTTGTGTGCCAGCCATGAAGATCCCAACCCTGCTCCGCGGCTCAAGGCAGTCCGGAATACTGCTGCCATCGGAACAGCCCCCAAGCCCGCCATCCTGCAGCTGATACAACCAATTCGTCTCACCTGTGGACGACTCACCATATGAGTAGATGGCCGTCTCACCGCCAGAGGCAGATCCTTCAGAAGGTCCTCCGTGGACACATCCCACGAAGGCACGATTCATAGCCGGCGGAGCCTGGGCGGGTCTGGCACGCTGAGCCGTCTCGACGAGGTTGGTGCAGATGTCCGGTTTAGGGCCCGGCTCGCCAATCTTGCCGATGAAGACATGGATTCTGCCGAAGGGGACCCGGTACCCATACTCAATTGAGCCGGCATCGGGGGCCCAGCCTGCATCGTCGATGTAGAGCTTGCCGCGACGACTCTTGCTCATCCGGCCCAGAGCATATCCCTTGAGCCCTTCAAAGCTGCCCTTCAAGAACTCGAATCCACCGTGCGCTGGCCCCATGGTGGGCGCCAACTGTCGTGGAATTGTCATGTCAGATGTCCTAAGGAACAGACTTCGTCGTGGAGCCATCGCAACCAGGAATCTTGAAGGGGTTAATCGGGACAAGAGACACGGGAGTTTATACTAGTTCGCCCCCTTACGATGAAGGTGAAAGCCTACATCTAGTTGTGATGGGATTATTGGGGTTTCGATGACCAGGGAGCAAACACACTTTGCCTGAGTCTCGAGTTGTTGTTACCTGTCCTAAACCGCCACCGGGTCGTCCCTTTATATACAAAGGTCGACGCCCAGGGGCTCTACAGAGTCCCGACCAACTTATAATCAATATCCGGCTCGGTCTCTTAATCTTTCTTGTCTTACAATACAAGTCACACTTTATACAGCGGTTTATCACTACGGGCCTTAAGTCGCCTATGGGCCTTGGGCCCTTACTAAGCCGCCGTCTTCAACCTTGAGCATTGGGATTCAAGAATGCTTATAGGTATAACCCGGCCCCTCATGGCGGGTCATACCTAATAGTTATATCCCCAATAGATGGCAAAGTGAACAAGGGTATATTTGATATACATGTTATTGATGTGTACCTTACTAGTGTTTATAGTAGCCCCTGAGTATTTGATACTAGTTCGGTTGCTAAGATTAGTAACTCGAAACAGGAGTTATAGAATAAACAGAGACTAGTTGAGGGTGAAGTGACGTTGTGTGTTGGAAATGGTTCCAAGATTGATATGATCATCATCGCACATTCCCTATACTTTCAGGATTAATGTTAAACCTAAATAAATTTTATTTGGCGTTTGCGTTGAGCATGAATATGATTTGATCATGTTTATTGCAATACGGTTATTCATTTAAAGTTATAGAATAATTGTTGTTCTGTTTACATGAATAAAACCTTTGATGGTCATACACCCAATGAAAATAGTTTGTTGGATCTCGATCGTAGTGATACACAAATTCATAATATTGATGCCAAAAGATGCAAAGTTGATAATGATAGTGCAACTTATTTGTGGCACTGCCGTTTGGGTCATATCGGTGTAAAGCGCATGAAGAAACTCCATAAAGATGGACTTTTTGAATCACTTGATTATGAATCATTTGATGCTTGCGAACCATGCCTTTTGGAAAATATGACTAAAACTCCATTCTCCAGAACAATGGAACGAGCTACTGACTTGTTGGAAATAATACATACCGATGTATGCGGTCCAATGAGTGTTGATGCTCGTGGCGGGTATCATTATTTTCTGACCTTCACAGATGATTTGAGCAGATATGAGTATATCTACTTAACGAAACATAAGTCTGAAACAGTTGAAAGGTTCAAAGAATTTCAGAGTGAAGTGGAAAATCATCGTAACAAGAAAATAAAGTTTCTGCAATCTGATCGTGGAGATGAATATTTGAGTTACGAGTTTGGCCTTCAGTTAAAACAATGTGGAATAGTTTCACAAACTCATGCCACCTGGAACACCATAGTGTAACGGTGTGTCCGAACATCATAACCGCACTTTATTTGATATGGTGCGAACAATGATGTCTCTTACCGATTTACCAATATCATTTTGGGGTTATGCATTAGAGATAGCTACATTCACATTAAATAGGGCACCATAAAAATCCGTTGAGACGATGCCTGATGAACTGTGGTTTGGCAAGAAACCAAAGTTGTCGTTCCTCAAAGTTTGGGGCTACGATGCTTATGTGAAAAAGTTTCAACCTGATAAGCTCGAACCCAAGTCGGAGAAGTGCGTGTTCATAGAATACCCAAAGGAAACTGTTGGGTACACCTTCTATCACAGATCCAAAGGCAAGATATTCGTTGCTAAAATGGATCCTTTCTAGAGAAGGAGTTTCTCTCGAAAGAAGTGAGTGGGAGGAAAATAGAGCTTGATAAGGTAATTGTACCTTCTCCCGAATTGGAAAGTAGTTCATCACAGAAATCAGTTCGAGTGATTCCTACACCAATTAGTGAGGAAGCTAATGATGATGATCATGAAACTTCGTATTAAGTTACTACAGAACCTCATAGGTCTTCCAAAGTATAGTCAGCACCAGAGTGGTACGGTAATCCTATTCTGGAAGTCATGTTACTAGACCATGATGAACCTACAAACTATGAGGAAGCGATGATGAGCCCGGATTTCGTGAAATGGCTTGAAGGCCATGAAGTTTGAGATGGGATCCATGCATGAGAACAAAAGTGTGGACTTTGGTGGACTTACCCGATGATCGGCAAGACATAGAAAATAAATGGATCTTCAAGAGGAAGACATACGCTGATAGTAGTGTTACTATCTAAAGCTCGACTTGTCACAAAAGGTTTTTCGACAAGTTCAAGGTGTTGAATACGATGAGATTTTCTCACTCGTATCGATGCTTAAGTCTGTCCAAATCATGTTAGCAATTGCCACATTTTATGAAATCTGGTAAATGGATGTCAAAACTGCATTCCTTAATGGATTTATTAAAGAAGAGTTGTATATGATGCAACCAGAAGGTTTTGTCAATCCTAAATGTGCTAAAAAAATGTGCAAGATCCAGCGATCCATCTATGGACTGGTGCAAGCATCTCAGAGTTGGAATATACGCTTTGATGAGTTGATCAAAGCATATGGTTTTATACAGACTTTTGCAGAATCCTGTATTTACAAGAAAGTGAGTGGGAGCTCTGTAGCATTTCTAATACTATATGTAGATGACATATTGTTGATTGGGAATGATATAGAAATTCTGGATAGCATAAAAGGATAATTGAATAAGAGTTTTTCAAAGAAAGACATCGGTGAAGCTACTTACACATTGAGCATCAAGATCTATAGAGATAGATCAAGACACTTGATAAGATTTTTCAATGAGTACATACCTTGATAAGATTTTGAAGTAGTTCAAAATGGAACATTCAAAGAAGGAGTTCTTGCCTGTGTTACAAGGTGTGAAGTTGAGTAAGACTCAAAACCCGACCATGGCAGAAAATAGAAAAAGAATGAAAAGTTATTCCCTATGCCTCAGTCATAGGTTCTATAAAGTATGCTATGCTGTGTACTAGACCTATTGTATACCTTGCTCTGAGTTTGGCAAGGGAGTACAATTTTTGATCTAGAAGTAGATCACTGGACGGCGGTCAAGAATATCCTTAGTAAGGACTAAGGAAATATTTCTCGGTTATAGAGGTGATAAGGAGTTCATCGTAAAAAGTTACGTCGATGCAAGCTTTTACACCAATCCAGATGACTCTAAGTCTCAATCTGGATACATATTGAAAGTGGGAGCAATTAGCTAGAGTAGCTCCGTGCAGAGCGTTGTAGACAGAGAATATTTTGCAAAATACATACGGCTCTGAATGTGACAGACCCATTGACTAAACTTCTCTCACGAGCAAAACATGATCATACATTAGTGCTCTTTGGGTGTTAATCACATAGCGATGTGAACTAGATTATTGACTCTAGTAAACCCTTTGAGTGTTGGTCACATGACGATGTGAACTATGGGTATTAATCACATGCAGATATGAATTTTAGTGTTAAATCACATGGTGATGTGAACTAGATTATTGACTCTAGTGCAAGTGGGAGACTGAAGGAAATATGCCCTAGAGGCAATAATAAAGTTATTATTTATTTCCTTATTTCATGATAAATGTTTATTATCCATGCTAGAATTGTATTAATCGGAAACTTAGTACATGCGTGAATACATAGACAAACATAATGTCACTAGTATGCCTCTACTTGACTAGCTCGTTGAATCAAAGATGGTTGAGTTTCCTAGCTATAGACATGAGTTATCATTTGATTAACGGGATCACATCATTAGAGAATGATGTGATTGACTTGACCCATTCCGTTATCTTAGCACTTGATCATTTAGTATGTTGCTATTGCTTTCTTAATGACTTATACATGTTCCTGTGACTATGAGATTATGTAACTCCCGCTTACCGGAGGAACACTTTGTGTGCTACCAAACGTCACAACATAACTGGGTGATTATAAAGGTTCTCTACAGGTGTCTCTGAAGGTACTTGTTGAGTTGACGTATTTCGAGATTAGGATTTTTCACTCCGATTGTCGGAGAGGTATCTCTGGGCCCTCTCGGTAATGCACATCACTATAAGCTTTGCAAGCAATGTGACTAATGAGTTAGTTGTGGGATGATGCATTACATAAAGAGTAAAGAGACTTGCCGGTAACGATATTGAACTAGGTATTGAGATATCGACGATCGAATCTCGGGCAAGTAACATACCGATGACAAAGGGAACAACGTATGTTGTTATGCGGTTCGACCGATAAAGATCTTCGTAGAATATGTAGGAGCCAATATGGGCATCCAGGTTCCGCTATTGGTTATTGACCAGAGAGATGTCTCGGTCATGTCTACATAGTTCTCGAACCCGTAGGGTCCGCACGCTTAACGTCCGTTGATGATATAGTATTATGTGAGTTATGTATGTTGGTAATCAAATGTTGTTCGGAGTCCCGAATGAGATCACAGACATGACCAGGAACTCCGGAATGGTCCGGAGATAAAGTTTGATATATGGGATAATAGTGTTTGATCTCCGAAAGGGGTTCCGGAATTCACCGGAAGGGGTTCCGGAATTCACCGGAAGGGGTTCCGGATGTTTCCCGAAATGTTTGGGTACGAGAACACGTTATTTGGGCCAAAGGGGAAAGCCCATGAGGCTTTTGGAAAGTGAAAAAGGAAGTTTTGCGGAGACCAGAGGCTAGAAGCCAGGAACCCTGGCGTCTAGGGGGTAGACGTCGGGAACCCTAGCTTCTAGCCCTGGAGTCCGTGTAGGACTCTTGCCTTTCGGGCAAAACCAACTTTGAGGAGGCTTTTACTCCAAGTTTCGACCCCGGGGCTCAACATATAAATAGAGGGGCAGGGCAAGCACCAAAGAGACATCGAGAAACACCAAGCCATGTGCCGGCAACCCCGTCCCCTCTAGTTTATCCTCTGCCATAGTTTCTGTAGTGCTTAGGAGAAGCCCTGCGGAGATTGTTCTTCACCAACACTGTCACCATGCCGTCGTGCTGCCGGAACTCATCTACTACTTCGCCCGTCTTGCTGGATCAAGAAGGCGAGGAAGTCATCGAGCTGAACGTGTGTTGAACGCGAAGGTGTCGTACGTTCGATACTTGATCGGGGTGGATCGTGAAGGTGTACGGCTACATCAACCGCGTTGATAAACGCTTCCGCTTAGCGATCTTCAAGGGTATGAAGATACACTCTCCCCTCTCTTTTCTATGCAACACCATGATCTTGCGTGTGCATAGGATTTTTTTTGAAATTACTACATTCCCCAACAAAGTTAGAGGAGCCAGATATTATCTAAAGAGAAGCCTCCCTAGCCGGGCAGGCGAGCCCAACAAATGGCGAGGCCATCTCGTGAAGAAGGTGACCAATGCATCCCAACAGAGTCTGCTGGGACTCGTAGAGACCAGATTACCTCACCAACTACTCCACCACGACCCACGTCGTCGATCAGTGCGGTGTCAAGCTGCGAAGTGATTAAGTGGCAACCATTCGCCACATGGAGGCCACTTCCTACCAAGGAAACCTACAGATGACACACGTCATATGACGTGTCAAACAAGAAGACGTGGAGCTGGCAAGATAGCCCGGCAAGCCTTGCCGGGCAACCAACGACGTGACACTAGGGATGAAAACGACACGGAAATTGACGGAACTGGGTGCTACCATATTTGTTTTCATATTTTTTTGTGGAAGCAGAAACGAATACAGAAACCCCGAAAATGAATATGGAAACAGATAGTACCGAAAACATACACTGAGTGAATACAGAGCGGTCACGGAAGCAAAACTGTGTGTTGACCGGAAATTAAAACCCACTTTGAATCATAGAGAAATACAGACAAGAAACAACTTTTTTAATGGAATTGTTGACATGGCTACAAAATAATATGGTTGTGTTACCAATATAGGATAGTATTGTAGTAGTAAATGACAATTCTGTATAGGTCTAGTTGAGTACGTGTGTGGTAGTAAAAGTTGGTCCTCAAATGATCCATACGGCTCATTCTACTCATCATGTCTTTGTGCATTGTTTGGTAGTTGGGCTACAAAGCAGCCATGGGCCTATAGTAGAAACGGAAATTCCATATTCACGGAAACCGAAAGTTCCATTTCCACGTCTCTTCCACCGAAAAACACCATTCTATTTTTGTTTCCATTTCTGCATAAAAATTTCCATTTCCATTTCGGTTTTGCAAATTTCCGTTTCCGTTTTCATATTTCCTCTCTGTTTCCATTATTCCTCCGGTAAAGTGGAAACTTTCCACTCCATTTTTATCCCTACGTGACACTATGCGGTGCATTAAATGCACACTTTCAGCCTGCAGAGCTAGGTATGATAGCACTATTTGCTATCATATCAATGTATAATGACTGAATTGCCACTGTGGTGACACCTTGATCTACAAAAGGAGGCCCATGGCAACCATTCGAGGGGTTAGAAAGTTAGACCACTCACACCCCCGTATGCGTGTAGTCGCTGCCGCCTCGAGGCAACCCGTGCCGCGCAAGTGTACTGTGTACCACCACCACCTTTCCACCATCAATCCACCAAAGCAGGAGTAGGGTTTTACGCATCACGGTGGCCCTAACCTGGGTAAAACTGCCCGTGTGACCTCTGCCTCGACTCCCCCCTGCCGAACTAGCAAGGGGCTGTCCTGGCCCGATAGGTGGCTGTGCTTTCCCGCGACATCTTTGGCACGCAAGAGGCCAGGAACTGGTTAATCAAGCATAGGGTTTTCCCGTAGGATACACTAGAATAACACATAGTTGGAAGGAGCAAAATAGTATAGGACACTTATGTTCTTTAGTACGATACCAAATTGGTAAATACTATAGTTGTATAGGATTTTTCGCTCAGCAAGACTTACAACTGTTGTTCAGGGTTGCTGTGACTAAGCTTCGTTATAATATGTTAAGCATGTCACGCCGGTCATAAAAACCAAAGACCAACAACCGAACCCGAACACACAGAGCCTAAACGCAGAAAGCACAAACTCAAAAGGAACGAATAAAATACGGTCTGCATAATTATAAGACCGAGAAAATTATAGTCTGATCGGTCATACTGTCTTTAGGACCAAACTGCCGGTATACACCAAATTTACAAGAGCCCATAGACATTATGTTCACCTAAGTCCAAACTGGCCAGCACAAGGTCCCAAAAAGATACACACATGGACACACCTTGCATCCTCTGTCCTAGGTCCTCTCACCTCACGATTTGCCTGCCACGTCACTCAACTCCTCTCTAAGCATCGTGTGCCATTCCGAGACTCGAGCTCCTTGCTAGCCTAGCCACTAGGGTGACACCTTGTTCTCAAAGTGATTACACGTGACACTAGCCTCGATCCGTAATACACTCTATCCCAAAATAAGTGTCTTAAGTTTAGCAGCGTGTAACAATAGAACTAAAGATGCAAATTATGTGGAAAAATGTGTTGACGGCTAGGATTGGATCCTGCTGTACCGCTCCATTATTTTTTCTTTTGCAGGCACGCACATGTGTTGAGCTGGGCCAGTCTGTTGAGCTGGCCATCCGTTTTGGTATTATCTATTTATTTTCTTTATCACTTTCTTTTTTCTTTTTTTTTCTATTTTCTTCTCCTTTTTATTTTAAACTCAAGATTTACTCAGAGATTGAATTGCCCACATTTAAACTAGTTTTAATCCTTTGAACACACAAAGAAAATAGGACAAATATAAATATTTGGAGAATACTTTTCTGCCCTTATGCATTTTGAAAAAGGTTTGATGCATAAGGGAAAATCATTTTGACCTCTAATTAAACTTTAAATTGTTTTAGGTTTTAATAATTGGTCAATTTGATTTTCCAAACACCAAATATGCTCTAAAATGATGAGAGGCAATGCTTCAAAATGCACATCCTGAATTTAAATTTTTGGGGATGTGACATATGAATTATTAATTATTTGTTTCATCATTGTCATGTCCGAGTAGATCCTTTTTGTCCTGTGGGGTAATTGTGATATGCTATTGTCCGTTTGAGGTGTATGTTGCATTGGTGTTTGTCACGCCCAAGATGCAACCCTATCCTAAAGGAACTCGAAGGACCCACCAAGGATAGAAGCGCATCTTGAAGACGCTTTTGCAAGGTGGATATCATTACATCAAACCATTACATAATAGTTGGGGATACATACATAAGGCACAAACGCCCCAAGAATACATCAACATCATACAAGAGATCAACATCCGACTACGGATGAAACACAAAAAGAAACTCCAACGACATCCACCTTGCTAGCACAGGCTGCCGACCTGGAACCTATCCCCTGATCAAAGAAGAAGCAGAAGAAGAACTCCAAAACAAGTAAACATCGCTCTCGCGTCATGTTCATCGCATAACCTGTACCTGCAACTATTGTTGTCGTAATCTATGAGCCATGAGGACTCAACAATCCCATTACCATGGGTATCAAGACTAGCAAAGCTTAATGGGTAAGGAAGGGGTAAAGTGGTGAGGTTGCAGCAGCGACTAAGCAAGTCTGGTGGCTAACATACGCAAATAAGAGCGAGAAGAGAAACAACGGAACGGTCGTGAAGCTAGCAATGATCAAGAAGTGATCCTGAACTCCTAATTATGTCAAACATAACCAAAACCGTGCTCACTTCCCAGACTCCGCCGAAAAGAGACCATCACGGCTACACACGTGGTTGATGCGTTTTAATTCGAATCTGGTGTAAAGTTATCTACAACCGGACATTAACAAATTCCCATCTGCCACATACCCGCGGGCACGTCTTTCGAAAGTTTATACCCTGCAGGGGTGTCCCAACTTAGCCCATCACAAGCTCTCACGGTCAACGAAGGATATACCTTCTCCCAGGAAGACCCGACCAGTCTCGGAATCCTGGTTTACAAGACATTTTGACAATGGTAAGACAAGACCAGCAAAGCTGCCCGATGTGCCGACAAATCCCGATAGGAGCTGCACATATCACGTTCTCAGGGCAACACCGGATGAGACTAGCTACGAGTAAAACCAGACCTCAAGTTTCCCCAAGGTGGCCCCACAGGCAGCTCGGTTCGGACCAGCACTTAGAGAAGCACTGGACCGGGGGGGAGGGCTAAAATAAAGATGACCCTCGGGTTGGCTGACCCAAGGGAAGGGTATATGTGGTGGTGAGGCAAATGGTAAAACCAAGGTTGGGCCTTGCTGGAGGAGTTTTATTCAAAGCGAATTGTCAAGGGGGTCCCATAAATCACCCAGTCGCGCAAGGAACGCAAAATCAAGGAACATAACACTGGTATGACGGAAACTAGGGCGGCAAGAGTGGAACAAAACACCAGGCATAAGGCCGAGTCTTCCACCGTTTTACCAAGTATATAGATGCATTAATTAAATAAGAGATATTGTGATATCCCAACATAATACTGTCCACCATCGAGCAATCTTCAACTTCACCTACAACTAACAACACTATAAGAGGGCTGAGCAAAAGCGGTAACATAGCCAAGCAACGTTTTGCTAGGAAGAGTGAAAAAGGTTAGAGGCTGACATGACAGTTTGGTGGGCTTGAAGAACAAGTGATAGGTAGCGTAGCATAGAGACAGAACGAAGCAACTAACATAGCAATGATTGTAATGAGATCCAAGGTGACGTTCATCTTGCCTAAAATCCCACTAGGAAGAAGAACGAGTCCATGAAGAAGATGAAGCCACGAAGATGAACCAAGCGTAGATAAACGAATCCTCACAATCGCAACGAAACGAGAACTATCGAGAAGAAGCACACAACATGGTAAACACACCACACATATACATGACATGATGCTCAACCAAGTATGATGCAAGGCAAGACTACATGAAGCTACTCATGGCAAGAGATGATGCATACAAGAGGAACATATCAACGCAAGTTTAAATGAGGCCGGAGACAACATGTAACAAATCCGGTAAGTCCTCACATGCAAATTTCGAAATTGGTCCAGATCTGAATAAAACTTATGTTCAAGTTGTTGACCAGCAAGTTAAGATGCACCAAGACGATCTACACGAAATTCTAGTCAAGTTACATATAAAATTCATTTAGTTCGGAGCTACGGCCTAGAAGATATGAGCAAAACAAGTTAAACATGGCATTGATGCAAAATGCATTCAAACATCAAGCAAACACACACAAAACATGGATGCAACAAGGTAATATGAAATCTCATGCAAAACTAAGCAAGTTTCATATAAAGCACACTCAAAACGGAGCAACGATGCAACACATACACTCCAACAAGTCATAACAACAATCTGTCCAAAACAGCAACTAGACATCTAGCAAGCATCAAAACAATATGATACATCACCTCAACATGAATACAAAAGGCATGTACATGATATACAAATGAATATTAACAAAACATGAACACTGAGCTATCTCCAGAAATCACTATAACATACTCTAAAGTACATGACAAGATTGCAAATAATAACAGTTCAGACTTAGCAGAAATAATATCAGGTTGCAATGTTTAGAGCTATCAAACAACATGCTACAGGAACTTATCATAATAAAATAAGCCATGGCATGAATCTACTGAACGCATAAAACAAATGTCCCTTACTGAACATGAGCCAAAAAGAACAGAAGATATGATGGCACCCATGTAAACATGGCAAGTTATATGACAGATTCAAACATGGCAGGAACAACAATAAGTAGGCATGTCGGTGAGCTTGTACCGCTCACCACAGAGCAATACATGTCATGAAAAGGTGACCAACAGTAATATGACATATTTATGAAGCTAATAATGGCAAGAGCAAGTTCATAGGGTGCATGGATCACTGGCAAAGCTGATGGCAAAACTGAACTTAATGTTAACAGGCTGTCGGCAACATTATTTAGCAAGTTTGGAGCAGGATTACAACAAGCTAAAGCAGGCTATAAATGCAACCAGGGACATGGATGGATAGAGCATGGCATGTATAACAAACCATCCTTAGTGAACATCTCCAGATTATGCAACGAATGACTTGTAGCAGCAGGTTTACATAGCACCATGATATAGCAAATTCAGCCTAGCAAAACAGCAACATCAAGTATCCTAGTTCACGAGCTCGATGCACTCACTACAAGACTCACAAAAATACATGGATTTCACCATAGTAACTATGGCATAAAAATGCTCCTAAAATATATAGACATCATGCTCATAAGATGCACACACAAAATGCAATGAAAATGACAAAACATCAAGTTCTGTTAACAGACAACAGTTAACATCATATAGAACTATTGTAACAATGATAAGGGCGTCAAGATGGAGTCAAACAAACATGGCACAATGGAACAGAATGAAGAGCATCTCACAATGAACATTTTGATATATTACACGCACAAAACGGGGCAGTATGCAACAAGTTATGGCCTGATGAACATGGCCACATAATGCAGAAAACTTAGGGACTTGGAGAGATTTTCACCTCTCGGGGAAAAATGGACGGAGTGGAACGGGATGGCTCGGTGCAGATCTGAGGCAGTGGCGTTTGGATCGGGGTCTCCGGCGTACGGGATGGAGCGGTGCAGATCTGAGGTCAACTCCGGCGAGGACGTTTCTCCGGCGAGCGGCGGAGTCCGGGGACGGCGCGGGGTCGCGGATTCGGCGAGCGCCTGGCCAGATCCGGCGAAGAGGATGATGCAG
>NC_041385.1:639849670-639920827 GCF_002162155.2 Triticum dicoccoides | reverse complement strand
CCGGGGTGGGCCCGATCTGGGCTCCCTCGGGCCGCGGCGGCGGCGGGCGGCGCTGGGACACGTGGCGGGCGCTGGTTGGGCATGGGGCGGCAGCGCGGGCGGCGGACATGTCCGGGCGGCGGGGTTTTTGTCCGGCGGCGCGGAGAGGAAGTAGACTAGGGTTTGTACCGTGAAAAATGAGGAGGTGGAGGCAAATATATAGGTAGAGGGAGCTAGGAGTGTCCAAATGGGGTGCGGTTTTCGCCCACACGATCGTGATCGAACGACCGAGAGCATGGAGGGGGTTTGGTGGGCTAATGGGATGATTTGGAGGGGTGTTGGGCTGCAAGACCAAAGGGGCTTTCGGGGTACGCGGTTAACCATTGGGGCATCAAACGACCTCCAAATGAAATGAAATTTGACGGGCGGCCTGCTGGTGCTATACCAAGGCCACTTGACAAATCTCGGTCCATTCCGAGAACAGTTTTATCCCGCTCAAGAAACAAAGTCTGGGAGGGGCGACGGGGCACGGCGAGCGGATCACGAAACGGACAACGGGGAAAAAGACCGGATGCAAGTTCTGAAAAACATGCAGATGAAATGCAGATGATGACATGGGAAAATGTAACACGCAAGCAATGACATGGCAAAAACAACGAATAACTGGAAGACACCTGGCGCATCGAATCCGCGGCGTTACAGTGTTGTCCTACGGTGCCCACCATTTGCACACTGATGTGGGGTTCACGCTTTAGGGTTTTGCAATATGTGATTGATTTGCTTATGATGGGTTGCTAGAACAGCAGAAACCTAAACTCTAATTCTTGAGTTGTTGCCCTCCATCCCGAATTACTTGTCGTGCAAATGGATTAAAATGGATGTATCTAAAACTAAAATACGACTAGAAACATCCATTTCCGCGACAAGTAATTCCCGACGGAGGGAGTATGTGATAAAGGGGACCTTAGAAATTAATGTTATGGCTGTGTTTTACCTGAATGGATCTTTAGTATTTTCTTATGCTTTCTAGAGTTCTAATCACAACTAATTCCAGTCAATGGATTTTGTTGTATGTTAGCGTAGGCCTAGATGATTATCACTTTAGTTTCATATCCAATTGAATGGGGACAAGTCCGCACCATATACCACCACTACTCCACACTCGCTATCCTTTATTTTATTGTACCTTTATAATAAAACACCTAATCTTTATTTTCGAGTTCTTTATTATCTTGCAAAGCTACCCTTTTATACTTGCAAAGTATTTCTAGTATTATTCCTTGGGTAGAGCAAAAGTTTGGTACACGTAGGATTGTATTAGTGGAAGATAGAACCTGAGAGAATACAAATCTTACCTTTAGCTCCATGTGGGTTTGACACTCCATACTTACCACCTTCATCACTGGGAAGTGGTATGACAAATCCATACAGTTGGGGATTATCAATCATCAATACTGAGGTCACCAGTGAGGCTGGATATTCCACTATGAATCGGATACGAAGGACAAATGAGACGCCTAAATGGAACCCCAAACATATGAAGGACGTCGTTGTTGACTTGTTCTCATTGATTGTCGACATCCCTAGACGCTAGATATATAGGCTCCTTTTAAACAACTTGTCAAACTGTTAATTATGTGATGAGACAAGCTTGTTTCCCTACACTTATTATTATGTTGGTTTCACTAATACTCTTAATCATTGTGTCATCATTGTAATGTGGTGTATGGATGTGTATATGTGTGTGATATCATGATTTTTGCTATGTGCTCACAATAATAGATGAGATCACGAGATTTGTGCCATGTGATCTCTATGGAAGATGAAGAGGCAAACCAGTTGTGCCTACGTGAGAAGTTTCGGGCAGAGAGGCTCAGGGAGATGACATTCTCTTGGATCGGTATTGTGTGGAACACTCGAGGGGCGACTTTCAGAGCTGAAGTTCGACACGAGACAAAAGATAGAAGAAAGCGGACCAAGCTGGGTGGGGTGGTTACTCGGGATCCTCTTGAGCGCGGACCAAGTTAGTCCTCGTGGTATCCGTCAATGTCCTCACGTTGGTAGCTACTAGCCGTGTATGTAATGATGAATAACATCGATGTAATGTGATATATCTATTGCAATTTCTACATGTGTATGCATGTTTGGATGTTTGATACGTCTCCAACGTATCTACAATTTTTTATTGTTCCATGCTATTATATTAACTGTTTTGGATGTTTAATGGGCTTTATTATGCACTTTTGTATTATTTTTGGGACTAACCTAATAACCGGAGGCCCAGTGCAAATTGCTGTTTTTTTGCCTATTTCAACGTTACACAGAAAAGGAATACCAAATGGAGTCCAAACGGAATGAAACCTTCGAGAGAGTCGTTTTTGGAACAAACGCAATCCAGGATACTTGGAGTGGACGTCAAGGAAGCAATGAGGCGGCCACGAGGTAGGAGGGCGCGCCCAGGGGGGTAGGCGTGCCCCACCCTCGTGGGCCCCTCGTGGCTCCACCGACCTACTTCTTTTGCCTATATATACTCATATACCCCAAAAACATCCAGTAGCACCACGAAACCCTATTTCCACCGCCGCAACCTTCTGTACCCATGAGATCCCATCCTGGGACCTTTTCTGGCGCTCCGTTGGAGGGGGGATCAATCACGGAGTGCTTATACATCAGCACCATAGCCTCTCCGATGATGTGTGAGTAGTTTACCATATACCTTCGGGTCCATAGTTATTAGCTAGATGGCTTCTTCTCTCTCTTTGATTCTCAATACAAAGTTCTCCTCGATCTTCTTGGAGATCTATTCGATGTAATACTTTTTGCGGTGTGTTTGTCGAGATCTGATGAATTGTGGGTTTATGATCAAGATTATCTATGAACAATATTTGATTCTTCTCTGAATTCTTATATCTATGATTTGATATCTTTGCAAGTCTCTTCGAATTATAAGTTTGGTTTGGCCTACTAGATTGAACTTTCTTGCAATGGGAGAAGTGCTTAGCTTTGGGGTCAATCTCGCGGCGTCCTTTCCCAGTGACAGCAGGGGCAGCAAGGCACGTATTGTATTGTTGCCATCGAGGATAAAAAGATGGGGTTTATATCATATTGCTTGAGTTTAGCCCTCTACATCATGTCATCTTGCTTAATGCGTTACTCTGTTCTTATGAACTTAATACTCTAGATGCATGTTGGATAGCGGTCGATGTGTGGAGTAATAGTTGTAGATGCAGAATCATTTAGATCTACTTGTCACGGACGTGATGCCTATATACATGATCATGCCTAGATATTCTCATAACTATGCGCTTTTCTATCAATTGCTCGACAGTAATTTGTTCACCCACCGTACGATATTTTATCTTGAGAGAAGCCACTAGTGAAATCTATGCCCCCGGGTCTCTTTTCCATCATATTATATCTCCTTTATTTACATTGCATCTCATTTACTATTTTGCAATCTTTACTCTTCAATCTATACAACAAAAATACCAAAAATATTTTATCTTGTTATGTCTATCAGGGTAAGGGTATGGCAATGGGTACCCATTACCCGTGTACCCTGTGGGTAAAAACCCTATTAGGGTAAGGGTATGGGACAAAAAATTATCCATGGGTACTTAAATGGGAAAATATCATACCCATCGGGTAGAGAGGGTATGGGTATGGGATCGTATAACCCATGCCCGCGTACCCATGTACCCATCTAAAATATTGATAGGTGGGTTTCCGTTAATATCCCAATGTATTCATTTCCCCTCCTAATCACGCTAGGTAAAAACTCTAATGTGTATTCAAATTATCTCTATAATTTATCATGATTTCGTGAACTTAAAGTGTATGCATATGTGTTATTATTTATGATTATGTGTTGTTGTTTAACATTTTTATATGTCACTTTATAGGCAAGTACTTTTGTTTATGAGAATATGTTGTTGTACATTGTTGTTTAAGATGTGTTGCTATTAATAACTTATGATTATATGTTGCTTTTTACGACTATTTTCTACTCAATTGATGTGTTGTAAACGCGGGTATTTTTACCCGCGGGTATCCATATACCCTGTTGCGTGACGGGTATGGGAAAAATTTATACCCTTGACAGGTATGGGTATGGGTGATGGGTAAACTCACGGCGCACGGGTAAGGGTATAGGGTAGCTCCACCCATACCCATACCCTGCGGGTGCCATCCCTACGTGTAACCTCCTACTGGATTGATACCTTGGTTCTCAAAAACTGAGGGA
The DNA here is from genome assembly GCF_002162155.2 of Triticum dicoccoides. Taxonomy (NCBI): domain Eukaryota; kingdom Viridiplantae; phylum Streptophyta; class Magnoliopsida; order Poales; family Poaceae; genus Triticum; species Triticum dicoccoides. The sequence continues at coordinate 639,916,605 of NC_041385.1, read as the reverse complement.
AATACTTACGCTACTTTGTTGCATCACCCTTTCCTCTTCAAGGGAAAAACAACGCATGCTCAATTGGTAGCAAGAAGGATTTCTGGCGCCGTTGCTGGGGAGGCTTACGCCAAGTCAAGTCAAGATTTGATCTCTCGATAACTCGCCGATTTCTGGCATCGTTGCCGGAAAGATCTACACACAAGTCAAGACATACCAAGTACCCATCACAAACACTTATCCCTCACATTACATTATTTGCCATTTTCCTCTCGTTTTCCTCTCCCCCACTTCACCCTTGCCGTTTTATTCACCCTTTTTCCATTCGTCTCTTTTTGCTTGCTTCTTGTGTGTCCGTGTGTTAGATCATTTGTTTCGCCATCATGGCCAGTCCTTCTATCATTGTTAGTACTCCCGAGAATGAAGTTCTTAATTTTGAACAAAGGGAGGGAGAAAATTTAAAAGATGCTTGGTACAAAATTTGCAATGCTCAGAATAGATCCACTAGGAAGCAATATACTTCCGTTCTTCTTCCCAATTTTTATGTAGGCATCACTCCTTGGAACAAATATATTCTTGACACCATTACCGGGGGGAATTTCTTGGGTAGCCACACTTTTGATTCTTATAATGCTTTGATAGATTTGTTTGGCTCACCACCTCTTTTGGTTAATGGAACTATTTTAACTTTGGAACACGTGATGCAAAGGCTTGAAATTATTGAAAATAAAGTTGCCACTATGGAGTTGATTGAGAATTTGGATAAAAAGATCCACAACCAAATTACCCAATATGGATGTAAGGTAGGAGTTACTCTGAAAAGTTTTAAAGAAAAAGAACCCATAGTTGACGGAAAATTAGATCAAGATTCCACTAGAATTGATAAACTTGAGGATATTCTTAACAAATTAGGTTCTGCTTTTTCTACCGTGAGAAATACTTCAAACCCTCCTACTACAAATTTCTTGCCTAGGAGTTTGATCATTAATAAAAAGAAGGAAACTCCTAAGGGTTATAAGTGTTCAATTGAACAATTGCCAACCAAAGATGGTAATACCTAGATCTATTCTTGTTTTTATGCCTAGCTAGGGGCGTTAAACGATATCGCTTGTTGGGAGGCAACCCAATTTTATTTTTGTTCTTTACTTTTGGTTAGATGTGGTTTTGTGTTTTAATTAGTGTTTGTGCCAAGTAAAACCTTTAGGATAACCTACGGTGATAGTTAATTTGACCTTGCTGAAAAACAGAAACTTATGCACGCACAAGATTAGTTTTCATAAATCACAGAATCGTTCTTGTCAGTTGATTCTTTTTTAAGAAGATTAATAAGAAAATTGCCTAGGACTTCCTAATTTTGTAGAATTTTTGGGTTTCCAGAAGTATTCGAGAGTTATAGATTGCTACAGACTATTCTGTTTTTGACAGATTCTGTTTTTCGTGTGTTGTTTGCTTGTTTTGATGAATCTATGGCTAGTATCGGGGGAGTATGAACCATAGAGAAGTTGGAATACAGTAGGTTTAACACCAATATAAATAAAGAATGAGTTCATTGTAGTACCTTAAAGTGGTGGTTTGTTTTCTTGCACTAACGGAGCTCATGAGATTTTCTGTTGAGTTTTGTGTTGTGAACTTTTCATGTTTTGGGTAAAGATTTGATGGATTTTGGAATAAGGAGTAGCAAGAGCCTAAGCTTGGGGATGCCCAAGGCATTCCAAGGTAAAATTCAGGGACAACCAAAAGCTTAAGCTTGGGGATGCCCGAGAAGGCATCCTTCTGTCGTCTTCGTCTATCGGTAACTTTACTTGAGGCTATATTTTTATTCACCACATGATATGTGTTTCCCTTGGAGCGTCTTGTATGATTTGAGTCTTTGTTTTTTAGTTTAGCATAATCATCCTTTCTGTACACACCTTTTGGAGAGACACAATTGAATCGGAATTTATTAGAATACTCTATGTGCTTCACTTATATCTTTTGAGCTAGATAATTTTGCTCTAGTGCTTCACTTATACCTTTTTAGAGCACGGTGATGGTTTTTAATTTGTACAAATTATTGATCTCTCATGCTTCACTTATATTATTTTTAGAGTATTTTAGAACATCATGGTAATTTCTTTTGGTTATAAATTAGTCCTAATATGATGGGCATCCAAGTTGGGTAAAATAAAAACTTTCGTATGGAGTGCATTAAACACTATGATAAATTTGATACTTGATAATTGTGTTGAGATATAAAGGTGGTAATGTTAGGGTCATGATAGTTGGGTAATTATGAAATTAAGAAATACTTGTGTTAAAGTTGGCAAGTCCCGTAGCATGCACGTATGGTGAACATTGTGTGACAAATTTGAAGCATGGGGTGTTCTTTGAGTGCCTTCCTTATGAGTGGAGGTCGGGGTCGCGTGATGGTTAACTCCTACCAACCCTTCCCCTAGGAGCATGCGTAGTAGTACTTTTCTTCGAGGGCTAATTTTTTTTTGCAATAAGTATATGAGTTCTTTATTACTAATGTGAGTCCATGGATTATACGCACTCTTACCCTTCCGCAATTTGCTATCCTCTATGGTACCGTGCATTGCCCTTTCTCACCTTGGGAGTTGGTGCAAACTTCGCTGGTGCATCCAAACCACGTGATACGATACACTCTATCACATACAAACCTCTTTATATCTTCCTCAAAACAGCCACCATACCTACCTATTACGGCATTTCAATAGCCATTCCGAGATATATTGCCATGCAACTTTCCACCGTTCCGTTTATTATGACACACGCCATCATTATCATATTGCTTTGCATGATCATGTAGTTGACATCGTATTTGTGGCAAAGCCACCATAATATTTCTTTCATATAGGTCGCTCTTGATTCATTGCATATCCCGGTACACCGTCGGAGGCATTCACACAGAGTCATATTTTGTCCTAAGTATTGAGTTGTAATTCTTGAGTTGTAAATAAATAGAAGTGTGAGGAAAGGATGATGGAGACTATGATTCCCCCACAAGTCAGGATAAGACTCTGGACGAAATAAAAAAAGAGAAAAAAAGAAAAAAAGAGGCCAAAGAAGCCCAAATAAAAAATGAGAGAAAAAGAGAGAAGGGACAATGTTACTATCCTTTTTCCACACTTGTGCTTCAAAATAGCACCATGATCTTCATGATAGAGAGTTTATTATTTTGTCACTTTCATATACTAGTGGGAATTTTTCATTATAGAACTTGGCTTGTATATTCCAATGATGGGCTTCCTCAAAATGCCCTAGGTCTTCGTGAGCAGGCAAGTTGGATGCACACACACTTAGTTTATTTTTGATGAGATTTCATACATTTATAGCTCTAGTGCATCCGTTCCATGGAAATCGATTTTTTTGACTATTCATAGCCCGTTGATTAGCCGCGTCAATGTGAGACTTTCTCCCTTTTTTGTTTTCTCACATAATCCCTATCATCATACTCTACTCCACCCATAGTGCTATGCCCATGGCTTATGCTCATGTATTGCGTGAGGGTTGAAAAGGCTGAAGCGCGTTAAAAAGTATGAACCAATTGCTTGGCTGAAACCGGGGTCATGCATGATGGGAGCATTTTGTGTGACGAAAATGAATCATGGCCAAACTATATGATTTTGAAGGGATAAGCTTTCTTTGGCTAAGTTATTTTGATAAGACATAAACTGCTTGGTTAGCATGCTTGAAGTATTACTTGTCGGATTTCGGGTTCCGGCAAAACCCTTGAGGTTAGAACACTGGGGTGAGCACGAAAATTTCCCCGTACCGAATCTCGCTCTCAGCCTCTCCTCGATCCCTAAGCTAGCTCGATGAACTCAAAACACAAGAGACACAAGATTTATATAGGTACGGGCCACCGTTGTGGTGTAATACCCTACTCTTGTGTGGTGGTGGTGGATTGCCTCTTGGGCTCATGATGAAATGTACAAGGGAAGAACAGCCTCCTGAGGAGAGGTGTTCTTGAGCTGTTGTGGTGTGCTGCTTGGGCAGGATACGATCACTGATAAATTGCCCCTTCTATTGTGGTGGCTAGCTCTATTTATAGAGGCATTGGTCTTCTTCCCAAATATTGAGCGGGAAGGGATCCAACAACGGCCGATTTGAAAAGGGATAACTAGTACAAGCTATCCTGACTAAACATGGTCTTCGCCTGCCAAAGGCGCTGGTGATGACGCCGTCTTGGGCTCCACGATGACCTCCGTCCTGCCGTCCTACTGGTCTTGGTCTTGTGGCACCGATATGGAAACCTTTTCCTGATGCCTCGGTACTCCTCGCCTGTGCTTGCCCCCTTAGCACCAAAGAGGAAACAAGGACACTACGCACTAGTCCCTGCCTGGCGCACACCTGGCCTTGGTTGTCATGGCTTGCATCAGGGGAACCTCACGAGGTACCCCCTTGCCTTGATCTCTCCGCCTCCTCGCGAGCCCGCCTGGTGAGGCCGCTCCTGAGGAGGCCTTGCGTCATCCGCCCCGCGAGGCTTGGCCCCTCGCGAGGGTCCTGAGTGTTGGTTGCTGAAGACGGGCCGGTCCTAGGCCATTGGTGGAGCCACGCCGCGGGCCACAGGCAGGCAAGTCTGGCGACCCCCGTTTCCAGAACACCAACAGTAATCCCCGTGCCCAAGGCATGCTCGGACTTGGCTTAGCGGCGAAGCCAAAGCGCAAGTGTGGAGAGCCGTGGGCCCCAAGAGCCTACGGCCTTGGTCGATGCATGGAGACTGATTGGACGTGTGCGTCTCCGCTTCCCCATGCTGCCTCAACAACTGCCCGACTTGACGAGTCCCTGCTGCATGCAAAAAGGGTTATCATTACCTGCGATCGTGGAGGCCAACGGTTGGCTTCCCTTGGGCTATAAATTAGGAGGGGCGAGAAGCCCCCGTTGCCCATCTCTTCCCGCTTCGCCTGGTTCTTCTCCCCTGCTCCACCTCTAGCCATGACGCCAATGGCACCGATTCGTAGATTTTAGGCCGAAGAGAAGGGAAAGGCTCCCCAGGATGGACCCGATCTGCACCGCCGAAGAAGTGGCCGGTCCACCACCGTGGCAAGGCCGTGGGGCTGGAGATGACGAGGCCTTGGTGCGAGCGGCCACCTCCTGGGTACCCGCTACTCCTGTGCGCCCCAACCGAGGGCTCTGGAGAAAGGGGCGGCGAGCGGCACCGCCCGCGCCGCAGCCACGGTCGGCGCACCATGGTGGCGCGCGCCGTCGCTCTTGGAATCCACGCCACAGACTCCTCTCGCGAGCTTGTGCTGCTTGCGGTGATGCCTCCGAGCACCTGGATTCGCTTCCCTTCATTCTGCTCCACCGAGATGCTGCCGAGAGGTCCTCTCGAGCTTTGGCTGCAGCACGCCGACTGTGGTGCCCTGACGACCGGAGCGGAGGTCGAAATCGTTTCCCCGGGCAAGATCTTCATGACCCGAGGCTGGGGCGAGGTCGCCCGAGTCTGCCGAATGGGGGGCGCCCTCGTGATCCATTTTGAATACGACGGTGCCTCCTTGTTGTCCTTCAAGGTCTTCGACGCGGAAGGCCGCTGCCTGGAGTGCTGCCCTGGAGGGGGCAGTCAAGACGCCGATGCAGCAGGGGCTGGGCCCGCCGTCAACTCTTCCATCGGCTCCTCCGGCAGCAGTAGCAGCGCTTGGGAGTCCAGCGAGTCTCTCGAACTCTTCGAGACTCCGAAGACGAGAGACGACAACTATGTACCCCCGAGCGCTCGCTGCGCCCGGAGCAAGGTGGCAGCGTCGGGCCGTCACCGCCGCTGATCTGGATGGGGTTGGTGGTGGTCTCCCGTGGCCCACTGTTGATGTTGGCATTGGCCATGTAGGCGCGTGTAGTTAGGGATCCTCAAGGTTCTCTTCCTTCATTCCCCACGGGGAATCAAAAAACAACCCGCGGGGGCGTGTAAAGGGGTATGCGATGTCTTTTGTTGATGCTATCCTTACTATGAAATCGTGTGAGTGCTCGTCCTATCCCGGCTTGGTTCCCCCTTTCTAACCTCGCGACGACTTGGTGCTCTACACTGACAGGTCCCGATCCCCAGGCAGGCTGCAACAGTCACTGGTATGCCAGGTCGCGATGCCGTGGTCAAGGCCAGGAGGTGAGCGGCCCGAGGTCCAGTAAGAGCCCCTGAGGCGCGATGCTCAGGAGGCCCCCTTTAGCGTGCAACCAGCTGCCGAGGGGTGAGAAAGGAAGGCAATGTTGCTGTCACAGATCCACATTAATTGAGAATTTCGTGTTGTAGCGATTAGTTGTTCCAGGCGTGAAACTTATCTCGGTGATATGGAGTCGTTTCCCTGTGTTGCACCAGACTTATGCGTCGGCAATCGTGGCGCAGCTAGCTTAGGCCCGTGCGATCCTCCCCTTTCTTCCCTGCGCTCTCCTTCCTGCTCAACGTCCTTAGTTTCCGGCCATCGAGCGAGCTTAGCCGCCGCTGGTATGCCAGGTCCCGATGCCATGGTCATGGCCAGAGGGTGAGTGCTGGAGAGCCAGTAAGAGCTCCTGAGTCGCGATGCTCAGGAGCCTCCCTTTCAACGTGCAAGCGAATTGCATGGGAAAGAGAGGGAGCTCGTGGTGCCGCCCGCTGTAGACCTCATGAGGTTCCTGCAAATCAGCATTAGAAAGACATGGGTTGCCATTATAATTGCCGGCCAGCCATTGGTTTCTCCGAGAGAAGGGTGAGGGCACTGACGGCCTGGTGAGGTGACGCACGCGGGGCTGCCGTGGGACAGAGCTCGACCGCTCAGATTTGTCGGTGTTGCAGGGACGGACCCGTGCGCAAGCACCGTGCCAGCGTGGGCGGCACCCGTGGAAGGTGGCAATCGAACATGTGATAATCATAGGTAGATTAGGCATGAAAGGCAAATCTGCTTACATAAATGTAGAATGGATACATGCCACTGGGTCAGACCCAAGTAGCTTGGGGATGATGTAACCTGAGGGGCGCCCCCAGCAAGGTAAGCTAAAGACATGAAAATGAGATACATGCCGCAGGGATGAACCCACGCGACCTGGGAATAACGCAGCCCTGAGGGCGCTCCCAACTAAGATGAACTTGGGGGATGTCACCTGGTTCCATTGTAGAAGGGGTCTTGGCGTAGCTGAACATGCGCGGTGAAGATGCCGTCCCTCACGAGCTACCGGGGCTCTGAGCCTCAGAAGGCTCTGGGGGTCCAGGTGGTTCCTTGAGGACCGTCTCCGTCTCTGCTAGGACCGCGTGGTGCCTAGCCTCCTGAGCCGCCAGGATGCTCCGCAAATGATGTTGGTAGGTGGCAGCCGTGTTCGGCAGGCCGAAAGGCATGCGAACGTAGCTGTGCGGCGGACCCTCGAGGCGCTCCTCAGATGCGGCTCGGTTGAGCCCTGGGATGTCGACACAGACGCGCAGCCCACCATCCTCGCCTGGATGGGGAGCCGCGCCGGGTAGGCAGCGGTCGCCATGCATGGCCCTTGCTTCCTGAAGCTCCTAAGTGGTCTTGGCAATGAACTCCTGAACGTTGGGCTTTCCATGCCTTGTGCCTTCCTGAGGGAAATGTGCTGTGAAGCACGCCTCCAAGTGGTGCCCGAGCGCCTCCCTCGTGATGTTGGCGAGGTCTGAGGCCCTCCAGAAGAGAGCCCCTGAGCCCTGCCCAAGGAGGGCGCCGGGCGCGTCTTCCTAAGTGGTGGAAGGAGGCACCCCAGGCGCGGGCGCTGATCCTGACGCGGCGCCGCCCGAGATGCTGACCTCCTGATGCCTTGAGCGGAGCGGTTGCTTCTTCTTCTTGGGGATGGCCTTAGGAGGGTTCTCGCCCTTGCTGTCCAGGTCCTCGATTGCTGGAGCTTGGAAGGCACGCTTGAGGGAGCACACCGCATCTCTCTCTTCGCAGGGGACAATGATGATTCCGCCGCTTCCTGGCATCTTGAAGACGTTGTAGCCGTGGTGGGTCACTGCCATGAACTTGGCCAGGGCTGGATACCCGAGGATGGCATTGTACGTCAGGTGGATGTGGGCGATGTCGAAGTCGATGAGCTCGGTGCGGTAGTTGTCGCGCTGTCCGAAGGTGACAGTGAGGCAGACCTTCCCTATCGGAGTGGTGGAACCGTCATAACACCTGAGAACGGCTTGGTAGGCTGGATCTTATCGTATGGCACTTGAAGGTTGTCGAACATCTCAACGGACAGGATGCTAAGCCCTGAGCCGCCTGAGGGAGTCCTGGATTAAGGGGTCCTCGGACAGCCGGACTATGTACTTTGGCCGGACTGTTGGACTATGAAGATACAAGATTGAAGACTTCGTCCCGTGTTCGGGTGGGACTCTCCTTTGCGTGGAAGTCAAGCTTGGCAATTCGGATATTGTCGGGGATATACCCCGCGGTATGACCCGGATGGAGTTGTAAATCGGCTGGGACATGGTAAACTGGTGGATGGTAAACCAGCAGAGAGTTAAGATAGAGAGTCAAGACAGATAGCTAAGATAGACGGTAAACCGACGAGTGTTAAACTGGCAGATGGCTAAGACAGACGGTAAACCGGCAAGTGTTAAACCGGCAGAGTTAAGACAGATGGTAGCACCGGCAGGTGTTAAGTCAATCATAACCCGGCAGACATTGTTAAACCGGCAGACATTGTTAAAGCGGCAGACATTGTTAAACCGGCAGACGTTGTTAAACCGGTAGACAATGTTAAACCGGCAGACATTAAGAAGCCCAGGAAAGGAAGTCAAAATAGTTTAAGTTAAAGTCCGAGTTGGACTCCACATGTAACCCGCCCCTTCAACTTATATAAGGAGGGGCAGGGCTCCCCAAAGAGGGACAAGCAAGAAACAATCTCTAGGGCTAGACACAACTAGAGGAGAGCCGGTTTACGGCGACTCCCTCGTAATGATAATGAGATCTAGCCTCAAACAACATGTAGGGTTTTTACTGGATGATGTTTCCCGGGGCCCGAAGCTGTCTAAACCCTTGTCTTGTGTTGCGTCTCTCGATTCCGCTCAACCCCTCTCAAGCTACCACGTAGATGCGTTGGCCTCGCGACTAAGTCCTCACACTAAGGACATCTGACGTGTTAATTCCACGATAGTTGGCGCCCACCGTGGGGCCTGCGCACGGTGGTGTTGAGTTCTTGAAGGGATCCTCTTCAAGGGATCGAGAAGCTAACGACTGGCCGGATGAAGAAGAACCGACACAAAAATATCTATGTCAACTTCAAAAGTTCATCAGTCCAGATCAGAAAGAGTTTCAACAACGGCTTGCATGGCAACAAGGGTAGACTTATTCTACGCTACCACTGGTAGATCCGTTTGCTCAAAGGTATGATTGGACGCGCAAAATTCCAACCAAGCTCCTGCCTCCGGAGGAAAACGCCCCGGTGAAACGCCCCGGTTTGGTTCTACCTTGCTGGGTCGCCGTTTTTTGTCGTGCGAATCACCTCCAAACCACAACCTCCCTTCGCCAACACGTCTCTGTTGTTGACCCGGAGAAAAATGCAGACGTGTGTGCGTCGCGCAGCCGCCTCACTGCACGAGCTCTCGGCGTGCAGAACCATCGCGTTGTTCCGAGTTACCTATCGCGGCCCCGGACTCGCCATGCCCATGGGCTGACTCTGAATCGCCACCTGGCCTGTTGTTCCTCCACGCGACCGGCCTCCAACAGCGGTAGGAGCCGCCTGATGCATCAAGTCAGAATCAGTACAAGTACTAGTAGTCGGGTTAGTACTCACGTGAAAGAGAAGATCAAACACAGGCCGACTACTCCCATCAGGATCAATTTAATAATACTACTATTCGTCAGGAAGCTACGCTGCTATTCGGATCCTCACACACGCAGTAAAATGCATAATTGGGAATCAGCCACGACTCGGATGGATTGGTCAAGCCAGTCATGACTTGGAGAAGGAACCAGGTCTGTTAACCCGCCGTCCGCGCCATCACTAAGCCGCCAGTTGCTTGACCCACCTCGGCCGCTCTTATCACTATGAGTCACTGGAGCCGCTATGCCAGGCCGGCGGTTTGGATGCTCCTCCGACCGCGTTTACCTCAAGCCACCGACTGCCAAGTCCTCTGCTCTATCAATCCGCCAAAGTTTGAGGCGCCTCCGCTCCGCCCCCGAATCGCCTGTATCAAACCGCCGGGTGCTAACCCGCCACCCGTGCCGAATCGCCATGAACTGCTACAGTCCTGCCCCTCCTCTGTTTCGAGTCACCGCCGTGGCCTCCCCGCACTTCCAAAGCCGGCCCTACTGCTCCTCTACTCCGAGTTGACCTTGTACTGCTACATTGACGAACCGCCCGGCCAAGCGCATGGGCATCAGACCGAGGCACAGATCCGGAAGCGGTTTAGATTTGGGTTCTGTGCCGAGTCGCCGACCGGCTTCCCCGTCCCACTCCCGAGCACCCCTTCGACCGGCTGCGTTGCCCGCAGGTGCGCTTCGCCACTCCACCCACCACCAAGCCGCCATGGCTGCGGGCCTGCTTCCGCCGCCTCGCATCGTCTCTGTCGGTGATCCGGCCTGCCGGACTGTGTCAACTGATGCCGGGTCTCCAAACCGAAGCTGGCGCGTTGGGCTTCCCCGCGCCGTGAGCTACCAGGTATCGCAGCCGCCTCCGTTATGGCCCACCTTTACCACTGCATGTTCTCCTGAACCGCCGGCCCCGCCATGCGTGAGTTCTCCTCCGCCTCATCGCCGTGAGTTCGCCCCTCGGCCTCCCGCCGCCTGCTGCTGCTGAATTTGCCTCGCCGAGGCGCGCATCAGGAGCAGCGTTAAGCAGCCGCCGGTCTAAGCAGCAACTGCTGCTCTGAAAACTACTATTGTTCTGCTATTCCACGCCGTCTGGTGCTTGGCTTCATGCATCCGCGCTTCGCTGCTCCACCATCTGTTGGCCGCCGCTGCAACCGCGGTCTGCCTCCAGCTGCCCGGCGCCTCCGTCCGCGCTGCGCCAGGCTTGTGCGCGAGACGCCCTCTTCTACCTGGCTGGGTTGCTATGTTGTTCCTCCCGCGCGTGCATACAGCCGCGGATAAACCGCCAAGCCGCCAGACCGCCACCATGAGCGCGCGGATGTAGCCACCGGGTCATCTTCATTGACCAGCTGGCCACTTCACGACCGCCACCTCCTGCCTGAACTCCGCGCTCAGCCCGCCTCACTCCGCCTCGCTCCTCCCGCTCGCCGAGGCCCGCGCACGGATGTGCCTCGACGGCCTACTGCTTGCCCGCTCAAAGGGGCTCGCCAATGCCGAGGGCCACCTCGAGTGCGCGCTGTTCATCCTCAACCCTCCCTGCTCCACCGTGCCTCAAGCTATTGCAGGCCTCGCCTCGCGCCGAGGAGTCGCCGCCTGTCACAGGCCTGTTTCAAATCGCCAGTCTTCGTCGCGCACTTTCATTGAGCTCATGGCGCTTCCCAGGATGCATCTACCGGTTCAATACGAATCTGGATAGAAGAAGTGGGGCTACTACGGGAAACTGACGTGGATTCGCCGATTCTCCACGGCTCGAAAGCGGAGACACTCTCCACCTGCCGCCGGCTCGCAGTGCCTTCTAGATTTCCGCCGGCTCGCTGATCCGCCTTGCCTCCGTTGAGCCGCCGCCGGGTCAAGTTGACCCGCCCTGCTCACCGCGTTGCATTAACCCTGTTCCCCCGCCGCTGCTACACCTTGAGCTGGCCGTGTTCAGGGCCGCAGGCTACCTCGACATGGCTCGTGCGCTTCTGGCTGCAGCTACTCTGATTCAGCTACTCTGTCGGGTCGCCGTGAGTCGCCGGCTGCCTCTGAGCCTACCCGCATTGTCTCTGCCGCCTTGAGGCCGCCATCCCTCACCCATGAACCGCCCGCTCCGGCGCACTTGCACCTCCGCCGTCACCGCCGCGCCAGGGAGTTGTCATCGCTTTAAAACGCCGCCTCTGTTGCGATAAACGGATCATTCATCATCCAAAGCCGCTTGCCATCTTCAAACATCAGGTGATATCCATCTACAATTTGTTTTATTAAAACATATTATTTTTATCAAAGAACAAATTACTTTGATTTGTATATTTTTATATTTAGGAATATTATTCATTACAAATGTGGTTTACACCACGGATTGATAATATCCCGCCTGGGGATAATCCGGGACATATCACACGATGAATGGACGCACACAAGTTGTTGCCCTTGCGGTCCGGTCCACATCGGCTTGCTGGAATCATGTTTGCTCGTTTCAGTGGATGTGTGCAAATCACCACCCCCTTGGTCTGGTCTACATCAACACACTGGGCTACACCTATCTGCATGAGTTATTTATTGAGTATGAGCAAGTCACTTCTTGGGTAGCCCGGTTTTCTTCCAACAAAGTGGAAGCAAATTGTCATCAACTACCGTCTACGCTGGATAATTCAATGGATATATGCACAAGTTGCTGCCACTAACGTTGGGTTATCTTCAAACAATCAGTTGGAAGAAACCATTGGCCGAGTTGCTGACACGGCTCATCCGAGATCATTTATAACCCACCACAGTCACCTCAACCATCTGTGGATTTACATCGCATTATCAAACACCAATGATATATACCTTCTGCTATGGTCAAGTACGAAGAATCTCAAGACAACTCCTTGAGTCATCTTACGACTCGGGGGCTACGATGATATATACCTTCTGTTATGATCAAATCTTGCCAGTTTCAGCAAATTCAAGTGCCCCAGTATGTTGAAAGGAAAGATAAACCGGTCCCGGAGGTTACTGCTATATTGATGAAAATTTAAAGGCCGTCAGAGAATTTCCGGCTCAAAAAGTATATGACAAATCACGGCTCAATGAAGAAGTTCCGGGTCATCAGAAAGGATTTTGGTTCAAAATCCGGTTCAAGAGACATCTTTCTCTCAAAGCGTTGAAGCTCTCCAAATATCCGGTTTACAATCTGGTTCGAGGGAAATTTATCTATCACGAAGCTTTGAAGCTCTCAAATCCGGTTCGAAATCCCAGTTCAAGAAGAATTTATCTCTTGCAAAAAGTTACAGGTTGCTCAAGAGGACCTGTTGCCCTAACGCGCGGTTCAAACATGGGTATCCCGCCTTATTGGCTTATCATATTATTGGTTACATGGGGGCTTGAGCTTACAAAGCGGAGTTATGTCCATTAATCCGGCTATTACGCCACGATAAAGCTTGGGAGCTTCACACCCAAGGGGCCAAAGAGAGTCTTGTTGCTACGCACAGCTCAAACATAGGCACCCAATGACCACAACTCATCACGTTACTTGGGGGCTCCTTGTGTCAAATACCAAGGAGTTTGAATGGACCCTTGTAGCTGGGTATCGACCCACGGCTTGGAAGCCTAGTACATTTACCTAAAACCCTGGGTTAACCTGCCTTCATCAAGTAAGCCACTCCTATCCAGGTAATCCTGGCATGACCCGCCGAACGTTTGACAGTTACTCTCAATGAGTCCCTTAACTTGTCAAAGTTAAGACAACGATTGGTTATTTGGAGGCCCATCTCAAAAGGCTTTGTCAAATGGTTTAACTCAGCAGCCTGGCAGCCCACGAAAAGCCTCGAATTTGGGCCTGGCAGCCCTCAAAAAGCCTCGACTACAAGTTTTATTTGCTTTTGCTTTTTGAAAGTTTCATCTCTTTTGCTAAAAGTTCTAAATTAAACCGGTGTCTACTGACCCAGCCAGATTATATGTCATTACATCAACCCGGTGTTATTTAACCCGGCGTGGCTTCCAGTTATCAGCTATGAGCATATAATCAATTATGGACCGACATTTCTTAATCCATCCTGGCTTTGGACTATAAGTCGCCGGTATATATTTGGATTGCGCCATTGGAATCATGCGCTTATAAATCATTGGGTATATTATTCAAATCTTTAATAGCCAACATGGCTGGATTTTTATTATGGTTATCAATAACCAGTATTATTATTAAGGTTTTCAAAGTCGCTTTAGCGCAATGGCTATCATATTATCAATGGATATGATTTATTCTATAATGGAGGGAATAGTCCCGAGTCGCTGCAGGCTTACGACCCGGCACTTGGGGGCTACATTATTCAAATTGAGATCACATCAAATGTGCAAGTATCATGTCGCTGCAAGCATGCACCATGACACTTGGGGGCTAATGCAAAGTCATTATTTGCTCACCTTATTGAAGACCCGACTCATCACATCGTAATGAGCCGGCCCATGGGGGCTACCAATTGCTCCTGTCAACTATTCAAGGTACAAAGCTTTTTATCCATTATATTGAAGGGTCCACTGCTCAGTTGGTAAAGCACAAGACTTTTAACCTTGTGGATGTGGATTCAAGCCCCATGATGGGGGTTACATCATATGATGTTATTTTCATTGAAGTATATATAAAGTCCCAACTCAATATTATCTTACTGAGCCGACCCTTGGGGGCTATGTCTACATGATCATATTTTCAAAGTCCCTGCTCATTATTTGCATAATGACCCGGCTTGGGGGCTACACTGGTTGAAGTTTTTATGAGCATCGGGAAATTACAAGTCTCAGGTTGCTGCAAGCATGACAACCCGGCCCTTGGGGGCTACATATGTGGAATACTCAGTTCTGACTAGTGATTGAGATGAACAACCTGGGTTTCTTCAAGCTTGTGACATTCATATTGAAGCAAATCTTAAGCTGTTACTACGTTACCTTCTTAAGATTTGAGGGCTACAAGTGATAGGCATATAAGAGGTATATTTTCAAAAGCTGATGTTAACAAACGTTTATGATCCGGTGCCATCAATATTCTTAAACCGGCAAGTTCTACATCTTTAAACCGGCTGAAGATCAGATGAGTATTTCAAGGGTCAATATTGTTTTTAAGCATTGGGAGCTGAATCAAAGGAGTTATTCTTCACAATATATTTTCTTATGAGAAACCAATGTCAGCAAGGTGATTATGAAGCTAGCCTATTAAACTGGATTTTCTAGAAGAAGGAAGTGACAAGGACTTAAGGATGATCAGAGTCAGTTTAACATGGATAAATCCAAACTAAACTGGGGGCTAATGTCGGGGATATACCCCGCGGTATGACCCGGCTGGAGTTGTAAATCGGCTGGGACATGGTAAACTGGTGGATGGTAAACCAGCGGAGAGTTAAGATAGAGAGTCAAGACAGATAGCTAAGACAGACGGTAAACCAACGAGTGTTAAACCGACAGATGGCTAAGACAGACGGTAAACCGGCAAGTGTTAAACCGGCAGAGTTAAGACAGATGGTAGCACCGGCAGGTGTTAAGTCAATCATAACCCGGTAGACATTGTTAAACCGACAGATATTGTTAAACCGGCAGACGTTGTTAAACCGGCAGACAATGTTAAACCGACAGACAATGTTTAACCGACAGACGTTAAGAAGCCCAGGAAAGGAAGTCAAAATAGTTTAAGTTAAAGTCCGAGTTGGACTCCACATGTAGCCCGCCCCTTCAACTTATATAAGGTGGGGCAGGGCTCCCCAAAGAGGGACAAGCAAGAAACAATCTCTAGGGCTAGACACAACTAGAGGAGAGCCGGTTTACGGCGACTCCCTCGTAATGATAATGAGATCTAGCCTCACACAACATGTAGGGTTTTTACCGGATGATGTTTCCCGGGGCCCGAAGCTGTCTAAATCCTTGTCTTGTGTTGCGTCTCTCGATTCCACTCAACCCCTCTCAAGCTACCACGTAGATGCGTTGGCCTCACGACTAAGTCCTCACACTAAGGATATCTGACGTGTTAATTCCACGACAGATATGTAGATCTCCTTCTCTGTAACCGACTCTGTGTAACCCTAGCCCCCTCCGATGTCTATATAAACCATAGGGTTTAGTCCGTAGGACAACAACAATCATAATCATAGGCTAGCTTCTAGGGTTTAGCCTCTACGATCTCATGGTAGATCAACTCTTGTAATACTCATATCATCAAGAGCAATCAAGCAGGAAGTAGGGTATTACCTCCATCGCCCGAACTTGGGTAAAACATCGTGCCCCTGCCTCCTGTTACCATTAGTCTTAGACGCACAATTCGGGACCCCCTGCCCAAGATCCGCCGGTTTTGACACCGACATTGGTGCTTTCATTGAGAGTTCCACTGTGCCGTCCCGATAAGGCTTGATGGCTTGCCTAGTTGTCAAGGACAACATCATCACTGGAGGAACCCTGGCTGTAGGCTAGACTCTCCGGCTGGGCGGCTTCGTCATGGCCGCCCGTTCGGCCGCCGCGCTAACGATGACTTCTCAGGTCATCAAGAACAGCCTCCATGTTAGCCCGGAATTCGCCGAGCAGATGGATCCAGTGGAGCTCTCCTCCCTGAATGAGCTCTTGGATCGCATCGCCGCCCTGGGAGTCGCTACGGACTATGATCGGATTGGGCTTAAACCCGACCTAAGGGAGATTAACTCTCCGCCGATCACCGATCAGATATTGGTGGTGGAGGAACAAAAGAGCGATTCTTCCTCTATTATGAGGACGAACTGTGTCCGGATTCCCGAGCTCTCCGAGTCGGATACCCGTCTACGGGAGGACACGGCCCAGGCTTCGAACTTAGAATCGGGCAACGGGCCACAAATATTGGGCAATGTCCCGGAGCCCAAGCTGCCAAGCTCGGGAGCTCCTTTGCCCGTGGGTCTTAGATTGGTTCAGGATGTGGACTTAAGTCTACCCACCCACCCAGATACAAGTGATCTTTCCCACATCAGACAATAGTCCCAAGAGACAGTACACCACTTCTGGGTCAGATTCCTCCTTGTAATGAACAAGGTTAAGGACTGTCACGAGGAAGACGCAATATAATTCCTTTGCAAAAATTGCATGGACAAGGGAATTCTCAACGCCATAAGTCATCGTGCCATACCACACTTTGCCGACTTGGCAGCCATAGTGCAGAAGTACTGTGCGATGGAAAGCGCCTAGAAAACCCAAACAAAATTCTAGGATCCTCCGGCCCTAACTAAACCCCTCGTCCGAACTAAAAGGGTGCACTCTCGTAAGTCACCCAACCCAATTACAAAGAAGCCAAAGCCCTCTACAGGGTGTGGAACCATACTGGAGGGATGGATCAACAGGCCATGCAAAATTCACAGCACACCGGGCATCATACCAACACACAGCCTTAGAGCACGTTGGATAGTCCGGCAGGTGGCCAAGAACGGCGAGGACCTTCTCATCAACAATACAGCAGAGCACCACCCCGCAGAGAATAACAATACAGTACTGACAGTCTTCAAGACTTTCGCCTGAAACAACAGGCGCAAGCGAGCGCTCCGTAGCCTCGCCAAAGTCTGCCACGTCACATCAATAAACCCGTGGAACGATATAGCCATAACCTTCAATGCCAGCGACGAACCTCAGTTCCGAACAGTCCGAGCACCAGCCGCTTTGGTCCTTAGTCCAATTGTGGATGGCTTCCGGCTTACTAAAGTGCTCTTGGACGGCAGCAGCGGATTAAACCTCATCTATGAGGAAACTCTTAACAAAATGGAAATAGATAAGAGCCGCATTGAGCAAAGAAGCACGACCTTCAGAGGAATCATCTCTAGTCAGGAGGCACGATGCGCTGGAGAAATCACACTGGATGTGGTATTCGACACTCCGGAGAATTATAGGTGTGAAGAAATCACATTCCAAGTGGCCCCATTTAGGAGTGGATACCACACCCTTTTAGGGCGGGAGGCATTCACAAGCTTCCAAGCTATACCCCATTACGGGTACATGAAGCTCAAGATGCCGGGGCCCAATTGTATCATCACCCTAGCCAGTGATCCGGACATAGCACTCCGCACCGAATATAAAACCGCCGCACTAGCCCTAGAGGCATTATCCGAAGCCCTCGCGGCCAAAGAGTTAACTCCGATGTGCTCCGTAGTGCACAGGGACGATGTAATACTCGAGAAACGACCCAAGTCCACCTCTTTTAAACCAGCAGATGAAATAGTCAAATTCCAGGTCCACCCAATGGACCCTACAAAAATAGCATCAATTGGGGCACAGCTAAACCCCACAATAGACGCCGCATTACGAGAGTTCTTGCACGAGAATTGGGACATCTTCGCCTAGGATCCTTCAGACATGCCAGGTATCCCACGCAGGCTAGCCGAACATAGCCTAAACATACTAAAGTGATACAAGCCGGTCAAGCAGACTCTTCAGCGCTTTTCAAAACCCAAGCGACAAGCCATGGGAGAAGAGCTAGCCAAGCTACTCGAAGTCGGATTCATCAGAGAAATAAAATATTCGGACTGGCTAGCAAACCTGGTGATGGTACCAAAGAAGGACAAATCCTGGCGCCTATGCGTCGATTTCAAAGACCTTAATAAGGCTTGCCCTAAGGATCCCTTCACCCTCCCTCGCATCGATCAAATTATCGATGCTACCGCAGGACATGACTCATTGTGTTTCCTCGACGCATACTCTGGATACCATCAAATCAAGATGGCGGAGTCCGATCAAGCCACAAGGAGATTTATCACTCCATACGGTCCCTTCTGTTTTAACATCATGCCTTTCAAGCTCAAAAACGCCGGTGCAACCTATCAACGCATGATTCAGACATGCCTGGAAACACAAATCAGCAAAATAGTGGAGGCTTATGTAGACGATGTTGTCATCAAAACCAGACACGTCAAATCATTAATAGACGACTTCAGTCTTACGTTCGACAATCTCCAAACATATGACATCAAGCTCAACCCGGAAAATACGTTTTCGGCGTACCAGCTGGAAAGCTCTTGGGCTTTATTGTTTCCAATAGGGTAATCGAAGCAAACCCGGCTAAAATACGAGATCTGTCACAGTTGGCTACCCCAACAGACCTCAAGAGAATCCAGAAATTAACTGGATGCGTGGCCGCCTTAAGCCGCTTTATCTCCCGATTAGGAGAAAAGGCACTACCTCTTTATCGTCTTCTTCGATGCACCGAACATTTCGAATGGACGGATGCGGCTACGGCTGGGCTGGAGGAAATAAAATCCCTCTTAGCCACCAATCCAATCCTAGCAGCGCCAAGTGTCAGCGAGCCCATGCTGCTATATATAGCTCCAACATACCAGGTTGTAAGCGCAGTGCTCGTCGTCGAACGAGAGACAGTTGGACATAAATTCCCACTTCAAAAACCGGTATACTACGTATCCACTGTCCACACTCCATGCAAGTCACAGTACCAACATTATCAAAAGATAGCATACGCGGTCTTCATGGCATCCCGAAAACTACGACACCACTTTCAAGAGTTTTCAATCACGGTGGCCTCCAAAGTACCACTCAATGACATAATAAATAACCGCAATGCCACGGGCCAGATTGCTAAATGGGCTATCGAGCTCCTCCCATTCGACATAACATACAAACCACGGCAAGCCATTAAGTCGCAAGTACTGGCCGGCTTCGTTGCCAAATGGACGGAAGCCGAACTCCCCAAAGAGTACGGCGCGTACTCAAATTGGATCGTGCACTTTGACGGCTCTAAGATGCTAGCTGGTCTAGGAGCTGGAGTTGTCCTAACGTCCCCCACCGGAGATACAGTCCAATATGTACTCCAAATACTTTATACAGATTCCAAAAATGCAGCCGAGTATGAGGCATTGTTGCACGGTCTTCGGATGACAGTCTCCATGGGCATCCAATGCCTAGAAGTACGTGGGGATTCAAACCTTGCAATATCTCAAATAAATGGAGACTTTGATGCCAAGGATCCGAAAATGGCAGCCTACGGCAACGCCATTCTCAAAATGTCAGCTCGGTTCGAGGGGCTCGAATTCCACCATGTGGTTCGAGAAAACAACCAAGAAGCGGATATCCTTGCCCGCATCGGCGCTAAACGCGACCCTGTCCCACATAATTTTTTTGGAAAGGCTGTTCAAGCCATCCGTGGTATAGGAAGGGGAGACCGGCAATACCAGTACAGATCCGCATACAACCCCAGATCCGGAACAATCTGACGTAATCGGAGGCTCCGCCACCGAAATAACACATTAGGCCCATGTGATTATGTCAGTCATCGCCCCATGGACAGAACCCTTCTTAGCCTACTTAAATAGGCAGGAGCTCTCGGAGGACCAAAACAAGGCACGCTGCATTGTGTGGCTCTCTAAGGCCTACAAAGTCCACGAGGGAGTGCTCCAAAGGTGCATCTCCGAAGAGGAAGGGCGACAACTTTTGGCCAAAATTCATGCCGGACTTGGCAGCCACCATGCCGCAGCTCAGGCGCTCGTAAGCAAGGCCTCCTGTACAGGTTTCTACTGGCCGACAGCCCGGGCAGACGCACAGGACCTTGTCCAACATTGTGTCGGTTGCCAGCTTTTTGCAAATCAAAGACATATGCCACCGACCGCCCTCCAAACAATCCCCATAACATGGCCCTTTGCGGTCTGGGGGCTCGATATCGTTGGACCCCTTAAAGGAGGAAGCCATAAGAAGAAATACTTGTTGGTCATGGTCGATAAATTCACCAAATGGATAGAAGCCAACCCAGTCAAAACGGCCGAGTCCAGACCTGTGATAGACTTTATATCCGGGGTCATACACCACTACAGTGTCCCCCACAACATCATCACTGATAACGGCTCAAACTTCATAGCCGACGAGGTGAAAACCTGGTGCAGCAAAATGGGCATAAAACTTGATTACGCCTCCATCTATCACCCCCAAACAAACGGTCAAGTCGAACGAGCGAATGGTCTTATCATGAGCGGCATTAAACCCAGACTAGTGCGAACCTTGAAGGGATCAGATATGCACTTGGTCGATGAGCTCGATTTCGTACTATGGGGGCTGCAGACCACGCCAAGTCGCACAACCGGATACACACCATTTTTATGGTGTACGGCGCAGAGGCAGTGCTACCCTGCGATATCATCCATGACTCACCTAGAGTGCGCATGTACGAAGAGAGAGAAGCCGAGATGGATCGGCAGGACAGCCTAGATGCCTTGGAGGAGGAGCGTGACGTCGCAAAAGCCCATTCCGCATTCTATCAACAGCAAGCTCGAAGGTATCAAAGAAGAGAAGTACAGGCCAAACCTTATAACATTGGTGAACTCGTTCTACGCCTACCAGAGAAGAAAAAAGGACAAGCTCAAGCCCAAATGGGAGGGCCCCTTCATCATTGACAAAGTTCTCACTGGAGGTGTGTACTGTCTGCGTGATGCATCAGACAATCGACTCGAGCCGAACCCATGGAACGCGGCCAGACTCCGAAGATTCTATGCCTAGTGTCGAACTCTGTGTTTGTCTCCTTACCTCCATCTTCCTTTTTTAAATTATACCCCCTCTCTCTCCCTTTTACATATATAGCCTTAAAAGCTTCAAGTATGATTTGACCACACACTCTAGCCGCGCTATGCGCGATCAATATACCTAGGGGCTTCTTACACAGAATCTTAATTGTCTTCTGGGCTTTATTCCCACCACATATGCGTCACTTCTCTGTATGTGCCTTTTTTAACCACTATATGCATCGATATGACTTAAGTTTTGGCAGGTTGCCTGGCTCTTGTGTTTATGCCCTACGTTCCCGTTAATTTGGCTAGGGCATAAGGGGAGCACCTCTGTGATTGTTACTGCCTGGTCAGCCGGATGTGTACCTCAGACTGGGTGAAGCCAAAAGCTAGCGTTCTTAAGGGAATATTCGGTCGGTGAACAAAAGATGTATTTTACCTATTACAAAACATGCCCCCAGATGCTTATATCCTGCGTAAATTTTCGCAGTTCGGACATGCACATCAATGCATGCAAACCCAGGGAAAGGAACCTTTAACGGAACTATTCTCCCTGGAAGATGTTTCTTACTACCTATGTAATATAACATAACTAGTTGGGTACTTGTCTGTTCAAGCACTTATGACCCCTATGCCTGGTTTCCATGCGTGCCCTGGTTTTCATGTAACCGAGCGGGTATTCGGATACACTCTGGACTGTCGGGTCCATAGGTTGAAGCGAAAAGGTCCGCCAAGACAAATGATTTACAATCTAGCTAGGGACAAAATGTGTCCTTTGAAGTACAAAGTCACTTAGACTGACTAAATTCTTCTTCTATACCATCCAACAGGCTGTGTAGCCTACAGTCCTATTGGGAATACTTAGCGGCTAATGCTACCTGGTCAGACACCAGATGTACAGGGACCTCCTTCCCATCTGACCCTATAGGTCCGACCTCGGCCATGTGGTTTGGGTCAGCCTTGGTGTATCGCGCCTTCACCATTGCCCAGGCTTCCCTTGCACCTTGTCGGCAGGCCGATATCTTCCATAATCGGAAGTGCTGCCGCGCTCCCTTGAGCATCTCCATAAGATCCCCCATGCCTCCTTGCAGGGAGACGGATGGCCATAAGGCCTGGGCAATACCCTACATCACCTGCTGAACTTGTTCATGCAGTTGTGAGAGCTCCTGCAGGAGATCGCCGGCAGACCCAGGCATCTCCTCTTCGTGACGACCTGTCAACATACCTACAGACATAGTTCCGTTAGCACACTTCTTCGCCGAATGTTATAATGGTTCGTTAGAGCACTTACTGAATATGCCGCGCCGAAGCCTACTATTCTCCTTTACGGAGTCAGCAAGCTGGGCCCGAACATCCTTTAATTCGACGTCCAGTCGTGTGTTCACGTCCTGGAGAGTATTTTTCCCCTTTATAACCTTGGTAAGCACACGCTCGCCAGCCTTCAGCTGTCGCCGAACATGTTGCTCATACTCTCGTATGATCTCCGGATTGCCTCTAGGATTGTCTGTAGAATCTATTGTTAGATTTGCATTCATGCCGAATAGTAAACTGGTATATACCATTATTCCCGATCAAAACAAGTATTACCGGATGGGGCCCTCGTAGACTCCTCCATCACGGCAATGGTGGCCCACAGTTAGGCCTTTAGATAGCTGGGTATTCTTCTCTGTCAGAACCTATGCACATGAGGATCCTTAAATCGCTTGTGCCAACTGTTTCAAGTCTCAGGGCCTACTGATATACATACTTATCAAATTTTCTTACCCGTATATCCTTTACGTACTAGTCCGTGGCCCTGGCGAGGCCACCTTGAGCAGCCCGGATGTCCGCGTCCCCTGAGTTGAAGGCATCGAACGCCTCTTTAGAGAAATTAGGGTCGCGTAGTGCAGCCCGACGATGCCTATGATTCATGGCGCTCTCCACTTCGGAGTTTGTAGCGGAAAATCTATCCGCATCCTCTGTTGGAGGATCGTCTGCATTGACCTCCGCCCTTAAGTCCGGCCTCGGTGTCCGACTGGTGGAGGCTTGACCGGCAGGCTCTCCGGATATAGTCCGGCGAGGGCTTTTTCTATCAGAAGACAGTGGACGTTGTTATATTTTAACTATGATAATTTCGTGGAAGGTTTTTAAACATACCTTTGCAAAGCCATGTCGGTCCTGACCGCCTTCCTTTTAAGCCTACCCGGCTTCGGTGCCCCTTGTTGGTGAGTCACCGCGGGTTCGGCTTGGCGCCCCGATGGCTTTCCCTGTGAGACGCAATACATGTACGGTGAGTGAAGTGTAAAGAGGGAATCCTTTTTGGAAATTGGGGCTCTAGCTTTACTTACATGGGATGCTGGGAGTAGGCCAGGATAATCAGCTATGATGGCCACCAACACACCATTGCAGCTTAACTGATAAAATGTCATATCAACGAGCTCCACAAATGTGTCCGAATCTTCTTTGAGTCCGGGGTTGAGAGCCCGGTTGGGGTCCTCTGGCTATGGAGATGGGCTGTGAACATCCCTCATAGCTCTTCGCAGTTCCTACTATGAATTGACAAAGTACACATTTGTGCTAAAAATGTGGGAAAGACTGGAATAAAAGATAGTGACTCACCCAGTGTCGGTGTACTAGAGTAGGGGTACCCTAGTATCCCGAACTTGTGCACGGGCAGTTGCAGCGCCCCGCGGCAAGGCTTGCTGGGTGACCGCCAAGGTCCTCCGTGGTTCCCTTGGAGCCATTCAAGAACAAAGTATTTAAGCTCAGGAGACAACGCCCCGACAAGAGGAGCTTGCCGGGAAGGCCAACCAAGGCATTTCAAGGAACTTGCTGCGACGCGCCGCGCGTCCCGGCAAGGCCCGGTGAGCGACAAGCTCCCGGACCCGACAAGACAACGACCGCGGCAAGGCACTTGCCGTGACAAGCGGCCACTCTGTGCCCACGCTCCAGCACATCCACCAACGTGTCGCTCTGGGGGCCTTTCCAGGCGCGCGTGGCAGGAGGCTGTGCAGCCAGCGGTGCGCGGTGGCATGCGAAGCTGACAAGATCGCCATCGTGGCGAGCGGTGGCGCCCCTGATGGTCCTTTTCTGCACTGTTTGGGCTACACAGACGGGCATTTAATGCCCTTGTCCCCTGCCGTTAGGGTTAGGTAGGAAACACTGTACAGGCAGCTGTACCAGCCACTCCTCTTTTTACACTTCTACCCTTCTCTTCGTTGCCACCTGTCGGTGACCCCTTTAGCATATAAAAGGAGGCCCATGCGCAACATAGAGGGGTTTCGGATCATTCGGAAGCCAGAAAAACACTTAGCTCTCTCTCGAGCAAGAACACAATACAATCAAACAAGCAGTAGTAGGAGTATTATCTCTCCGGAGAGCTCCGAAGCTGGGTAAAGTGCTCGTGTGCTCCGCCTCGATCCGATCTTCGTGCGACCTCCGCCCCCCGCCGAAACGAAAGGGGCCACGGTCCGCCGGCCCCATAGGTGTTCGTGGATCAGTTTCCCTGACATCTTTGGCGCGCCAGGTAGGGGGGCGTCGAGATTGTGTGAACCTGATCCGGCGTTCACACGAGCTAGATCTTCATTTTCTTCATCAACATGCCACCGAAGAAGAAGGCTTCGGAGGCAGCTATTTCGTCCACGTCGATCCCACCGCCAACGGAGCAAACGGGTGGTGGGGTAGACGCTGGCGGAAGGATGGACGTCGACAAGGAAGCTCACGACGCTGCCAGGTCCAAGGCCAAGGCAGCGCAGACCTCGACGTCCGTGCTTGTTCCGCGCCCATCTCAGGAGGCGCAGGACCGACAGCGTCATGGTACTCGCAGTACCATACGTTTGTTGGGCCAAGATCAAGCTGGTGGATCCCGGGGCGCTCAAGACCAGCATGCACGCCAACGTGCCAGCACGAGCGAGACACGATCGCCTGGACGGGATAATGCTCCTTCTAACATAGTTAGAAGTCCGAGCACATCCCGCTCCTCGCGCCGTCCGCCACTACCACCTACCACTCCGGCAGAAGCTTTGGCACGAGCTCAACTGCTCCTGGATTACCCTCCGACGTCGGGCAAGATTGACGGATGGAGGGCCACCATTCAGAGTCTCATCGGCTACGCCAACGGTGACACTCCACGGCAGCCGAGCGCGTCGCTACCGCGGCAGGGTTGCCATGCGCGGGCCGGTGGTGACGAAACTGGTGGAGGTGCAACCACCATGCAATCACCACCTCGAAGGCCAAGATCGCCGACTCGCCGGATCCACCTCGACAGCGACTCCACCGCATCGTCGGATCCACGAGCTCGTCGCGATCAGCGCCAAGTTCTTCGCGATCGACAGCAAGAAGACGCTCGTACTCGCATCGAGCGCCGAAGAGAAGCGCGACGTCAATCCGACAAGCGCGCTGGGCCCTCTGTCGACATGCATGCGCCAGGGGAACCAGGCGACTTGCCGTACGCGGTAGGTTGCCCTGCGTTCACTCGTGAGCTGTGGCAAGTCCAGTGGCCTAGCACGAAGAACTTTAAGCCAGACGTACCGGAGAAGTTCGACGGCAAGATGCATCCGTCGGAGTTCCTCAGCATCTAAACCATTGCGGTGCAGGCTGTCGGGGGACGGGACGACAAGATCCTTGCCAACTACATCCCGCTGGTGCTCAAGCCCAACGTCAGATCCTGGCTCATGCACTTGCCGGACAACTCCATATCCTCTTGGGCCGATCTATGCCATCAGTTTGTCGGCGCCTTCACAGGCGGCCACAAGCCTCATGGCCAAGAGAGTGACCTTCACCTGCTCGCCCAGAAGGAAGGAGAACCCCTGCGCAAGTACATTCAGAGATTCAGCAGTGTACAGCACAACATCCCAGACGTCCACCCTGCCGCGGTGATCAGCGCGTTCCATCAGAACGTGCGAAACCGCAGGATGCGGGAGGAAATGGCTATGTGCAAGATCAGAGACGTCAGTGAGTTATATGCCCTGGCCGACAAGTGTGCACGTGCTGAGGAAGGGAGGAGACTCCCCGGATAGAACATAGGAGCAGGAGGATCTGACAGTGAGGATGCAGCCCTGGCAAGGAAAAACCGGCGGCGAAACAACAGGAGGAAGAAAAGAAAAGAGGTGCTAGTCGTCGAGCAGTCCGGCAGCGGTGGTGGCGCCAAGAAAGCCAAAGCTGGTGACTCCGGCAAGGAGATTACCGCAGAGGCTGTGGCGGTCGCCGACAAGCAGGACGGAGCCAACAAACAGTATTGCAAGATCCACCGCACCAAGGGCCACGATCTCCAGAGCTGCAAGAAAGTCGAGCAGCTTGTTGAGCAACAGAAAGCTGAATACGAGCGGCGCGACAAGGAGAAAGCCCAGGAAGGTGCTGGAGGATCCGGCAAGAAACATCCCGGCCGAGGAGGACGCCGCGGCAAGGCCAAGCAATGGCAAGGAGACAGACCTCCTCACGGCCGCGACAAGGATGAAGATGACGACGACGATGAAGACATGGATGATGAGGAGACTGATGAGCAGGAGTTCCAGAAAGCCACAGAGGTCCTGTGCGTTGACGGCGGCGCTTCTCTGCATACTTCGCACCGCCAGCTCAAGCAGTGGGTGCGGGAAGTTAATGCAGCAGAACCACCCGTCGAGTCACGCAAGCCTCTGAAATGGTCCAACACGCCTATCATCTTTGATATTGAGGACCACCCTGATCGCATAACTGCGGTCGGGTGCTTGCCGATGTTGGTTTCACCAACTATCCGCAACCTCAAGGTCACTAAGATGTTAGTTGACGGCGGGGCCGGCTTGAACCTGATCTCCTCCGCGGTGCTCCAGAAACTCCAGATCCCGGACAGCGAGCTCGAAGAAACCGGTACGTTCCAAGGAATCAATCCGGGAAGGAGCAAGCCAAAGGGAAAGATCACGTTGCCGGTAACATTTGGCAGCGAGTTGAACTTCAGGACTGAGAGGGTTACTTTCGACGTTGCTGACTTTCCATTGCCTTACAATGGGATACTCGGCCGTCTAGCACTCGCCAAATTCATGGCAGCCTCTCACTATGCCTACAACATGCTGAGGATGCCAGGCCCGATAAGTGTCATCTCTGTCCCTGGCGACAAGAAGGATGCTCTTATCTGCGCCGACAAGATCTACCGGGAAGCAGCAGCCGCAACAGATCGCAAATCACTTGCCGCTGAAGCTCCCGGGGGGAAGAAGAAGACCAAGTCCGGCAAGAGTTCTGATGCCCACTCCGGCAAGCGCACCTCTTCGGAGTGCTGCGCTACCGTCGAGGACGCACCATCGAGCTCCACCGGCAAGTGTAAGAAGGCAATGGCAGCTCCATCTGAGACCAAGAAGGTGTCCACCAAGGAGGACGGCACTGGTGGTACCTTCACCATCAGTGCCATTCTCGACCCCAAATAGGAAAGCGCACTCGTTGCTTTCCTGCGGGAGAACGTCGACGTGTTTGCATGGCAACCGTCTGACATCCCCGGTGTTCCCAGGAAAGCAATTGAGCACCACCTTGCCGTCTGTCCTCATGCGCGGCCCGTCAAGCAGAAAGTCAGAAAACAGGCAGTGGAGCGCCAAGAATTCATTGCAGAAGAGATCAAGAAATTGGAAGCAACAAGCCTTGTCAGAGGAGTGCTCCATCCTACATGGTTGGCCAATCCTGTTGTCGTGCGCAAGGCTAACGGAAAATGGAGGCTTTGTATCGACTTCACTGATGTCAATAAAGCTTGTCCCAAAGACCCATTTCCCTTGCCGCGCAGCGATCAGATTGTTGACTCCACGGCCGGATGTGATTTGCTCTCATTTCTCGATGCATACTCAGGATATCATCAGATCTTCATGGCAGAAGAGGATGAGGAGAAAACCGCATTCATCACCCCGTGTGGCACGTACTATTTCGTACGGATGCCTTTCGGTTTGAAGAATGCTGGTTCAACATTTGCAAGGGTAGTCCACCACGCTTTTGAGCCGCAAACACACAGAAATGTGGAAGCCTACATGGATGACATAGTGGTCAAGAGCAAGGACAGGGTGACCCTGATTCAAGATTTAGACGAAACATTTGCAAATCTGCGCAAGATCAACCTCAAGCTTAACCCCGAGAAGTGCGTGTTTGGAGTCCCTTAGGCAAGCTTCTCGGGTTCTTCGTGTCTCAGCGGGGGATTGAAGCCAATCCCGACAAGATCAAGGCCATTGAGCAGATTGAAGCACCGAAGCGCATCAAGGATGCACGAAAACTTGCCGGTTGTGTGGCTGCTCTCAGCAGGTTTATCTCTAGATCTGCTGAGCGCGCCCTGCCATTTTTCAAAATATTGAAAAAGGCAGGTCCAATGAAATGGACTCTGGAGGCGGAGGTTGCGCTGCAGGACTTGAAGAAATACCTGTCCTCCACTCCAACACTTGTCGCACCTAAGACACAAGAGAAGTTGCTGCTGTATATAGCGGCAACCAATCAAGTGGTTAGTGCTGCGTTAGTGGCGGAGAGGGAGGCAGATGATGAGCCAGCAACCACGACAGATGCGTCCAGCGACAAGCAGGGGGCTTCGCCGACAAGCTCTGGTCCCGACAAGGATGGCTCTGCGCAGGAGCATGATAAGATGCAGAAGAGAATGGTGCAGCGCCCAGATTACTTTGTCAGTTCCCTTCTGCAGGGGGCTAGGTCAAGGTACTCCG
The DNA here is from genome assembly GCF_002162155.2 of Triticum dicoccoides. NCBI lineage: Eukaryota > Viridiplantae > Streptophyta > Magnoliopsida > Poales > Poaceae > Triticum > Triticum dicoccoides. Next base: position 639,887,835 of record NC_041385.1, on the reverse strand, counting down.
GCGTGCAGAAATTGCTTTTCGGCCTCCTCATGGCCTCGAGAAAGCTGCGCCATTACTTCCAAGCACATGAGATCATAGTCGTCACTCGTTTTCCGCTGAAGAGGATACTGCAAAATCCAGAAGCAACAGGCAGGATAGTCGAGTGGGCACTGGAACTGTCAAGCTTTGGCCTAAAGTTTGAGAGTACTTCAACTATCCAAAGCAGAGCATTGGCGGAGTTCATAGCAGAGTGGACGCCAACACAAGATGAAGAAATTCCAGAGACGAGCATCCCCGTCAAGGAAGCGAGCAAAGAGTGGCTGATGTACTTTGATGGTGCCTTCTCCCTGCAAGGCGCCGGAGCGGGCGTGCTGCTTGTCGCACCCACCGGAGAGCACCTTAAGTACGTAGTCCAGATGCACTTTCCCAAGGAGCAAGCAACCAACAATACTGCAGAGTATGAAGGATTGCTTGCCAGTCTCAGAATCGCAGCAGACCTTGGGATCAAGAAGCTCATTGTCAGGGGTGACTTGCAGCTTGTCGTCTGCCAAGTGAACAAGAATTATCAGAGTCCGTTGATGGAAGCATATGTTGATGAAGTGAGAAAGCTGGAAGAGCACTTTGACGGCCTACAGATGGAGCATGTTCCGAGAGCTCAGAATGACATTGCTGATGGCCTGTCGAAGTGCGCCGCACTAAAGTTGCCCGTGGAACCAGGGATCTTTGTGCTCAAGCTGACTCAACCGTCCGTAACGCCATCAACTGGACAGAACAAGAAGAGGAAGTTGATTTCTGGTGACTATTTTCCGGCAGAGCTCCCTGAAGCCGCCGCCAAGAAAGTCCCCAAGATCAACACCAAGGGTGCTAAGGAGCAGTCTGCTCCGGCAAGCCTTATGGTTTGTTCCATCGTATCAGACGCTCCCGACAAGCTTTGCTCCGGCAAGCTTGCCAGGGAACATCAAGCTCCGGCAGAACCGCAGGTTCTCGCCGTAGAAGCGGATGCTCCCGCAGCAGCAGATGTGCCTTTAGTCCTTGTTGTCGAGCCACAAGCTCCAGCATGGGCGCAGCAGATTGTCCATTTCCTTTAGACAGGAGAACTTCCCGAAGAGCAAGAAGAAGCGGAAAGAGTAGCCCGACAGTCAAGATGTACCAGTTTGTTGACAGCACACTGTATAGAAGAAGACTCAACGGTGTGAAATTGAAGTGTATTTGCCGGGAAGACGGACAAAAGCTGTTGGCAGAGATACATGGAGGCATATGTGGTCACCACATTGGCGCAACAGCACTTGCCGGCAAAGCGTTCCAGCAAGGTTTCTTTTGGCCGACAGCCCTCCAGGATGCAACTGCACAAGTAACCAAGTGTGAAGCGTGCCAGTTCCATTCCAAGTAGATACACCAGCCAGCTCAAGCTCTCCAGACGATCCCTTTATCCCGGCCATTTTCGGTCTGGGGGCTCGACATCCTCGGCCCCTTTCCCCGAGTTGTCGGGGGCTTTGAGTACTTGTACGTCGTAATCGACAAGTTCACAAAGTGGCCGGAAGTGGAACCAGTGAGGAAGGTGACAGCGCAGTCAGCAGTCAAGTTCTTCAGGGTTTTTTTGCCGTTTCGGGATCCCTAACAGGATCATCACCGACAATGGCACACAATTCACGAGCCGCACCTTCATGCAGTACGTCCAAGATCTTGGCGCCAAGGTCTGCTTCGCTTCTGTTGCTCATCCGAGAAGCAATGGTCAAGCGGAGAGGGCAAATGCTGAAGTGCTGTACGGGCTCAAGACCAGGAATTTCGACAGGCTGCGCAAGTGCGGAAGGAACTGGATCGAGGAGCTGCCGGTGGTTCTTTGGTCGATCAGGACGACGCCAAATCGAGCCACTGGAGCAGAGGCAGTTCTCCCCATGGAACTCGTATACGGGTCACCTCGAGTGCTCGCTTATGATGAGCTTGAGCAAGAGCGGCTGCGACAAGATGACGCGCTGCTCCTTGAGGAAGATCGTCTTCAGGCTGCTGTACGAGCTGCTTGATACCAGCAAGCTTTGCGCCGCTACCATAGCCGCAAAGTTAATGCCAGAAGCTTCGAGGAAGGCGACCTTGTTCTTCGGCGCGTTTAGTCCGCCAAGAATTCCAACAAGTTGACGCTGAAGTGGGAAGGCCCTTACCGGGTGAAACGAGTCACTAGGCCTGGCGCTGTCCGCCTTGAGACCGAAGATGGCATTCCGGTGAGCAACTCCTGGAACATTGAGCATCTTCGTAAGTTTTAACCGTAGGGCGCGGTTGCCGGAACCTGTTCCGGCAACCACCTTTTGTACAAGTCTTGCCGAGGTTGCATGTAATCCTTTGTACAAAGCCGGGCGCAGATCCCGTGCATAAGTAAAGCTCATGTGCTCCGCACATCTTGTCAATTTCATGCATTATATAATTTCTTGCATGCGTTATCTGACACTTTGTGCAGCACCTACCTCCGGTAAGCAATAACGAGCCGAAAGGCTCCATATCTTCATTTTCTCTTCTTTCTTTTTCTCAACAAAGGAAAGGAAGGTTCCCTCGCACACAAGTTTGCCGGGGGGGGGAAGGGGAAGATAATGGTGTGGACCAGGCATCGTTTAAGGAAGTTTCACCTTGCCAGGAAGCGAACGACAGAAAAGCTAAGTTGCCAAAGTTTGAGCAATTAGTTTTAATTTTTAAGTTATCTTCCTCGAACGACCCTGCTTTGTATGGAAAACCTGTGCGCGGAGGAACCAACTCGTAGCTAGTTGCGCCCTGACTTTGTTTCGAGTCCGCTCAACAATTTAAGTGTGCTGCAACTAGTCGTGACAAGGTTTCTTGTCGGAAGCGGCACCGCCAGCAGGCTGCTGACGTCCCGCACTCAGCGCTCGCGGCTCGGGTGCCTGCGCCGACAAGTCCCCTAAAAGCGTAGGGTAAAAACATACAAAGGAAGGAATCTAGTAAAGGAAATAACGTAGCAATTGATAACAGAAATAGAGTTATATTACAAAATAACTTGTCGCAGCTCTAACAGATTGATCTTATAATATGGCTAGCAGCGACAAGGAGAAAGAGAAAACGGGCGGCCTAGTCTACGCGATCGCCCTCAACCCTCTTGATCTCGCTCACCTTGTCCACAATGGGTGCGACAAGGGCCTTGAGCGCATCCAGATCGGCGTCAGGCGGCAAGGACTTGAGGACGTTGGTGAGGTTGAGGCCTGGGTTGCGGAAGGCCACCTTCATCAGCACCTTCTGGAGAGCTCCCGTGCAAATCCTGCGCGACTCGTCGGCCAGCTGCTTTGGGATCCTCTCCCGGAGTCGCTGGAGTGTCGTCGCCACATCCTTGAAGAACAGGCTGAGCTTGGCGATGGGTTGGAGATGCTCGTCGGAGGGATACCCAAAGTCCTCCATCCCAAGCTGCGCCAGCTCCCCGTCGATGACTGCGGCGATATTCACTAGACCCTCGGTCCAGTGCTCCACAGTCTCTCTAAATGAGTTTTGGGTAATGGCGATGCTCGCCAGCAGCGCCTCGTCGGCCTTGATCTTCTCCGACAAGGTCACCTCTCGCTCCCTGGCGGCGTCCAGCGTCTGAGTCAGCGTAGCCAGCTTCAACTCGAGATCCGTGTTGGAGTCCTTGGCGGCGCTGAGCTCCTTGCTCCTCTCAGCGAGAAGACCCTGCAGCTCACCATGGGCGGCAGCATCCTTCTCGCGCTCGCGCTTGAGCGCGACAAGCTCCTCGCCGCTCTTCTTGATATTGGCCTCCAGTTGCGCCACCTTCGCCTCCAGCTCTTTCTTGGCGGCCTCAGCAGCTGCGGCAACGTCCTTTGCTTCCTTGAGCGCTCCGCCAATTGCTTGCTCGCGCTCGGCAAGCTCCTCCTCGTGGCTGTCAAGGTTGACCTTGCGCTGCGCCAACTCTCCCTCCTGCGCAGATAGCTTCTCGGCAGCAAGCCGCTGCTGCTCTTCAACCTCAGCCTTCACGAGGAGGAAGGCTTTCCTCTCCTCGGCGACTTGCTCCCGCTCCTCTGCCAAGCTTCGGAGAGTTTCCTGCCTGAGACCCCGGAGCTCCTCCGTGCGCTTCTCGATGTCGACTCCCGCCCTCGCGACAAGTGCTTCTCGGGACGCCAGCTTGGTTTGTCGAGCACGGTAGAGCGACAGCAACTTCTGCAGTAGCCGCTCCTCCTCAGACTCGCCGCTGCTGCTGCTGGGCGCATCGACCAGCGCCAGCCCAACGGAAGCGAGCAACTCCTCGTCAAAAGCTTCTCCGTCGATCGGCACCCTGGAGCTTGACGCCCAGGGAAGCTTGATGAAGATACCGTCGCTGGCCTTCAAGTAGGCGCCGGGCTGGGGCTCTTCATAGCCTGGCTCCGCGGCAGCGGCGGAGGGATCGGCGGTCGGTGCAGCGCCTGGCGCTCCTGCGACCTCAGGGCTGTCAGTGCGATCGCCCGACCCCTCGCCAGCTTCTGCGGTGGCAGCCTTGGCGGCCTCTTCACCGGCGGGCTCATCAGCACCGGCCCCTTCTTCGTTGGCGGCGACGTCGTCGTTGCTGCCACGCGCGCCTTCCTCGCCGGCGTCCTCAGTCTCCATTGGCTCCGCAGCAGATGGATCTGAAGAACGAAGAAGGGAGAAAAATCAAGCAAAAATCCAAGAAAGGGAATTCAGAAGAAGAAGAACCCAAGGGAAGGTTTCAGGCAAGAAGATTACCTGTACTAGGATCTGCGGTCGCAGTCTCAACCGCCGGAGGATCACTGGTGTCGTCCCTTGCCGGAGAACTGTCCCTTGCCGGGGCGTTCTCCCTTGGCGGAGAGCGCTCCCTTGCCGGGGACTCCTCCCTTGGCGGCATAGTCGAAGCAGATGGCACTTCGGGGGCGGCTTCTGGGCCCTCCTGGTGAGGCTGCTCTGCTCCTACACAAATCCAACAGTCAAGACATCAGTAGAGAAAAGAGCACCCATGCGTGCCTGACGGCAGGAAGTAAACTATAAACCTACGCTGGGGGCTGCGCTGGGGGCTGCTTTGGGGAGTAGTTGCCGGGTTCGTCAAGGTGGTCTCAGACACACCCCCTGCTGACACGGTGGGATCATCCTCGATGACAATCACCGGGGCCTTGGCTCTCTTCGCCGCTCTCTAGGCCAGCGTCCTAAAAAGGAATAGGTTCAGATTGAAGCAAGTCAGATACAAGACAAAAACAGCAAGAATTGAAGAACTACAAGAGCACCAGAGAAACTTACTCTTCCTCTTCCTCGTCGGAGCTGAGCGCGGAGAGATCAAGGTCGAGCTCCCCTCCGGTGCGGTGAGGCGGAGGAGTAGGATCCCTTGCCCGCTTGGCAGGGGCGGTGGCGGTGGACCGGGAAGATCCCGCTTCAGTTGCCGCAGCAGCGTGAGGCGCTCCCGCGGCAACATTGCTTGCCGCGGTAGAGCGTGTCGCACGGCTTCGCGGCTGTTGGCTCGTTTGCCGCCCCGCTACGTCCCCAGCCCTGCGGAGACGCCTTCTTGGCGGGGCCGGGGGCTCCGCCTGCGGCAAGCTGTCTGAAGGCTAGGGCTCTTCCTCGCCGGCCTCGCTCGGCTCAGCTTCAGGGCCGGCAAGATCTTCCTCACCGGCAAACTCCTCGCGCTCGGCAAGGCTTGCCGCCTCTGCCTCCTCTACAGTGAACCCGAACGCGCCCGCGGCAGCTGCTGCCGCAGCCTCTTCCGCCCTAGTGGCGATGCGCTGCAGCTCCGCGTGAGTAGTGTCGCGGGTGAGGCTCTTCTGTTCGTCGGCGCGGACCGGCACTTCTACCAAGTCGTCGAAGAACGCTTGTACGACGTCATCCGCTGGTTCTTGCCAAGTTGGGGCAATTCCGTGCGAATCGCACAACGGCATCATCGCGCGGATCCGGTCAAGCGACGAATTGTTGCACAACGGAACGACGCTCCTCGGCAGCGTGAATGGATGTTGGGGATCTCGTTTGAACAACTCCAGGTGCATCGCATCCAGCTCCAGGACAGTGAAGTTGAAGTTGAGGCCCGGGCGCAGCCTCATGATATCCGCCAAGTTCTTGAACTCCGAGGCGGGTCTCCCCCTCTCCTGCAGGGGGGCGATGCGGCGGCAAAGGAAATCTGCGCCAACGGCGCCTACGGTGAGCCCGGCAAGATTAAGGCGAAGGATCCGGGTGACGGCAATCTTCAGCCTGTAGTCCTCCGAGGCCACATTGCTCCAGTCATTGCCGTGCACTATTGGGGCATGGCGCAGGGCAGTGAACGGCTACGGATTCTCCTCGACGATCCAGCACCACTCCGCTCTCCACTCCTCCCACTTGCTGCGGAGCTCACCCTCCAGATACGCCTCCTTCTTGCCGACTCTCGAGATCTAGGTGATCCCTCCGGCAAGCGGCTCTCCTCTCTCGACCCGAGGCATGAAGAAAATGGCGGAAAAGGGCTACATTTGGGTGGACTCCGACAAAGTTTTCGCACAAATGTGCGAAAACTGCCATGGTCAGAACAACGTTGGGGGTGAAGTCAAGGAGACAGAACCCATAGGTGTTCATGATGTCGCAGAAGAAATCAGAAAAGGGCGGGCAGAGCCCGCAGTAGAAGAACAATGCGAAGAACGGGTACCCGCTTGGAGCCAGTTCCGAAGCTGCAGCCGGGAGTACCCTCGTGCGCGGATGCGCACACGTCTCCGTCGACCAGAAGAGGTAGTAGTACTCCCTCAGCTCCTGCGCACTGAGCTGAGGGGGGAAGAGGGCCCGCTCCTTCCGTAGCGCCGCGAGCCGCTGCACGTCGGCCGACTTCACACCCTTCCCCTTGTCGGCTTTTGGAGCCATGGCGGAGGTGGTGGGGAAGATCGGCGGCGTTGGTGACACTGGTGGCAATGGGGGGCGGGGCGCTGCTCTGTTTCTGCTTCGAGAAGAGGAGGGGAGCGGCGGAGATTTCTGGAGTTGGAGCAACAAACGGCGAGATGGGCGAACTGCCCCCGTTTCTCCTGCTTATAAAGAGGGAGGGGGCGGACGTTTTGCCCTTCCGAATAAAGAAACCACCCACGATCTCTCCCACGACGCCGCATTTGACGCGTGCCATTAGGGAGGGCGCGGTGGATACGGAGTCAGATACGGCGTAACCCAGGCCGCGTGTCCCCGTGCCCTGTTTTGGGCCTGGCCCAACAGCGCTCGGCACCGTGTGTGGCCCAGGCCCGGGGGCTCATGTCGGTGTACTAGAGTAGGGGTACCCTAGTATCCCGAACTTGTGCACGGGCAGTTGCAGCGCCCCACGGCAAGGCTTGCCGGGTGACCGCCAAGGTCCTCCGTGGTTCCCTTGGAGCCATTCAAGAACAAAGTATTTAAGCTCAGGAGACAACGCCCCGGCAAGAGGAGCTTGCCGGGAAGGCCAAACAAGGCATTTCAAGGAACTTGCTGCGACGCGCCGCGCGTCCCGGCAAGGGCCGGTGAGTGACAAGCTCCCGGACCCGACAAGACAACGACCGCGGCAAGGCACTTGCCGCGACAAGCGGCCACTCTGTGCCCAGGCTCTAGTGCATCCACCAACTTGTCGCTCTGGGGGCCTTTCCAGGCGCGCGTGGCAGGAGGCTGTGCAGCCAGCGGTGCGCGGTGGCATGCGAAGCTGACAAGATCGCCATCGTGGCGAGCGGTGGCGCCCCTGACGGTCCTTTTCTGCACTGTTTGGGCTACACAGACGGGCATTTAATGCCCTTGTCCCCTGCCGTCAGGGTTAGGTAGGAAACACTGTACAGGCAGCTGTACCAACCACTCCTCTTTTTACACTTCTACCCTTCTTTGCGTTGCCACCTGTCGGTGACCCCTTTAGCATATAAAAGGAGGCCCATGCGCAATGTAGAGGGGGTTCGGATCATTCGGAAGCCAGAAAAACAGTTAGCTCTCTCTCGAGCAAGAACACAATACAATCAAACAAGCAGCAGTAGGAGTATTATCTCTCCGGAGAGCTCCGAAGCTGGGTAAACTGCTCGTGTGCTCCGCCTCGATCCGCTCTTTGTGCGACCTCCGCCCCCCACCGAACCGAAAGGGGCCACGGTCCGCCGGCCCCATAGGTGTTCGTGGATCAGTTTCCCCGACACCCAGCTTGGGGGGTTGTACATGGAGAATCCATCCCGTGGCTTGATATGGATGAACTCCTCCTCTTCTCCTTTATACAAATCGGACAATATCTTTGCCAGAGCAGCGGGAGAGTCCGGACCTTTACAGTCGCAGCAGGTGGTATCGTCTTCTCCATTGAAGTGCCACAAGGTGTTTCCCCGATATTGAAGTGGCCGCACTCCCCGCATTATGGACATAACCTCAATTATTGTCAGTCCAGATTTGTCCAGCGTATTTATCCTGTCCATCAGGAAAAGGATCTCTCTGCTATCTTCCTCCTAGGGGCTCCTAGGGCGCAAGCTGTGCCGTTTCTTCAACGGGGCATTTACAAACTTGGGAAGCCCTTTCCGAATAGGGTCCAGAAGAGGGACATCCTCCACGTAGAACCATTCCTAGGGCCAGTCTTCAGATGTCTTCTTCGGGGTGCCGGATAGGTATCCAGTCCCGACGATGCGCCATATTTCGGCTCCGTCCACTTGATATACCGACCCCTCCTGAGTGCGGGGTATGAGACAGAATTACCTCTTCCACAACTCGAAATGAGCTTCGCAACCCAGTAATAACTCGCAGAAGTCAACGTAGCCTGCGATATGCAGTATGGTGGCTAGGGTAAAGTTATGCAGCTGGAGGCCGTAGAACTCCAGGAGCCCGCGGAGGAAAGGATGGATTGGAAATCCAAGTCCCCTCAGAAAATAGGGGACGAAGCATACCCGCTCTCCCTTGGATGGGTTTGGAGATCTCTCCGCTTGCTCCCCGCCATTATAAGTGGCTAGTCCAGCTCGAACGGGGACCATATACGCTGGCGGGAGAAACCCCTTGGTCTGCAACTCTACTAGTCAGCTGTGGGGGACAGAACATTTCTCCCAATCGCCTGGCCTAGTGCTACGGCAGCGAGAGGAGGAACCGCAATAACCGGCCATGGTGGTATGTATTTTTCCGGGCGCGCTCTGATGGATACTCGCTAGGAAGAGATGGTGTGATTTGGATCTGAGGATCCCCGTCTCTTTAAATAGACGATTTACTCGCATGGTCGGGGTGGAAAATGTAAAAATGCCTCGACTTCTCGCATTCGCTCGACACATGGAGACATCCATTATTGAATCACCGAAGCCGAGGAGCGCGACATTGCTGAGGAGCCGGACACTGCTCATTACAACAATACTCTGGAGGATTTGGAGAAGAACCCGCCTTCCAATGCCAAAGACAATCTGCATGCTGGACTCATCGTCATTGAAGCCTGGTTCTAGGGCTACTGAGGGAGTCCTAGATTAAGGGGTCCTCGGACAGCCGGACTATGTACTTTGGCCGGACTATTGGACTATGAAGATACAAGATTGAAGACTTCGTCCCGTGTCCGGGTGGGACTCTCCTTTGCATGGAAGGCAAGATTGGCAATTCAGATATGTAGATCTCCTTCTCTGTAACCGACTCTGTGTAACCCTAGCCCCCTCCGGTGTCTATATAAACCGGAGGGTTTAGTCCGTAGGACAACAACCATCATAATCATAGGCTTGCTTCTATGGTTTAGCCTCTATGATCTCGTGGTAGATCAACTCTTGTAATACTCATATCATCAAGATCAATCAAGCAGGAAGTAGGGTATTACCTCCATCGAGATGGCTCGAAACTGGGTAAAACATCGTGCGCCCTGCCTCCTGTTACCATTAGCCTTAGATGTACAGTTCGGGACCCCCTACCCGAGATCCGCCGGTTTTGACACCGACACCGCCATCGATGAGGGTCTTGGTGACTTGCACGTTGCTGATGACTGGGGAAAAAAGCATCGGGAGGATACCAGTAGTAGCCGCGCACTTGAGTTGATCTGGCGAGCTGAAGGTGATGGCGCACTTGGACCACCTGAGTGGGCGTGTGGCCTCGAGCTTGGGGAGGTTTGCATTCACCTCGCGAGTGAATTGCTTGAAGATGCACTGAGAGGCTGGGGCTTGAGCTCCTCCCAAGATGCAAGCGATAGCACGTGGCTCCTGGAAGCCCCCAACCCCCTCGTCCTGGTGATGGTCGTCATTCCTTCTTGGCGGCGGCAGCGGAGGAAGGCCTGTGTTGCCCTGGGGACGGTCCTCGCAAGGCTAATCCCTCTAGGTTCCCTCACGAGGCTGGTCCCTCCAGTCGCCCTTGCGAGGCTGGTCTAGCCAGTGATCCTCATGAGGTCGGTCACACCACTCCTGGTGAAGGCCACGGTCGTCCCACCATCCTCCGACATGTCCTCCTCCTCAGTCGTAGCCCCGGTCATTGCGCTCGGGGTGTCGACCGAAGCATCCTTTTCTAACGGCCCTGAGCTCCTGGCAGTCGTTGGTGTTTTGGGTCTGGAGGTTGTGGTAGGCGCAGAACGGTTGGCTACCCTTGGATGACTCCGGCTGGTCCCTATCATGCTTCGTGTCTGGTTCTGCAGCGAGCATGACTGCTCCCTTGCGCTTCACGTCCTTGGCCTTGGTCTTCTTTTCTTCCGGGTCAGCAGCTGGGAGCTCGAGGAGGGAGAGACGTCCCTGCTCAACTCTTGCGAACTTGGTCGCCAGGTTGAACAGCTCCAGGGATGTGCACAACTCCTCGTGGATGGAGAGCTCCTCCTTCATCTTGACGTCATGGACGCCATCAGAGAACACCGAGATGATGGCCTCGTCTGTCACCTTGGTGATCTTGAGGCGAACGCTGTTGAAGCGCTGGATGTATTTCTGCAGGGTCTCCCCAGGCTGTTTCTTGATGTGGCACAGGTCACCAGCGGCTGGGGAGTGGTCGCGAGTTCCCTGGAAGTTGGCGATGAAGCGGATGTGCATCTCATCCTAGGAGGAGATCGAGCAGGGAGGCAGGTTCAGGAGCCACGAGTAGGCACCGTCCTTGAGCGCAATGGGAAACCAGTTCGCCATGACCTTCTCATCTCCGTTGGCCGCCTCGATGCTCAGCTCGTAGAGCTGCAAGAACTCCACAGGGTCGGGGTGCCGTCATAGCGAGGAGGCAGGTCCAGCTTGAACTTTCCTGGCCAGGCGATGCTGCGGAGCTCGGGGGTGAAGGCGCGGCAACCTGCTATGGTCACCGGGGCCCTCTGCTGAAGTGGAGCTTGCTCTTGATGGTACCCGCGCACCGCTACTAGAGACAGCATGTGGTCTTGTCGTGCAGGTGCAGGGACGCGGTCTTGGCGTGCCGGTGCAGGGAGCACGGGGGCGCCTTCTTGAGGCCGAGCGATTTCTTGACATCTTCCTTCTCCTCGCGCGGGCACCGGACGTGGTGGGTCACGTCCAGGGGCCGCGCGCCTTGGCTCTAGGGCGCCGTCTTGGGGCAGACGTAGTGGAGGCGCTCCATGAGCCACGTCACCCATACCTGGCGGAGGGCGAGGTAGAGAGAGGGACGGCGTGGGAGAGACCCCTGCGGCGCTGACGATCTCGGTGATGCGGGTGAGCCATTCTTCGTAGAGGTCGTCGATGGGGTGGTAACGCAGCAGCTCGCGTGCCATAAGCAGCGCGGCCTGCGCGGCCGTAGGAGCGCGACGAGCATGGGATGACGAACCGGCTGGAGTCATTCACGGAGTGGCGGTGCGGTCGTGCCACCGCACCGAGGGGTGCAGCGAGGATGCTTGCTGCTCGTTCCCCAACGGGCCGGTGGCTGGGTTGGCGGTAGGCGATGGAGAACGTCGGGGAGGACCGCCAATAGAAGCCGTCTGTGTGACGCGAGCGGGGAGAGGGGCTCGGCGCTCAGCGCGGGCTCAGCGGGTGTCAAACATGGATGTGATGAAGCGATGGGACGCGGATCAGCGGAAGCAAGACTTTGGCGCACCCATACCTGGCGCGCCAAATGTTGGATTTCGGGTTTTGGCAAAACCCTTGAGGTTCGAACACTTGGGTGCACATGAAGATTTCCCCGTACCGAATCTCGCGCTCAGCCTCGCCGGGATCCCTAAGCTAGCTCGATGAACTCACAACACAAGAGACACAAGATTTATACAGGTTCGGGCCACCGTTGTGGTGTAATACCCTACTCGTGTGTGATGGTGGTGGATTGCCTCTTGGGCTGATGATGAACAATACAAGGGAAGAACAGCCTCCTGAGGAGAGTTGTTCTTGAGCTGGTGTAGTGTGCTACTTGGGCAGGATTCGATCTCTGATCAGTTGCCCCTTCTACTGTGGTGGCTAGCTCTATTTATAGAGGCCCTGGTCCTCTTCCCAAATATTGAGCGGGAAGGGATCCAACAACGACCAATTTTAAAGGGGATAGCTAGTACAAGCTATCCTGACTAAAGGTGGTCTTCACCTGCCAAAGGTGCTGGCGATGACACCGTCTTGGGCTCCACGATGACCTCCGTCATGCCGTCCTACTTGTCTTGGTCTTGTTGCACCAATATGGAAGCCTTTGCCTGATGCCTCGGAACTCTGCGCATGTGCTTGCTCCCTTAGCACCAAAGAGGAAACAAGGACACTGCACGCTGGTGCCCACCTGGCCTTGGTCGTCATGGATTGTGTCATGGGAACCTCGCGAGGTACCCCCTTGCCTTGATCTCTCTGCCTCCTCGCGAGCCCACCTGGTGAGGCCGCTCCTGAGGAGGCCTTGCATCGTCTGCCCCGCGAGGCTTGGCCCCTCGCGAGGGTCTTGAGCATTGGTTGATGAAGACGGGCCGCTCCTGGGCCATTGGTGGAGCCACGCCACGGGCCACATGCAGGCAAGTCTGGGGACCCCCATTCCCAGAACGCCGACATTACTATTTTTATGTCAATATTAAACTTTTATCTTGAATCTTTTGGATTTGAACATTCATGCCACAATAAATAGAATTACATTGAAAATTATGTTAGGTGGAATTCCACATCAAATATTCTGTTTTTATCATTTATCTACTCGAGGACGAGCAGGAATTAAGCTTGGGGATGCTTGATATGTCTCCTACATATCTATAATTTTTTATTGTTCCATGTTATTATATTCTCTATTTTGGATGTTTAATGGGCTTTATTATGCAATTTTATAATTTTTTTGGGACTAACCTATTAACTGGAGGCCCATTGCAAATTCATGTTTTTTTGCCTATTTGAGTGTTTCGTAGAAAAGGAATATCAAATGGAGTTCAAACGGAATGAAACCTTCGGGAGAGTCGTTTTTGGAACAAACGCAATCCAGGAGACTTGGAGTGGACGTCAAGGAAGCAACGAGGCGGCCACGAGGTAGGAGGGCGCGCCCAGGGTGTAGGCGCGCCCCCACCCTCGTGGGCCCCTCGTGGCTCCACCGACCTACTTCTTTTGCCTATATATACTCATATACCCCGAAAACATCCAGGAGCACCACGAAACCCTATTTCCAACACCGAAACCTTCTGTACCCGTGAGATCCCATCTTGGGGCCTTTTCCGGTGCTCCGTCGGAGTGGAAATCGATCACGACGGGCTTCTACATCAACGCCATAGCCTCTCCGATGATGTGTGAGTAGTTTACCATAGACCTTCGGGTCCATACTTATTAGCTAGATGACTTATTCTCTCTCTTTCATTCTCAACACAAAGTTCTCCTCGATCTTCTTGGAGATCTATTCGATGTAATACCTTTTGCAGTGTGTTTGTCGAGATCCGATGAATTGTGGGTTTATGATCAAGATTATCTACGAATAATATTTGATTCTTCTCTGAATTCTTATATGTATGAGTTGATATCTTTGCAAGTCTCTTCGAATTATCAGTTTGGTTTGGCCTACTAGATTGATCTTTCTTGCAATGGGAGAAGTGCTTAGCTTTGGGTTCAATGTTGCGGTGTCCTTTCCCACTGACAGCATAGGCAGCAAGGCACATATTGTATTGTTGCCATCGACGATATAAAGATTGGGTTTATACCATATTGCTTGAGTTTATCCCTCTACATCGTGTCATCTTGCTTAATGTGTTACTCTGTTCTTATGAACTTAATACTCTAGATGCATGCTGGATAGCGGTCGATGTGTGGAGTAATAGTAGTAGATGCAGATTCGTTTCAATCTACTTGTCACGGACATGATGCCTATATACATGATCATGCCTAGATATTCTCATAACTATGCGCTTTTCTTTCAATTCCTCGACAATAGTTTGTTCACCCACCGTAAGATATGCTATCTTGAGAGAAGCCACTAGTGAAACCTATGGCCCCCGGGTCTCTTTTCTATCTGTCGGATATCGGGTTCCGGCAAAACCCTTAAGATTTGAACTCCGGGGTGCGCGCGAAGATCTTCCCCCTACCGATCCACATCCCAACGCCTTGCTGAGAATCTAAGCTATGCACTGAACAACACAAGGGACACAAGGTTTATACTGGTTCGGGCCACTGTTGTGGTGTAATACCCTACTCCAGTGTGTGGTGTGGTGGAATGCCTCATGGGCTGATGATGAACAGTACAAAGGAAGAACAAACTCGCGAGAGGTGTTCTTGGGTTGGTGCGATGAACTACTTGGGTGAGTTTGATTGCCTATGGATCTGATGAGAACTCGATGCCCTCTACTGTGGTGGCTAACTCTATATATAGAGGCCCTGGTCCTCTTCCCAAATATTGAGCGGGAAGGGCACCAACAATGGCCATTTTGAAGGGGAACATCTAGTACAAGTTATCCTGACTAAAGTTGGTCATCGGCTGCTGTCGGGGATATACCCCGCGGTATGACCCTGCCGGAGTCGTAACCCGGCCGGGGCTTGGTAAACCGGTGGGTGTTAAACCGGCAGACAGTTAAGACAGATGGCTAAAGACAGACGGTAAATCGGCAAGTGTTAAACCGGCAGAGTTAAGACAGATGGTAGCACCGGCAGGTGTTAAGTCAATCATAAACTGGCAGACAATGTTAAACCGACAGACGTTGTTAAACCGGCAGACAATGTTAAACCGGCAGACGTTGTTAAACCGGCAGACAATGTTAAACCGGCACACATTAAGAAGCCCAGGAAAGGAAGTCAAAATAGTTTAAGTCCTAGTCCGAGATGGACTCTACATGTAACCCGCCCCTTCAACTAATATAAGGAGGGGCAGGGCTCCCCAAAGAGGGACGGGGAAGAAACAATCTTTAGGGCTAGACACAACTAGAGGGGAGCCGGTTCACGGCGACTCCCTTGTGATGATAATGAGATCTAGCCTCAAACAGCATGTAGGGTTATTACCGGATGATGTTTCCCGGGGCCCGAAGTTGTCTAAATCTTTGTCTTGTGTTGC
This sequence comes from Triticum dicoccoides, assembly GCF_002162155.2. NCBI lineage: Eukaryota > Viridiplantae > Streptophyta > Magnoliopsida > Poales > Poaceae > Triticum > Triticum dicoccoides. The sequence continues at coordinate 639,872,628 of NC_041385.1, read as the reverse complement.
GTTCTCTTGATTCCGCTCAACCCCTCTCAAGCTATCACATAGATGCGTTGGCCTCGCGACTAAGTCAAGTGATATTTCCACGACAGATGGCGCCCACCGTGGGGCCTGCGCATGGTGGTGTAGAGTTCTTGGAGGGATTTATTCTAGGGATCGAGAAGTTTGCAGTTACCATATGAAGATGAGCCGGTTTGGAAGGATCTGCATCAAGTGCAAGTTTACCAGATTGAGATGAAAATAATTAGGGTTTGACATTTTGTGCGTCGCCGGGGACGTGAAGCGGTTTATTGAAACCAATGGAGGTTTGACTTTGTTTGTACGCCGCGTCCTGCAAGATGTCAAATTTTTGTCTGATCCGCCAAGTCAAGTTCGAGACAGACAAAAAATTCTGCTAGCAAACCGCCGAGGTACGGGAAGATTCTGCTGCCTGGTTACAGGTTTAAAGCCACGTGGTTTCTGCAAAGGATCGGAGTACTAGTCCTGTACAATCGATTATATGGGATTATTATGAGGAAGTGCATAAAGACCACGGAATCGGTCTCCGCCGCGGCCTCCCCTCGACCACCTGCTGCTTCTGCGGCTGAGCAGGAGCGCCTCCGTCACCAGCGTCCGCAACCCATCTCGCCTACGCTGTGGCAGTGCGGCTATGGCCGGCGCGCCGTCACTGCTCTGCTGCGTGCCCGCGACCCCAGCCCCTCCGCGCGTAGTCCTTGTCACCACCACCATTCATCGCGCGATTCGGCCGCCCGTTCATCATCACCGCACCAGTCGGCTTCAGGGTTGCCTCCGCCGGCAGCCGGGTTGCCTCCGCATCGCCACTCGAAGCATCTTCCTCACCGCGCCAAGCCACCTATCAGCGTGCGCTGACTCCGGTCCGTTCCGCCCTCGACCATGAGTGGTCCGCTCCGCTCTCGACCACCAACGCGCTGGACTGCACCGCCGCGAGTCGCCAATCTCCACTGGCTGCGCCCGTTCTCCCCCACCCCCGCGCTGGCCTCCCATGCCGGAGTCGCATCCCGTCACCAACTCGAGCGCTTCCGACTGTACCTGCGCTCACCCACCGCCGGTTAGGCCGCGTCTCTCTAACTCGTCGTCGTTTAGGCCACGCTTTTCCAACCTGTCACCGGTTCGTCTGTGCCTCTCCAACCCATCGCCGGTTCGTCCGTTCCTCTCCAACCCGAAGTTGGGGCGGCGGTTCTCCTGCTGCGACACAGTGGCGGTTTGACGCGCAAGAGGCAAGGCGAACAGAGGCCACCTCTGCTTTTCCGGTTGGCCATCTAACGCCACCTCCGAACCAGCACCTACAAACCGAGCTGGCAAACCGCCGTAGCCGGCTCAATGCCACCTCCATTGCTGTACCTCTGCTCCAAACTACAGCCTCCGCCTTTGCTGCGTGTGGCCGCGGCCCCGAACCGACTCCGAGTCACCCCTGCCTCTGCTACGGTTCCCCGTCAAATCGCCCTGGCATCACCGTTGCGGCCATGGGTTACCAGCGCCAAACCAGCCAGTCTCCGCTGCAAACCACCATCGTCTCACCAGGCGCTCGTCCGCGCGAATGTCTTCACCCCTGTCTCACCGGCGCGCTGGGTCACCGCGGGCCTGCGTCAACCTGCCATGACCCGCCGCCCTTACCGTGGCAGCTCCACCTTGAACCGCCGCGCCGCTTCGGAGCCGCGCCGCCTCGAGCGCCTGCACACCTGAAGCGCTGAGCCTTTCTGTTCGACGCCGCTGCACACCTATGGTTCTCTGTCGCCGCCGAGTTGCTACCTCAGCCCCGCTAGGTTGCTGAACCGCCACCGAGACAAGCGCCTGCTTCAAGCCGTCTTGTCAAACGCCGCACCTGTAGCCAGTTGACCCGCCGCCACATCCGGTCTTTGCCTCGTGCGCCTGCAGTTCGTTGCGCTGCTTGAGTTGCTGTTCCGGCCCGCTTGTTGCTTCACCTTAGCGAGACCCCGCCTCCGGCTGCGCCCCTATGCGTTTTCCCTATCAAAACTGCTAACTGAAGAAAAGGGAATTGGGAGCCAGTTGGAGGGCTGAGGAACCAGCCCACGACCCGGAAAGCGCTGCGGGTGGTTTACTATAAGAAGCTCATGCTAAAAGAAGAGGAGGGTTAAACCAGGCCAGATGGATCTATCACGCGTCGGCTTGCCCAAAAAAGTTATTAGGTGATATCTATCCTAGTTCTTTTATGCAAACATATTTGATCCATCTGAGCATGATTACTCGCCCTGTATTATGTCTATATGTCTAGATTGAATTACCCACTGCACAGGTGAAATTATACAACACCATGATGCCCGATGGGCGTGCGCAAGATGCCGCCCTTGTGGTCTGGTCTATATCAGCTTGCTGGGATCACGCTTGATTGTTGCTCAATGGATCTCCATGGCTGATAATTTCGGGCCTGGCACATCAGGACAATTATTCACTGCAATAATAAGGACCATGGAGTTATGGCTCCTGCCACTTTTATGATGCGCTATCATCTGGTCCAAAACCTACATATGTGTATGCCGCCGCTTCTTCGGCCCAATTTATATCAACACAACGTGGCTGACTCGCCTGTATGGTTTACCGCATTCGCGATTGACTTGCCTGTCCGCGCTGACTTAAAACGCCGCGGCCGAGTCATCTGTCTGAGCCGCCTCTGATGCTGCAGACGTCCTTACCATCCGTATTTTGTGATCCGGTCTACATCAGCACACCAGGCCGCACCTGTCTGCATGAGCTGTTTATTAAGTATGAGCAAGTCACAACTTGGGTAGCCCGGTTTTTTCTTCCAATACCTTGGAGGTGAATTATCATTCAGCCATCGTCTGCACTGGATGGATCAATGGACATGAGCACAAATCGCTACCACTACAGTTTGGTCCACTTCAAACAACCAGCTAGAAGGAACCATTGGCCGAGTTGCTGACACGGCTCATACGGGATCATTTATAACCCGCCGCAGTCACCTCAATCTTCTGTGGATTCACATCATGCTATCAACACCAACGATATATACCTTATACTATGGTCAAGTACGGAGAATCTCAAGACAACTCCTTGAGTTATCTTAAGACTCGGGGGCTACGATGATATATACCTTCTGTTATGATCAAGTCTTGCCAGTTTCGGCAAATTCAAGTACCCCAAGATGTTGAAGGAAAAAATAACCCGGTCCTGGAGGCTACTGCTATATTGATCAAAATTTAAAGGCCGTCAGAGGATTTTCGGCTCAAAAAAGTATATGACAAAATCCTTGCTCAATAAGAAGTTCCGGGTCATTATAAAGGATTCCGGTTCAAAATCCGGTTGAAGAGACATCTCTCTCTCATAAAGCGTTGAAGCTTTCCAAATATCCAGTTTACAATCCGGTTCACGGGGAAATCTATCTCCCACAAATCTCTGAAGCTGTCAATATCCAGTTCAAAATTCCGGATCAAAAAGAATTCATCTCTCGCAAGTTCGAGTTCTCAGAAAAGTTAAAGGTTACCAAAGAGGACTTGTTGCCATGACGCGCGGTTCAAACATGGGTATCTCGCCTTATTAGCTTATCATATTATTGGTTACATGGGGGCTTCAGCTGGCAAAACGGAGTTCTGTCCATTAATCCGGCTATCACGCCACAACAAAGCTTGGGAGCTTCACACCCAAGGGGCCAAAGAGAGTCTTGTTGCTATGCACAGCTCAAACATAGGCACCCATTGAGCACAACTCACAAAGTTACTTGGGGGCTCTTTGTGTAAAGTAACAAAGAGTTTGAAAAGACCCTTGTAATTGGGTATCGACCCACGGCTTGGAAGCCTGGTGTATTCACCTAAAACCCCGGTTTAACCTGCCTTCATCAATTAAGTCACTCCTATCCAGGTAATCCTGGCATGACCCGCCGAATGTTTGACAGTTACTCTCATTGAGACCCTGAACTTGTCAAAGTTAAAACGACAATTGGTTAGTTGGAGGCCCATCTTAAAAGGCTTTGTCAAATGGTTTAACTCAGCGGCCTGGCAGCCCATGAAAAGCCTCCAATTTGGGCCTGGCAGCCCATGAAAAGCCTCGAATTTGGGCCTGGCAGCCCTTGAAAAGCCTCGACTACACTGTCTTTATTTGCCTTTGTCATGATTTTTCTCTTTTGATAAATTGAAACAACGTCTATTGACCCGGCATGACTATCAGTCATCAAATTAACCCGGTGTTCATTAACCCAGCTCGATTTTCAACTGCAAGTTATCAGTACATAATCACTTATAATCCGGTGTTTATTGACCTGGCCTGGCTTTGGACTATAAGTCGCCAACATATATTTGGATTGCGCCATTGGAATTATGTGCATATAAATCTTTGGGTATATTATTCAAATAGCCAACATGGCTGGATTTCTATTATGGTTATCAATAACCAGTATTATGATTAAGGTTTTCAAAGTCGCTTTAGCGCAATGGCTATCATATTGTCAATGGATATGATTTATTCTACAATTGAAGGAATAGTCCCGAGTTGCTGTAGGCTTACAACCCGGCACTTGGAGGCTACATTATTTAAGTTGAGATTACATCAAATATGCAAGTCTCATGTCTCTACAAGCATGCACCATGACACTTGGGGGCTAATGCAAAGTCATTTTTTGCTCATCTTATTGAAGACCCGACTCATCATATTATAATAAGCCGGCCCTTGGGGGCTACCAATTGCTCCTGTCAACATTTCAAGGTACAAAGCTTTTTATCCATTATATTGAAGGGTACATTGCTCAGTTGATAAAGCACAAGGCTCTTAACCTTGTGGACGTGGATTCAAGCCCCATGATGGGGGTTACAACATATGATGTTATTTTCATTGAATTATATATCAAAGTCCCTGCTCAATATTATCTTACTGAGTCGGCCCTTGGGGGCCACACATTATTGTTCAAAGTTTACAAGATTATATTTACAAAGTCCCTTCTCATTATTACATAATGACCCGACCCTTGGGGGCTACACTGGTTGAAGATTTTATGAGCATCAGGAAATTACAAGTCCCATGTTGTTGCAAGCATGACAACCAGGCACTTGCGGGCTACATATGTGGAATACTCAATTCTGACTAGTGATTGATATGAACAACCTGGATTTCTTCAAGATTGTGATATTTATATTGAAGCAAGTCTTAAGCTATTGCTATGCTACCTTCTTAAGACATGGGGGCTACAAGTGATAGGCATATAAAGAGGTATATTTTCAAGTCAGATGTTAACTGCAAGTATGACCCGGTGCAATCAAAATTAATAAACCGGTGATCTTGGCAATGATAACCCGGCAAATTCTACATCCTTAAACCGGCTGAAGATCAGATGAGTATTTCAAGGACCAGTATTGTTTTTAAGCATGGGGAGCTGAATCAAAGGAGCTATTCTTCACAATATTTCTCTATGACAAACCAATATCAGCAAATTGATTTTGAAGCTGGCCTATTAAACCGGATTTTCTAGAAGAAGGAAGTGAAGAGGACTTAAGGATGATCAGAACAGTTTAACATGGATAAATCCAAATTAAACTGGGGGCTAATGTCGGGGATATACCCGCGGTATGACCCGACCATAGTCGTAACCTGGCCGGAGCTTGGTAAACCGGTGGGTGTTAAACCGGCAGACAGTTAAGAAAGATGGCTAAAGACAGACGATAAACTGGCAAGTGTTAAACCGGCAGAGTTATGATAGATGGTAGCACCGGCAGGTGTTAAGTCAATCATAAACCGGCAGACAATGTTAAACCAGCAGACGTTGCTAAACCGGCAGACAATGTTAAACCGGCAGACGTTGCTCAACCGACAGACAATGTTAAACCGACAGACATTAAGAAGCCCAGGAAAGGACATCAAAATAGTTTAAGTCCTAGTCCGAGATGGACTCTACATGTAACCCGCCCCTTCAACTAATATAAGGAGGGGCAGGGCTCCCCAAAGAGGGACGGGGAAGAAACAATCTTTAGGGCTAGACACAACTAGAAGAGAGCCAGTTTACGGTGACTCCCTCATGATGATAATGAGATCTAGCCTCAAACAACATGTAGGGTTATTACCGAATGATGTTTCCTGGGGACCGAAGCTGTCGAAATCTTTGTCTTGTGTTGCGTTCTCTCGATTCCGCTCAACCCCTCTCAAGCTATCACATAGATGCGTTGGCCTCGCGACTAAGTTCTTTGACGAGGACATCTGACGTGATATTTCCATGACAGCTGCGAAAGGCACTGGCGATGACGCCGTCTTGGGCTCCATGGTGACCGCCGCCCTGCTGCTCTGCTGGTTTTATTCTCGTTGCACTGAAATGGTAACCTTTGCTTGATGCCTCGGTACTCCATGCCTGCACTTTCCCCCTTTGCACCAAAGAGGAAACAAGGACATTTCACAGGCCGGCGGCCGCCTGGCGGCCACCTGGTCTCGATCGTCATGGCTTGCATCATGAGCACCTCGCGAGGTACCCTTGCCTTGATCTCTCCGCCTCCTCGCGAGCCGGACTGGTGAGGCCATGCCTGAGGAAGCCTTGCGTCGTCTGCCCCACGAGGCTTGGCCCCTCGTGAGGGTCTTAAGCTTGAGTTGATGAAGATGGGCCATACTGGGCCACCACTTGAGCCACGCCGCAGGCCGCAGGCAGGCAAGTCTGGGGACCCCTCTTCCCAGAATGCCGACAGTAGCCACCGGGCACAAGGTGCGCTCAGACTTGGCTTAGCAGCGAAGCGAAGGGGCAAGTGCGGAGCGCCGCGGGCCCCCAATAGCCTGCGGCCTTGGTCGCCACGTGGCGGTTGATTGGACGTGGGCGTCTCCGCTTCCCCACGCTGCCTTCGCAACTGCCCAATTTGACGAGTCCCTGCTGCATGCAAAAAGAGTCATGATTTCCTGCGATCATGGAGACCGACTGTTGGCTTCCCTTGGGTTATAAATGCGGGAGGGTGCAGGCCCTCGCTACACATCTCCCTCCCCCGCTTGCTTCTTCTTCCTCCCTATTCCAGTCGTCTGCAGTGTCTCATGGCGCCGACGAAGAGGTTCTCGGCCGCGGAGAATGGAAAGGCTCGTCGGGAAGGCCCTGGCTCCCCTCCGCCCAAGCGCGGCCGGGGTCGCCCCCCACAAGCACCCCGCGACTCCTGCGGTGGTTCCTCGTGGTCGCGGCGGTGGTCCTTTGCATGGTGACGGCCAACCGGTGGGTGAGGAAAGGTGCGTTGTGGCCGCGCGGCCTCCCAGGCCGCGCTTCCACTCGGCAGAGGTGCTGCCGGAGTTTGTCGTGTGGGCGGCGAAACCGGCTGGCAACTGGCTCCAGCTTCCTCGCTTCTTCGCCAGCGAACTCCCGGCTGGCGCCCTTGGCGGCCTCTGGCTCCAGAAAGACGGCTGCTGTAGCAAGGCTTCCTGGGTCTCGGTGGAGACCTCTGTCGCTGGAAATGTGGCCTTGGCCCACGGCTGGCAGACGTTTGCCCGCGCGCGTGGCCTGGGCCGGCAATGCACCCTGCACTTCAATTTTGACGGTGACGTGACCCTCTACGTGAGGGTGTTTGGAGAAGATGGCCGCCGTGTCGGGTGCTGCCCTGAAGACGATGACGGTGATCAGGTGCTGGGACTTGGTGACGGCCGCAACAAGGACGAAGCGAGCCTGCCGCCGGCGGCGCCCGTAGCTCACCAAGCTTCAGCGGCTCCCCCTCTGGTGATAGCTCCTCCAGCGGTGGCCGCAAGCAACCATTGTACCGCCGCGCTCGCTTCGAGGGTGGTAGCGGGTCATCCTGCCGCCGTACCTCAGTGAAGCGTGAGGAGGAGTCTGACTGAGCTCAGGAGGGAGGCGTGAGTCCCATTTCATGAGCCATCACCGGGCATGCCATGTTCATTTTGTTTATCTCCTTTTCCTGCGTAGAGAGAGAGAGAGAGAGAGAGAGAAGTGTGGAGCCCCGTGGGGGCGTGCTGGACTATTGCCCTTAATTATTATGCTATTTCTATTATTCCCATGATGTGTTGTGGTGTTGCGGCCGTGTGCTTGTGCGTAGGAAGAACTTAGCTTGAGGGGCTCGCTGCAGTTTTCACCTCGCGAGGTACCTGCCTGAGGCCTCATAGAGCGTCTTGAAGCCTGCAAAATTTAGCCGGGAGGATAGCTTTCGAACCTTTGTCGTGAGGGTGACCGGCTCAGGTCCTTTGTTCGCGTCGCGATGCCCGTGGGGCATGGACTGGTAGGGATGCTCCCCCTGTGAACTTGAGTGAGGAAGCCTCACGAAATTAGGCAAGAAGGTACTCGCGAGGGCGCCCGCGCAGCCCCCTCGCAAGGCTTGCGTGAGAGAGGATGAGCCAGGCGAAAAACAAAGACAAGGAATCATGGGCTGGGGACGGCAAACAACACTAAAAGCAACTCCAATAAAGATTCGAACAAGGGTGAACAAGCCAACTGCGGAAAGCAAATGAAAAGCCGCGTCCAGGACCTAATCTAGTCTTCGACGTCTTCTGACCAGCACGGAGCTAAGTGCAGCCACTAGGCGCGGGCGGGAGCCCCCGAGGCCCAAGGGCGGCACTCCGGAGACTCCGGGGCGTGTACAGCCGCAACTCATTATTACGTGAGAGTGTCACGGGCGGCGAGCTTCACAGGCATTGTCCTTCTTCATAGGCACCAAGCCTTTTCTTGGGGAGACGAGCTTCACAGGGACTGGGCCCTCTTTGTGGGCAATGGACCCTTCTTCACAGGCGCCGGGCCTTCTTTACAGGAACTAGGCCTTACTTCAAGTGTAGAATCTCCGGAGGTGCTGAATGTTCCACGCGTTCGGAATGGGCACCCCTTCCTGGGTCTCCAAGCGCGCGACGCCAGGTCTGGAAACATGAACAACCTTGAATGGGCCCTCCCACATGGGCGAGACCTTGTGCAGCCCTTCCCTGGAGAGCACCCTCCTGAGCACGAGGTCACATACCTCGAGGGTTCTGGGGCGGATGTTGCGGCAGTGGTACCGCCGAAGCGCCTACTGGTATCTTGTCGCTCGTAGCGTGGCCTCCCGACAGTATTCCTCCGCCAGCACGAGATCCATCCCTCGCATGGTGTCCTGATGCGCTTCGTCAAATGCCAGGACCCGGGCGGAGCGATGCTTGACCTCATGAGGGAGGATCGCTTCCACTTCGTAGACGAGGAAGAACGGGGTTTTGCCGGTCGACTTGGTGGCCGTAGTGAGGATAGACCACATCACGGACTGGAGCTTGTGATACTAGCCCCTGCCGCAGGCCTCCAGCTTCTTCTTGAAGGTCCTGGTTTTGAGGCCTTTCAGGACCTCTGTGTTGGCGCGTTCAGCCTGGCCGTTGCTCCGAGGGTGTGCCACTGAGGCGTAGCATATCTGCGTTCCAAGGTTAGTACAATATGTTTTAAAGAGATTGCTGGTGAACTGCAAACCGTTGTCAGTGATGATGCGAATAGGCACCCCGAATCGGCTGACGAGGCCCTTGATGAACTTGACTCCTGAGCCAGCTGGGATGGTGCGGACAGCTTCCACCTCTGCCCACTTGGTGAACTTGTCAATGGAGACGTCGAGGTAGCGATATCCCCCTAGCGCCCGAGAAAACGGGCCCAAAATGTCCAGCCCCTAGACCGCGAACGACCATGAGAGTGGAATGGTCTGCAGGCCCTGAGCTGGCTGATGAATCTGCTTGGCATGGAATTGACAGGCTTCACAAGCATTCACCAGCTCGATTGCGTCGTTGAGTGCCGTAGGCCAATAAAACCCACTGCAAAACGCCTTGCCGACAAGGGTCCATGATGACGAGTGGTGCCCACAGTCTCCACCGTGAATGTCTGCCAGCAACTCCTTCCCCTGTTCTCTGGAGATGCAACACAGGGAAACACCATTGGATCGCTTCCGTTAGAGCTCTCCGTCTTGGATGCAGTAGGCCGTGGCCTGCCGGGCCGCGCGTTCCGCGTCCTCTTCTTTCTTTGGTAGAGTCCCTTGCATCAGGTAATCCTTGAGCTCCACAGTCCACCATCCTTCCTGAGGCTCCAGTGTCAGGAGCAAGTGCGCTCCTGATGTCGGGCCACAGGCTGGAGCCCTTGAGGCAGGCGGTTGAGGGAGCTCCTCTCGTGGTTGCAATGTGCTTGATAGCGACGGTACTGCTGATGGCTTGAAGAGTCGTTCCTCAAAAATGCCAGGCTCCTGAGGCAGCCGCCTCGATGCCCTCTTGGCGATGTCATCAGCCTCCTGATTGGTGCCGCGAGGCACATGCTGCATCTCCAGCCCCAAAAATTGCTTTTCCATCTTGCGCACTTCTGCAAGATACGCCTCCATGTGCTTGTCCTTGGGCTCATATACTTTGTTGGAGAAGTTGACGAGGAGCTGTGAGTCACCCTTGATGATGAGTCGTTTCACCCCCAGTGCGGCCGCTGACTTTATGCCTGCTATGAGGCCCTCATATTCCGCTATGTTGTTGGAAACCTTTTCGTCATGCTGGAAATAGAGCTGCACGGTGTAGTAGAGCTTGTCATGAGTGGGGGATATAAGCACTGCGCCTGCCTTTGCGCCATGTCGCGAGAATGCTCCATCAGCTTAATACGCACAGATCGGGACCCCCTACCCGAGATCCGCCAGTTTTGACACCGACATTGGTGCTTTCATTGAGAGTTCCTCCGTGTCGTCCCTTCGAGTCTTGATGGCGTCTTCAATCGTCAACGACACGGTCCAGGGTGAGACTTTTCTCCCCGGACAGATCTTTGTGTTCGGCAGCTTCGCACTGCGGGCCAATTAGCTTGGCCAGTTGGAGCAGATCGACAGTTTCGCCCCTGGCCACCAGATCAGGTTCGGAAACTTGAACTACACGGCAGATGTCCGCCGAGACTTGATCTTCGACGGATTCGAGCCTACGCCAGGAGCACCGGACAACCACGACGAGCACGGCCTAGACCTGCTGTCAGACAATGCCCGGGACATCATCCCCGAGGCAGCCCCGGATCTAAATCTAGGGCAGGTTGCGTTGCCTACGGACGGAGGGCTTGACGCCGCCCCGCGGGCCGCACACTTATCGGCGGTGGAGCCGAACACGGGTCTCACCTCAGTGGAGGCATGTAACCCTAGGCCCCCAGACTCATATCCGGCTGTTGGTCCTAATCCGCTCACTCTCGAGCCAGTCGATCCAGGTTGGGCTCCAGTAATGGAGTTTAGCACTACGGACATCTTTCAGCACTCGCCCTTTGGCGACATGCTAAACTCATTGAAGTCTCTCTCTTTGTCAGGAGGCTATGGGTCGAACTATGTTCGGCTTGGGTGGGAAGCAGGCGCCGAAGGAATTTGCTACCCACCCACCACCCACTTTGTCGCCACGATCGATGATTTTAACCGACGTGCTCGACTTTGACTTCGAAGACATCGACGGTATGGACGACGATGCAGGAGACATACAGGAGCCACCGCTCATAGGGCGGTGGACAGCCACCTCTTCATATGATATATATGGTGGACACTCTGAAAGAAACCAACGGCGATGAGGCAACGGAGGATAACCCCTCCAAGAAGAAAGCAAAGCATGGGCGTCGCCAGCGCCGCTCCAAGCCCCGCCAAGGCAATACCGGCACCGGAGACGATAATAATCTAGACGGTGCCGATGATGAATACAACCCCAAACAGCCCGCCTTCGAGTAGGCCGAACAGGAAGACGGGCATGATAGCCCAGATGAACAGGCAGACGGGTATCCGGAGGAGGACAACTACATGCCCCTCTACGAAGACGAGATTAGCCTCGGCGACGACGAGTTCGGCGTACCCGGAGACCCCGCAGAGCCGGAGCGCTTCAAGCGTCGGCTTATTGCCACTGCGATAAGCCTGAAGAAGAAGAAGCAGAAGGTCCAAGCTGATCAAGATCTGCTCACAGACAGATGGACAGAAGTCCTGGCAGCCGAGGAATATGGACTCGAGCGCCCCACGGCTGACCAACCGCCTCGAGGTCGGAACAAAACGGCATATCAGCCGAAGTACCAGCCTGTACCCCCGCGTCGGTTTACTACGGCCAGGGGCAATACTCAGGACCTGCACGATAAACTGGATAACGCCGCAGGACAGCCAAGATCGATCTACGGATCACGGGGGCGCGCCAAAGCACATGACTATGACCGTCATACCGGATACACTAAGAGCAAATCCGGCCAGGCCGAATACAACCAGTCAGACGAAGCCTGATTGCGCCGTGACATAGCCCGACATAGAGGCACTGCACACCCCCTCTGCTTCACTGATGAAGTGATGGACCATGAATTCCTAGAAGGGATTAAACCCGTAAACATCGAATCATACGATGGCACCACAGACCCCGTGGTATGGATCGAGGATTTCCTTCTTCACATTCACATGGCCCGCGGAGATGATCTACATGCCATCAAGTATCTATCCCTTAAGCTCAAAGGACCTGCCCGACACTGGCTAAACAGCCTGCCCGCAAATCCCATTGGCAGTTGGGAAAATCTGGAAGACGCATTTCTTGACAACTTCCAGGGCACATATGTGCGACCTCCAGATGCCGATGACTTGAGCCACATTACTCAACAGCCCGGAGAATCAGCCAGGAAATTCTGGACTCGGTTCTTAACTAAAAAGAACCAAATAGTCGACTGTCCGGATGCCGAAGCCCTGGCGGCTTTCAAGCATAATATCCGTGACGAGTGGCTCGCCAGACACCTCGGCCAGGAGAAACCCAAGTGCATGGAAGCTCTTACGACACTAATGACCCGCTTTTGCGCGGGCGAGGACAGCTCGTTGGCTCAAAGTAGCACTACGGCACATTCTAGAACTTCAGATGTCCGGGACAATAATTGCAAGCCACAGTGCAACAGACATAAGCGACGGAACAACGGCGACAACACCGAGGATACGACGGTCAATGCCGGATTCAGCGGGTCGAAATCCGGTCAGCGGAAGAAGTCATTCAAGCGTAACAATCAAGGACCGTCTAGTCTGGACCGTATACTGGAGCGCTTGTGCCAAATTCATGGCACCCCGGACAAGCAAGCCAACCACACCAACAGAGACTGTTGGGTCTTTAAACAAGCCAGCAAAATAAATGCCCAACACAAGGACAAGGGGCTGCACAGCGACGATGAAGATGAACCCCGGCGTCCGAACATGGGGGTGGGGGCAGAAGAAATCCCCCCCCCCCCCGAGGTGAAAACGGTCAACATGATCTACGCCACCCACATCCCCAAGCGGGAACGGAAGCGAGCACTGCGGGACGTATATGCGATGGAGCTAGTCGTCCGCAAATTCAACCCATGGTTAGCTTGTCCGATCACCTTGTATCATAGGGATCATCCTACTAGCATCCATCACGCGGCTCAGCCGCTTGGTTTTAGACCCAATTATAGACGGATTTAACCTCACAAGAGTCCTTATGGACGGGGCAGCAGCCTGAACCCGCTTTATCAGGACAAAGTGTGCAAAATGGGCATCGATCCTTCAAGGATTAAGCCCACCAAAACCACCTTTAAGGGTGTCATTCCTGGAGTAGAGGCCCGCTGTACGGGCTCTATAACATTGGAAGTGGTCTTCGGATCTCCGGATAACTTCCAAAGAGAAGAGCTAATCTTCGACATCGTCCCTTTCCGCAGTGGTTACCATGCACTGCTCGGGTGAACCGCATTTCCTAGATTCAATGCGGTACCACATTGTGCATACCTTAAGCTCAAGATGCCAGGCCAGCGCGGGGTCATAACAGTCAACGGAAACATGGACCGCTCTCTCCTTACAGAAGAAGATACTGCGGCCCTTGCGGCAGAAGTACAATGCAGCCTCCTCCGGCAAACCACCGATCCAGCGACGACAACTTCAAGCTCCATCAAGTGAGGGCGGAACACCCCGCAGCAAGATCAGCATGCACGACAAGAGCAGGACTAGCTGTCCGGCCTCTGCTCAAATCCCATCAAAGCAGCATTCGTGCCTCGCGTACACAATTACGCACTCAAAATACCATGGCCACAGGCGGAGGCAAATCAGGGGCTCAGTCAACAGTACGGTATCACTTCATAACCTTTCCATTCACCCTTAAGGACATTGCTTTAGTGCAGCTTCTCCAAAATAGCCAGATTGTCGGACTTACATAGGAGAGGAAACCCAGGAGTCAACAGGCTTTGGGCACAGCAGGAAACACCCAGGTGGAATCTATTTATGATTGTTGTTCCTGCTTTATCTATCTGTACATAGTCTGCCCCTGGATAGGATATGTCAAATAATCATATTTGTCTCCGCCTAATGCATACATTTTAAACATACGCTTAAACGTATTATTTATCAATGGGAGACCACATATAGCGTCAGCTTACTTATTTTTATTTGAGAATTTTTTATAAATGTCTATTTAATTTTGCATCCGTACACTTTGGTACGCGTAGTTTGCCAGGGACTTCTTATGGTACCCCATAATACGGCAAGTCAAGTCCGAACACTTTCAACAGTGCGGCACCCCGAACGTATAGCATTATATGCATTAGCTCCGAATCATGTCTTGGGTTATGGTTGGGATAGCCCGGCTCCCTTGCTTTGGTGCCTTACGTTCCATTAATTCGGCTAAGGTATCGCAGGGAGAACTACTGCGATTGTGCCCTGGTTCTTCCGGACGAGCACCTCAGTAGAGAAAGCACAAAACTGTTTGAGGGAGTCCTGGATTAGGGGGTGTCCGGATGACCGAAGTATAACCTTTGGCCGGACTCCTGGACTATGAAGATACAAGATTAAAGACTTCGTCCCGTGTCCGGATGGGACTTTCCTTGGCGCAGAAGGCAAGCTTGGCGACATGGATATGTAGATATCCTTCCATTGTAACCGACTCTGTGTAACCCTAGCCCTCTCCGGTGTCTATATAAACCAGAGGGTTTTAGTCCATAGGACGGACAACAATCATACCATAGGCTAGCTTCTAGGGTTTAGCCTCTCTGATCTCGTGGTAGATCTACTCTTGTACTACCCATATCATCAATATTAATCAAGCAGGAGTAGGGTTTTACCTCCATCGAGAGGGCCCGAACCTGGGTAAAAACATCGTGTCCCTTGTCTCCTGTTACCATCCGCCTAGACGCACAGTTCGGGACCCCCTACCCGAGATCCGCCGGTTTTGACACCGACATTGGTGCTTTCATTGAGAGTTCCTCTGTGTCGTCACCTTTAGGCCCGATGGCTCCTCCGATCATCTACAATGATGCGGTCTAGGGTGAGACTTTTTTGCCCGGACAGATCTTCGTATTCGGCGGCTTTGCACTGTGGGCCAATTCGCTTGGTCATCTGGAGCAGATTGAAAGGTACGCCCCTGGCCATCAGGTCAGGTTTGGAAGTTTGAACTACAGGGCTGACATCCACGGAGACTTGATCTTCGACGGGTTCGAGCCACAGCCGAGCATGCCGCACTGTCACGATGGGCACGATCTAGCTCTGCCTCCGAACAGTGCCTGGGAGGCCGCTCCAGTGTCTACTCCGACCCTTAGCTCGGAGCCGACTGCGCCAATCGAGGATGGGTGGCTGGACACCGCCTCGGTGGCTACAATCTCTACGGCGATCGAGCCGAACACCAGCCTTGTCCTTTGCGAAGCTCGTGACTCCAAGGTGCCGGACTCCTTTCCGGACTCCGAACCTTCCGCGCCCCTGCCGATAGAACCCGATTCGGCGCCGATCATGGAGTTCGCCGCCACGGACATCTTTCAGCACTCACCCTTTGGCGACATTCTGAATTCACTAAAGTCTCTCTCTTTATCAGGATAGTGCTGGCCGGATTATGGTCAGCAAGGATGGGATGCGGATGAAGAAGAAATTCAAAGCCCACCCACCACCCACTTCGTAGCCACTGTCGATGATTTAACCGACATGCTCGACTTCGACTCTGAAAACATCGATGGTATGGACGATGATGTAGGAGACGAACAGGAACCAGCACCTATAGGGCACTGGACAACCACCTCATCTCACGATGTATACATGGTGGACACACCTAAAAGAAACAACGACAAGGAACAAAGGGTCACAACGAGGGATCGTTCCCTCGAAAAGCAGTCAAAGCGGCGGCGTAAGCGCCGCTCCAAACCCCACCTCGACAGAGACCCAGCCACAGAGCAGGGCGAACCGGCGGACGACGAACATGCCATCGAGCAACCGTCTGAACAGGGCAACTTGGATAAACAAACCGAACAACCCGTCCCCGGCGAAGATAATAGTCCGGACGACCTCACGCCGGACAAGTTGCTGGAGCAGAAGAACCTCCACAAAAGGCTCGTCGCCACTGCGCGTAGCCTGAAAAAGCAGAAGCAGAAGCTCAAAACAGCGGAAGATGCACTCAAAATTAGAGGGGGCAAAGTACTCAACACCGCAGACAAATACGGCGACAGTCGCCACACAAAGAGCTATCCGAATCGAAAATTACTGCCGGAATTTGATGAGGAGGCCTTAGAGCCCCCGCAATCAAAAAATAAGGAAGACACCCAGTCGGATAAACAACCCCATGGCCAACATAGAGCGGCAAAGGGCGCCGCACACAAGCCGGCACGCGATCCGCACAAGTATTCACATCAAAAAGATGGCCCAGCCAGATCTATCTACGGGCCAAGAAAGCAAGCTCTAGTAAGCAATGCAACACAACAAGTATCCGAACATCACAACACACCCAAATATTGGGGTGCTGCACACCCCCTATGTTTCACCGATCAGGTGCTGGACCATGAATTTCCAGCGGGATTCAAGCCCGTAAACATAGAGGCATACGACGGAACAACAGACCCTGGAGTCTGGATTGAGGATTATATCCTCCACATACACATGGCTAGAGGAGATGACCTCCACGCCATAAAATACTTACCCCTCAAGCTCAAAGGGCCAGCCCGGCACTGGCTTAAAAGCCTTCCCGGAAACACCATCGGAAGTTGGGAAGAGCTCGAGGATGCTTTTCGGGCAAATTTTCAAGGGACCTATGTCTGACCTCCGGATGCAGACGATCTAAGTCATATAACTCAACAACCCGGAGAGTCAGCCCGGAAACTCTGGAACAAATTTCTTACTAAAAAGAACCAGATAGTCGACTGTCCGGACGCCGAAGCCTTAGCAACTTTCAAACACAGCATTCGAGATGAATGGCTCGCCAGACACCTCAGCCAAGAAAAGCCAAGAACAATGGCCGCATTAACAAGCCTCATGACCCGCTTTTGCGCAGGAGAGGATAGATGGTTGGCAAGAAGCAGTACCAGCGACCCAAGTACATTCGAAGTTAGGGATGGAAATGGGAAACCGCGACGTAGCAAGGACCAGCGCTGGACATAGGGAAACAGCCCAAAGAGCATGGCAGTCAACGCCAGATTCAAAAGCTCTCGGAAGAATCAGAAAAAGTTGCCCCTCAAGGATAACAGGGATGAACTACCTAACCTAAACAAAATGTTGGACAAAATATGCCAAATCCACAGTACTCCCAGTAAGCCTGCAAACCATACCCACAGAGATTGTTGGGTCTTCAAGCAATCCGACAAACTCAACGCCGAACACAAGGGGCTCGACATACCAAGCGAGGACGACGACAAACCCCACAAGCAGAGCACCGGAGAACAAAAGAAGTTCCCAAAAGAAGTCAAATCAGTAAACTCACTTCACATAACAAAAGGGAAAAACAGAGTGGCGCCTATAGAGATACGCGCCATACGACTTGTCCTAGAGGAGTCCCGCCACTGGTTGTTACAACCAATCACCTTTGACCATCAGGATTACTCTAGAAGTATCCGGAACGCAGGCTGGACTGCCTTGGTATTAGGTCCGATAATTGACGGACTCCACTTTACACAAGTCCTAATGGACGGCGGCAGTGGTCTAAACCTGCTATATCAGGACACAATCCGTAAAATGGGGATAAACCCAACAAAAATTCGCCATGGCAACACTTCCTTTCAAGGGGTAACGCCAGGCCAAGATACCCATTGTATGGGTTCTCTCCTCTTAGAAGTTATGTTCGGCTCCCCCGACAACTTCCGACGTGAAAAGCTAACCTGCCACATTGCCCCATTCACAAGTAGCTATCAAGCACTACTGGGACGCGAAGCTTTCGCCCGCTTTAATGCAATACCGCATTATGCATCCCTTACGCTTAAAATGCCTAGTCCACGAGGCATCATCTCATTAAAGGGAAATATCGGGTGTTCCTCGAGCGCGGAAGTCTGTGCGGCTGCCTTGACAGCCACACACACTAAACTAGCTTCACTAATCAAAGCACCTAAAACAGGTCGTTCAGACCCCGAACATGGCTAGACGAGTCCGGCGTAAACATGCAAGGGCTAACTAGCCGCATACCCCCGTACAAGGGGCTCCGCGCATGTACAACAAGAGACAATAAAGCTCAATTCTACCCATTTTCTGAATCATACTTTGTTTATATAATATAACATAGATTTTCGCACGATCATTTTCAACTAAGTTCAGGATACTGCACAACGGAGACACAGGCGCAGACGTGCAGTAGGGACCCATTCTATGGATTCTTTTCAGATTAAGACCCTGCATAAACCTTTTTTCACTGTCTCTTGTTGATACACATCCCCCGGTTTCTTGTTATAACCGAGGAGGAGGCTGGCGTCTTGGCATGTGGCCACGTCAGAATTTTGCGCGTACCTGGACACCAGGGGCTTCTTACCAAGGGCGTTGTTCAGCCCGTTTTTCATAAAGACCGAATACCTTAGGGAGTGTTCGGCGTCGCGAGTTTGGCCTTATATGCATCAGCTCCGAATCATGTCTTTGGTCAAATGTTGGGTTTGCCCAGCTCCTGTGTTATGCTACCTTACGTTCCGCTCTATCAGCTAAGGCAGCACCAGGAGTACTACTACGATTGTGCCCCGGTTCGGCCAGGCGAGCACCTCAGTAGAGAAAGCCGAAAACTGACTGTCATGATATAGCGTGAGACTGGTCAACCACTCGATAACCCGCCGGAATGTTTCAGATTCCTCCACATTAACGAAGGGCCGTTTCCCGGCCAGGCACACATGCGCCCTGAATTTCGGTGAGCGCGGTGCCCCTAGGGGCTATATAGTAGCCCCACTGTCAAACTCCTATGGCTAAGTGAAAGTGATAAAGCATTATAGTCCGGTTGCCTAGTTCGCTGCGCTACCACCTCCTTAATAGGACCAAGACGTTGGATCAAGTGTGAAACTGCGCCTTCTGCAAACACCCCCGCATTATATGCGTGGGGGCTGAAGCCGAAGACTGCCATCTTTCAGGTTATATACACATATATATTAACGGCCGCACATGAGGTATTCTAATTCTTGACGGCACAAGTATAAAAAGCTTTTATATTCAATCGAAACATTGTTTTACAATAATACATGTTATTCGAACATAACATCCTTCGAGCACTACGTCTCTATTAAACGAGCGCCCTGCAGAACTTCCTGAAAATAGTGCTCGGCAGGTACTCGGCTCTCGTCCAAATCTTGGGATGCAACAGCAATGGCCTTCATCTCTGCCCAGTATGTCTTGACACGGGCAAGAGCCATCTGCGCACCCTTTATGCACGCTGACCTCTTCATTACATCAATATGCGGCACCGCACCAAGGAACTGCTGCACCAAGCTAAAATAACTCTTCGGCTCGGGCCTTTTCGGCCACAGATGACTCACGACATACTTCATGGCGAGTCCGAATAACCTATTCAGCTCCGCCCATGCGGCCAAACGATCGGTTAATGGAAGTTGGCGCTCTGGAATATGGAACTGCGACCAAAAAAGCTTGTCCACTTCGTGGTCCTTTTGATCGCAGAAGTGTTCGGCCGCGTCCGCGGCACTCGCCGCCAAGTCCAGATAATTGTTCGCCGCACACTACTGCCGGTCCAGCAGAGCATATTTAGGATCCCCGAACTTCATCCGCAACATAAAGGGCTTTCCAGCCGTGATATCTACGGCCTGACGTAGCTCCTCCTTCATAGCTCTCATTGTAGAGCGAGTATCCTTGGCCTCGGTAGTGACCTTCTCTAGGTCCTTTGGTGCCACCCGCTCTTCTTTTTCAAGAAGCTTGCAGCGGTCGGCAGCATTCTTCATCTTTACAGCCATCCCGGCCATTTCCTTCTTGCTTTGGCAGTGAGCAGCCTGTTCGGCTTTCAGCTCTTCAACCACCTTTAAGGCAGCCGCATCGCTTTTCCTGGCCTGCTCCTTGGCTCGGGCAAGTTCCGCCTGAAGGTTTTCCATGGCAGCGGCACCATCTGCATCAAGCACACATGTTGTAAGGTACGGGCATCAAACTCCTCTTACCAGGTGTCTTCGAAGAAATTACATACCTTGTGTCTCGTCCAGCCGCTTGTTGACAAGCGCAATGTCAGCATCTGCCACGTCAAGTTGCCGCTTTAGCTCGGAAAATTCATCAATCCGGCTAGCCACCGGACACTTCGCCAGCTACATAGGAAAGGCGACATATTATACCTGGGATTATGATCCTCGGCGCGCCGTCATTTTTGACAACGCACAGAGTCTCAGGGGCTACTATCTATACAGGGTGCATCTTATATATGCGGATCTGTCAAAAGGTACATCATTTCTCGTACCTCAAAGCCTGTCAGTAAACTCCTGACGGTCTCGTACAACCCTCTCTCCAAGGATGAAATCCTTCCAATCACCGTATCCATCAATGCACGGTGTTCTTCTGAGATAGACGCTCGCCCGAGCAGATCCTTCAGCTCCACCGACTGTGCACCGGACGGTGCCGGACTCGTCCGATGGCCTTTTTCAAAGGCCGAACACGGAAGGCCTTGGGGGGCCATATGACTGCCTTCCGGCCCTGCTGCATTCGAAGAAACCCTCTGTGACGACACCTCAGGGTCGCCCGCCTCACAAGGCGGTAAGGCAGGGGGAGGCGTTCACTCTCCATCATCTCCGGACGAAGATCCCCTGAAGATGAGCTCTGCTGAGAAGGGCTGAGATCCGAACTACAAGGTAAAACTTCGGTTATCTTCCTCAGAAATAGAGCAGGGATGTCTTTCATTTTAAAACCCCTCTCTTTACTTACGACTCGGTGGAGAGCTGATCCCCTTGGGGGCGCAATGCGACCGAGGCACCCCCCGACGTTGGACCCTCTGACAAAGATTTCTTCCCCCGCTTTGAGACCATCGTCTTCGGGTCTTCAGAGGCGATCCTCTTCTTCCCCTGGTTAGAGGAATTCTCGATTCCTCCTTTCCTGACAGCCTCCTTCGTGGAGGCGGTAGCTTCCTTGTTCCCCTCTTCGCCTTCTTCCAAAGGCGCAACCTCCGGCATCCTGGTTAACACGGGATCCGGTGTAGTCTCAGGGAGGGGGGCCGGACACCTGATAAGCTTTGCTTTCCTATCCACTGCTGTTTAAAGGATAGCACTTTTAAGGGAAATTTTATGATAAATATACGGATAACGTGTCCCAGTATAGGGCTACTTACTTGAGTATCCGGGCGATTGCAGCTCAGACCTGCGTCCTCGGACGAGTCCAGACACATTGCTAGTGATCTGAAGAACAATTTGTACATCTCCATGGGCGTCGTGCCCACAAAATGTTGGAGGGCTCGAGGTCCTTCCAGATTAAACTCCCACAGGCGAAGGGGCGACGTTTGCAGGGCAGGATGCGGCGAATCAACATAACCTGTGTCACTACGGCTAGATTGATATCTCTTTCTAGGAGATCTCGAACGCGGCCCTACAATAAGGGCACGTCCTTGGACGGCCCCCAGTTAAGGCCTTTATTGACCCACAACGCTAGCTGTGGTGGGGGACCCGAGCGAAAGGAAGGTGGCGCCACCCATTTGGTGCCCCTGGGAGCTGTGATATAAAACCACTCTCGTTGCCATAAGCTGAACTCCTCTTGAAAAAGGCCCTCGGGCCATGGAGTGTTGGCATTCTTGCTTATAACAGCACCTCCGCACTCTGCGTGCCGCCCCTCGATCATCTTCTGCTCTACTTTGAAGGTCTTAAGCCACAATCCGAAGTGAGGAGTAATACAGAGGAAGGCCTCGCACACGACAATGAACGATGAGATATGGAGGATGGACTCCGGAGCTAAGTCGTGAAATTCCAGCCCGTAATAAAACATGAGCCCCCTCACAAAGGGGTCCGTCGGGAAGCCTAGCCCCCGAAGGAAGTGAGACGTGAACACCACGCTCTCACCAGGCTTGGGAGTGGGGATAACCTGCCCTTGAGCAGGCAGCCTATGCGAGATTTTGCTGGTTAGATACCTGGCATCTCTTAGCTTTCGCACGTCTTCTTCCGTAATGGAGGAAGGCATCCACCGGCCTTGAAGGGTGGAGCCGGACATCATCGGAGGTCCGATGCGCCTGAATCTGGATGTAACGCCCCGGATCCGATGCGCCAGGTGTCTGCCAGTTATTCACTGTCGTTGACATGTCATTTGCTTGCGTGTTGCATTTTATCATGTCATCATGTGCATTTCATTTTGCATACGTGTTCGTCTCATGCATCCGAGCGTTTTCCCCGTTGTCCGTTTTGCAATCCGGCGCTCCTATGCCCTCCGGCGTTCCCCTTTTCGTCTCCTATTGTGAGTGGGTGTTAAACTTTCTCGGAATGGCCCGCGTCTTTCCAAGCGGCCTTGGTATACCACCGGTAGACCGCCTGTCAAGTTTCGTGCCATTTGGAGGTCGTTTGATACTCCAACGGTTAACTGGGTAACCGTAAAGCGCCTCTCTCTTTGCAGCCCAACTCCCTTCCAAAGTGGCCCAAAACCCAGCAAACTCCTCTCCATGCTCTCGGTCGTTCGATCACGATCGTGTGGGCGAAAACCGTGCCTCATTTGGGCTCTCCTAGCTCCCTCTACCTATAAAACTAGACCTCCCCCGAAATTTTTGGATCATTCTACCCTAACCCTAGCAAAATCGCCATCCGCCGCCACCGGACGCGTCCGCGACGGCCGGACAACGTCCGCCTGCCGCCCCGGACCAATCGCGCGCCGCCACGTGGTGGGCCGCGCCCACATCGCCGCCTCCGCCGCAGGCCCGCCCCGGGCCGCGACCGGGCCCCGCTCCGCTGCGGCTCCCCGCCCGAG